>NC_053397.1:70861008-71162841 GCF_905171765.1 Bufo bufo | reverse complement strand
AAGACAGAAGAGATGCCGGCTGCGCGAACAAGTGGATTAAGGTGAGTAAAAAATTTTAAATTCAGAATGCTATTATTTTCCCTTATAACCATGTTATAAGGCGAAATAATGATCGGGTCCCCATCCCGATCGTCACCTAGCAACCGTGCGTGGAAATCGCACCGCATCCGCACTTGCTTGCGGATGCTTGCGATTTTCACGCAACCCCATTCATTTCTATGGGGCCTGCGTTACATGAAAAACGCACAAAGAGGAGCATGCTGCGATTTTCACGCAACGCACAAGTGATGCGTGAAAATCACCGCTCGTGTGCACAGCCCCATAGAAATGAATGGGTCAGGACTCAGTGCGGGTGCAATGTGTTCAACTCACGCATCGCATCCGCGCGGAATACTCGCCCGTGTGAAAGGGGCCTAACTTTTTTATTTTTCTGTTCACATAGACGTATGAGGGCTTTTTTTTTACGGGACAAGTTGTACTTTCTAAAAAAAAAGGGTTTTGTAATTATGGCGTTCCCTATGCAGTAAAACTGACCTGTTATCCTCATTCTCTGGGTCAGTACAATTAAAGCGATGCCACATTTGTATTGTTTTTCTTTTATTTTAATACTTAAAAAAAAACTTTGGAAAAACTATTACTTTTCTACTTTTGTGTCTACTGAGCTGTGTGAGGGCTCATTTTTGCAGGTTAATCTGGTTTTCATTGATACCATTTTTGGCTGTGTATGACTTTTTGATCACTTTTTATAAAAAAAAATTGACAGAGGTAATGCGACTATGTTTTTTTTTTCAATTACCAGGTCGTCATATAGGATAAATATTTTTGTATTTTAAAAGTTCTGGTGTTTTGGGATGCAACAATTCCTATGATGTTTTTATATTGTTTATTTTTATTTTTACTATGGGGAAAGGCGGGATGATTTGATATTTTTTTTTTTATATTCTTAAAAACTTTTTTTTTTTTTACACTGCTTAAAAGTTCCTCTAGGGAACCTGAACATGCGATCATCATTTTGCTTCTCTCATAGACTCTAATGAATTAGCACTGAAGTCTATGACAGATTTGCTATGTTCCTATGGAGCCCTGCCACAGGGGTCATTTTGAATAGAATACAAAAATACATTATTACAGTGGTCTTCAACCTTTGTGTCTTCCATTATTTTTGGACTACAACCCTCAGCAGCAGGTAATCAGATAATAAAAAGCCGCCGAGCCGCATTTTGCAGACCACTGTATTTTTCCATAGTGCGGTACCGGTAAATGGAGAGATATTAACTTTCAATGAGCTATTCAGTATTCTAGAAGGATTGTATAGTAATAAAGCTGATCTTACACTAGAATTTTCCCCACTTTGTTTTGACATGTATTTTGCCTTAAAAGTAAAGAAAAGGATCCTTCCATCTGTTTATTTCTAAGGGATTCAAAGTGATGGCAAAATACATCCCTTTACTTCTATTGTATCAGGATTTTTTTTTTTTTAGAAGACTGGGGTCCCTCAAGGATTGGTTTTTATCATTATGGCCAAGAGATGATCACTTACAAAAAACAGGTCTGCAGATGTTCTTTTCTTTAATCCCTATAGACAGTAACGGGACAGAAAACGGATGTTTCTTTACACATCACTTGTCCAATTCATTCGAATCAGCTGAATAAATAAATTAAAAGAAACCTGCTCCATAATAAATATCCGACGCTGATTCATCAGAACAATGGCGGAGATATCCTCATTAATAGCAAAGCAATGTTGGGTGTGGGTCTGGGTGATCCTCCTCCCACTGTGCCCGCTGGGAGCCTCTTTCTGTTCACGAGCAGATCCGGCTTTCTTTTTTTTTTTCGAAGGCCGGCGTATAGCTGAAAAATGATTTGAATATGGATGCTCTGCACCGCTCTATTTAGCTGCTCCCTGGATATGGGTTTATTGTTTTCTTTGAAATTACCCTGCCTGATTTACTAGGATAAAGCGCAGCTATGCTGGCTCTCCAGTGATTAATAATTTGAAGACATTTACATTTCAATACAGATTCTTACCACTGGTTTCCTCTAATTTTTCCCCTACGGAGATACGGAATATCCCTACTGGGGCAGGACAGACAGCACACACAGAGATGAGAAAGTGCATTCTCTCCAAATATATTCACACTTTCCTTAGTAAGTCCCAGGTTTACAGCATCAGCATCTCCTGCAGAAGAGCCATCACATCTGCATCTGTCTTTGTAGTGTAATTGTGCTCTATTTCTTATTTCTATAACGCTCTGTCAGGGTGCGCAGCACTATGCATCCCCATATTATAAGGTGGAAATATTCTGTCGTGGGCACCGCGGCATCCGGGAGCAGACTGCGCGTAGCTTTTTAGATTAGATTACAGAGGAATATTGAAATTTGTCCGGTGTATTTGCTGATCTGCTCATCAAAGGAATTTGGAAGGAGGCGATGGATTGTGCACCATGCAGCTCCTCTTGTCTACGCACCTACTAAGGCGACTTTCACACCAGCGTTTTTACTGGATCCGGCAGGGTTCAGCAAAAACGCTTCCGTTACTGATAATGCAATCATCTGCATCCGTTATGAACGGATCAGTTTTTTTATTTATTTTTAACATAGCCAAGATCCGTTTTCTATTGTGTCAGATTGTGTCAGAGAAAACGGATCTGTCCCCATTGACTTGCTCCGCATCCCAGGACGGAAAGCAAACTACAACATGTTGCGGTTTGCTCTCCGGTATGGGAACGCAACTAAACGGAACGGAAAGAAGGAGCCGGACTTAGGGCGCAGCATAGGGGGAGGCGAGCATGACAGGGGGTGGTTTAAGGAGACCCCTCCCTGGTGATAGTTAGGGATTGGTGGGTTGGATTTAGTGGGGGGAACCAGAGGGGTTAAAAGGGGGTGCGAGGCAGGAGAGAGGGGCCATTTTGATGTGTACTGACCCCCGCCCACCCACCCCTGTGTTTTGGGAGGGGAAGGGGGCTGGGGCCCTTGGGAAATAGTTGTCAGTGTGGGATTTTGGGTTGTGTGTTGGTCTGCGCATGATGAGGGTTCTATTTAATAAAAAAAAATAAAAAAAAGTAGAAGGATGAAAAGGGGAGGCTCTTGTCGCGGCGGCTTAGGGTGGCGGTGGGAGGTCCTTGGAGTCGGTGAGTTTATCAGAGGACGAGGATGGGAGTGCCCCACGGTGGGGGCTGGACTCCCATGGTTGCTTGGCGGCTGTGGCAGGATTGTTGGGGTGTGTCAACCGTGGTGCTTCCGAGCTAAGGTGCAACGGCTGGAGGTAAGGTCAGCCACCCCGGCATGGTTTCCAAGGTTTCCGGGCTTCAAGGACCTCCCCCTGGGTTAGGTTAATGTGGGGTTAATTTTATATGTATGTTTGTTTAATAAAAGGCTGCTGTGGCCAATTTATTCCATCCAGGTGTCGGTGTTTTTATTTGAAGGGAAGAAGGTTGGAGGGGAAGTGGAGGCGGGATGGTGTGTGGAGGGCAGCCTGAGGAAAAAAGGGGGTCGAGTGGAAATAACCAGTACCCTGTCATGCATTTTGGAGCATTCCGTTCTGTTCAGTTCAGTTTTGTCCCCATTGACAATGAATGGGGACAAAACTGAAGCGTTTTTTTTCCGGTATTGAGCCCCTATGACGGATCTCAGTACCAGAAAACTAAAACGCTAGTGTGAAAGTAGCCTTAAAGAGATAGCTTTATAAATATGCCTGGAATAAAAGGCAGATGTAGATTTCTCACTTTGTGTTACATTTTGGTCCACATATAGCCTCAGGAGAAATGCATATATGTGTGACATATGTACCCTATACCTAGGCTTCTATAAGAATGTGCCATATTGTATGGAACAGCTAAGGGAGGACAAACTATATGTGCAACCTCTACAGCTGCACAGGGACCCAACAGGTAAGGGGCCCGCTAACACTGTTAAAACAGCAAGCAGCTTCCTACTGTCTATAAGGGTCCATTCACATGTCCGCAAGTGTTTTGCAGTCTGCAAATTGCAGATCCGCAAAACCCAGACACCGGCCATGTGTGTTTCGCATTTTGCAGATTGGACATGGCCAGCCATGTTATAGCAATGCATATTCTTGTCCATGGCTGCAGACAAGAATAGGATATGCTCTATCTTTTATGGGAGGCCGCGGAACGGAACTACTGTACAGATGTGGACTAGTTTCATTATATACAGTTATCATACTAGTTTAATTATATACAGTCTAAGGGCTCATGCACACGACACAGTCTGCAAAACACGGATGCGCAAAAATCCGGATGACGTCTGTGTGCATTCTGTTTGCAGAATCGAACAGCTGGCCCCTAATAGAACAGTCCTATCCTTGCCCGTTATGCGGATAATAATAGGACGTGTTCTATTGTTTTGCGGAACAGAAATACGGAAACGGAATGTACATGGAGTAGCTTACATTTTTTTTTTGCGGACCCATTGAAATGAAAGGGTCCGCACCCGTTCTGCAAAACGGCGGAATGGATGCTGACCCATTCAATGGACGTCTGAATAGACCCTAGGGGCTCATGCACATGAACGTATTTTCTTTCCCCGTCCGTTCTATTTTTTCTGCTGACCATATGCGGAACCATTCATTAAAAAAAAAACATAAGTTTCTCCGCGTGCATTCCGTTTCCGTATGTCCGTACCACAAAATGACAGACAGAACATGTCCTATTATTGTCCCCATAACGGGCAAGGATAGGACTGTTCTATTAGGGGCCAGCTGGTCGATTCTGCAAAATACAGAATTCACAAAGACCTCATCCATATTTTTTGCGGATCCGTGTTTTGCAGACTATGTCATGTGCACGAGCCCTTGGACTGTATATAATTAAACTAGTATGAGATTTATAGGAGGTAACCTAGCACAGTCTATTGAAGGTCAAGAAAACTATATACAGTACCGTGCTAAAGTTTCAAGCAGATGTGAAAACAATGCTGCAAAGTAAGACTGCTTAAAAAAAAAATAGAAGACAATGTTAATAATTTGTTTTTATCAATTAACAAAATGCTAAATGAATGAACAAAAGAGAAATCTAAATCAAGTGAATATTTGTTGTGACTGGCCGTTCTTTGCCTTCAAAACAGCATCAGTTCTTCTAGGTACACTTGCACACAGTTTTTGAAGTAACTTGGTAGGGAGGTTGTTACAAACATCTTGGAGAACCAACCACAGATCTGTGGATGTAGACTTGCTCGGATCCTTCTGTCTCTTCATGTAATCCCAGACAGACTTGATGATGTTGCTCAGGGCTCTATGTGGATTTGATCAGGATTAAGGCCCCTTTCACACGGGAGAGTATTCCGCGCGGGTGCAATGCGTGAGGTGAACGCATTGCACCCGCACTGAATCATTTTATTATTTTCCCTTATAACATGGTTATAAGGGAAAATGCATGCTAAAATAGCGCTGGAGGGGTTGAAAATAAATAAAAAATAATTAAACTCACCTTAATCCACTTGCTTGCGCAGCCGGCATCTCTTCTGTCTCCTTCTTTGCTGATTGCAGGAAAAGGTCCTGTGGTGACGTCACTCCGGTCATCACACGGTCCGTCAGATGATCTTTTACCATGGTGATGGATCATGTAATGGACCATGTGATGACCGGAGTGACGTCACCACAGGTCCTTTTCCTGCACACAGCAAAAAAGAAGACAGAAGAGATGCCGGCTGCGCGATCAAGTGGATTAAGGTGAGTTTTATTATTTTATTTTATTTTTTAACCCCTCCAGCCCTATTGTACTATGCATTCTGTATTAAGAATGCTATTATTTTCCCTTATAACCATGTTATAAGGGAAAATAATACAATCTACAGAACACCGATCCCAAGCCCGAACTTCTGTGAAGAAGTTCGGGTTTGGGTACCAAACATGCGTGATTTTTCTCACGCGAGTGCAAAACTCATTACAATGTTTTGCACTTGCGCGGAAAAATCGTGCATTTTCCCGCAACGCACCCGCACCTTTTCCCGCAACGCCCGTGTGAACTCAGCCTAATGGTGTCCTCAATAAGAGACGCAGGCAGGTACTTATCTATCATGCAGTTACATCTGAGAGGTATCCGATTGGCTCCATATGTATTCTGCAACAGGACAAACATAAACTGCCGATGGCATTAAAAACTATATTCAGTGTAAAGAAGAACAAGGAATCCTGGAAGTAATGTTATGGCCCCTACAGATCCCTGATTGCAACATTGTGTAGTCTGTCTGGGATAACATGAAGAGACAGAAGGATTTGAGCACATCTACATCTGCAGAAGATTTGTGGTTAGTTCTCCAAGATGTTTGGAACAACCTCCCTGCCGAGGTCCTTCAGAAAGTGTACTAGAAGAACTGATGCTGTTTTGAAGGCAGAGAGTAGTCACACCAAATAGTGATTTGATTTAGATTTCTCATTTGTTCATTCACTTTGCATGTTGTCAATTGATAAAGGAAAACTATTAGCACTTCTATTTTTGAAATCATTCTTACTTTGCTGCACTTTTTCCACATCTGCCTAAAACATTTGCAACACTGTGGACTGTTGCTGCCTCTGGTAACATCCTAATATCAGTAAACACTGACCATAGTGATTGAAATGATGAGGATGACCCCTCTCTTGGCCTTGTACAGCATATGGAGAGGGGTAGTCAAAAGAGGCTCAGGAAATTAATGCTTTTGTATAAATGAATGTATTGTGAAATGTTAATAAAGTAGGTAAAAAATGTGACGTGGGTACAGAGTAAACATGGCCAAATGATAGGCCCTACGTACCATACAGTCCTTTACACTGTAGATCAATTGATTTTTCTTTCGTACTGGGAAATTTTTACCTTTAAAAGGGTTTTTCAAGACTTAAATACTAATGACCTATAGGTCATCAGTATCTGATTGGTGGGGGTCCGACACCTGGGATGCCACTGATCAGCTGTTTTAGAAGACAGAGGCACTTTCTCAGCTGCAATACCAAGCACAGCCACTATACAATGTATGGCGCTGTGCTTGGTGAGCAGAAAGAAGGCCACCGCGCTCACAGCATCGCCAGTGCCTTCTCAAACAGCTAATTGGCGGGGGTCCTGGGTGTATCCAGAGGATAGGTCATTCGTATTTAAAACTTTTTAAACATATGGTTAAATGCTAAATAGTGTTGCCCAGAAGACAGCATAAGACAGTAGAGCTGCAGTCTAGACTAATATACTGAAAATCAGGTCCCAAACACTGATGACAACGGTTATGTGGTACCTTGGGTCCACCAGAGGAGATTATTTTATCGGTTTGCCCCACCTCTGTACAGAACATGTGATCGGTCACCTGCAATTGCATCGTCACCTTGGTTGTCATCATTGCACACACAGGACATTTCATAAGGAAGGATCCACTGATTATATGGGTTGGGAATTTTGCACTTGCTTTTTATCATCATTTATTGTATTTTCATTGCTCTGGCACTTTTTGGCTTAGCACTTACTTGCATTGGTCTTATATCAATTGCCATTAATTTAGTGCTCACTGCACTACTTTGCATGTGCTATTACTTATATGCACCGTGCACTTTATTATTATATATGTTTGTACTAGTGTTGATCCTGAATATTTTAATTGCGAATGTTTATTGCGAATATCGGCACTTCGAGAATTCGCAAAGTAGAATATTGTGCTATATCTTTGTAATCGCGAATATTCTAGATTTTTTTTCATCAGTACCTTCCTGCTTCTTGTTTTTGGGTCAGTGAGAAGGCTGCA
Organism: Bufo bufo; assembly: GCF_905171765.1. Classification (NCBI taxonomy): domain Eukaryota; kingdom Metazoa; phylum Chordata; class Amphibia; order Anura; family Bufonidae; genus Bufo; species Bufo bufo. Next base: position 71,155,119 of record NC_053397.1, on the reverse strand, counting down.
ATATCTTGGTCTGAGTTTAGCAACATCCTTAGCAACCAATAGGAAAGTTGCCTACCCCTTACTATATAGGAACCTCCCCAGCAGCCATTTTCTGCAGTTTTTTGCAGTTCTGAGAGAGAGAGCAGTGTCATTGCTGTGCTCTGTGCTTTGCTGAGTCATCTGGATCCTTATTCAATTACATTAGATAGTTAGCTCATAGATATAATACAGATAGTTAGTGCGAGATGTCAGTGTAGGTTAGATCATGATATAGTGTAGCTGATAAGTGCAGGGTGTTAGGTAGTGTGATAGGAATTACTGTACTGTGCATTTTCTCCAGTCTCAGGAAACTTCTAGCAGTTTGAAAAATGGAGCAAAAGTGAGCCACGTCTTTATTGCGCGCGCAATACACGCATATTACATTGTCGATTTCCGCAATCAAGAAAATAATGACTGGAGATCACAAATTCTAGAATTTGTGAATTTATCGTGAATATTAGGCAACTCATCCATGCTGCTCATCACTAGTTTTTACCCAATCATGGACTTGGTAATATATACCTCGTTTAAGAATTTGGACGCCACAGGTCCTGGTTTTTCTCTAAGTATATTTCTGACATGCGCAGTCTGTAATCACAGACGCTCTGGGAGCCATGCTTCCCTACACACGCTGGGCAGTTAGTATTGTCCCTTCCTTCCCATCAGCTGTAAGTGATTCTATATGTAAAGCACTGGTTGTATACATATGTTTTTAATTATCTTATTAATATTGAATGGTATATTTTATCACAATATTTGCACATAATAACTTGTAGGAATGTAAAAAACATTGGTGTATGTCAATGAATTGTTCATGGTCAGCACTTGTTTTAGTGCAACACAATTTTTGACATTTTTATCACTGTTATTTATTAATTATTTTAATTGCCTCATAATGATGGTGTCACTATTTATATGTGTATTGAGCACCATTACTTTGTAACCACTGCTTGAGAATAGTCCCACTGAGAGGACTGAAACGTCGCATGATACCGGGTGAATAAACGCACATTCACGGAAGTGCCGCAGAGTTTCTTTATTTTTTAATCTAAGAATTAAATATTTGCTTTAGAAGTTGTGGGGGATGTGATCCTCTTTGTGTAGTGTTTCTCATTTTTTATTCATGTGAATTCACTAATGAAGTATATATTTTTATTTAATTGGACATTCGCACTTTTTCTGGTAGGAGATAGGCATTGTTCCATATTGTTAGCTTTATGGATGTGATCTTGTAGAACTCAAAGGAAGTATCCTACATGTCGCATATTTTTATGTTTCTCGTCTAGAAAATCCACTTTTTTTTTTTTTTTTAAGTCTGAACCCCAGTAAGTGTCCATAGCATGCATGTGTCCGTTACAGCAAAACCTCTTTAAGATGGCCAACCCAAAATTGCAGTGAACAGTAAGCGTCTAGGGGAGTAATCTTCTCATTACATATGACCAGTGTGCATAATGTTTGGTGGAACTGAAAAATGGGCCAGGATATCTGTTCTGTATAAATGGATGGTCTTCTCAAAGATGTGGTATAATGTGTACATGTTTCTCACATGATTCAGTAATATATTGCCCTTCCCAAATCTTTGTTTTACAAATACATACCTAGACTATAGACAAAGGGGGAGTTTTGCTAATCAAAATACGCCAGAATTCTGGTGCAGTTTGTGCCAAAACACTGGCATGGAAACACTGGACCATACAGGGAGTGCAGAATTATTAGGCAAGTTGTATTTTTGAGGATTAATTTTATTATTGAACAACAACCATGTTCTCAATGAACCCAAAAAACTCATTAATATCAAAGCTGAATATTTTTGGAAGTAGTTTTTAGTTTGTTTTTAGTTTTAGCTATTTTAGGGGGATATCTGTGTGTGCAGGTGACTATTACTGTGCATAATTATTAGGCAACTTAACAAAAAACAAATATATACCCATTTCAATTATTTATTTTTACCAGTGAAACCAATATAACATCTCAACATTCACAAATATACATTTCTGACATTCAAAAACAAAACAAAAACAAATCAGTGACCAATATAGCCACCTTTCTTTGCAAGGACACTCAAAAGCCTGCCATCCATGGATTCTGTCAGTGTTTTGATCTGTTCACCATCAACATTGCGTGCAGCAGCAACCACAGCCTCCCAGACACTGTTCAGAGAGGTGTACTGTTTTCCCTCCTTGTAAATCTCACATTTGATGATGGACCACAGGTTCTCAATGGGGTTCAGATCAGGTGAACAAGGAGGCCATGTCATTAGATTTTCTTCTTTTATACCCTTTCTTGCCAGCCACGCTGTGGAGTACTTGGACGCGTGTGATGGAGCATTGTCCTGCATGAAAATCATGTTTTTCTTGAAGGATGCAGACTTCTTCCTGTACCACTGCTTGAAGAAGGTGTCTTCTAGAAACTGGCAGTAGGACTGGGAGTTGAGCTTGACTCCATCCTCAACCCGAAAAGGCCCCACAAGCTCATCTTTGATGATACCAGCCCAAACCAGTACTCCACCTCCACCTTGCTGGCGTCTGAGTCGGACTGGAGCTCTCTGCCCTTTACCAATCCAGCCACGGGCCCATCCATCTGGCCCATCAAGACTCACTCTCATTTCATCAGTCCATAAAACTTTAGAAAAATCAGTCTTGAGATATTTCTTGGCCCAGTCTTGACGTTTCAGTTTGTGTGTCTTGTTCAGTGGTGGTCGTCTTTTAGCCTTTCTTACCTTGGCCATGTCTCTGAGTATTGCACACCTTGTGCTTTTGGGCACTCCAGTGATGTTGCAGCTCTGAAATATGGCCAAACTGGTGGCAAGTGGCATCTTGGCAGCTGCACGCTTGACTTTTCTCAGTTCATGGGCAGTTATTTTGCACCTTGGTTTTTCCACACGCTTCTTGCGACCCTGTTGACTATTTTGAATGAAACGCTTGATTGTTCGATGATCACGCTTCAGAAGCTTTGCAATTTTAAGAGTGCTGCATCCCTCTGCAAGATATCTCACTATTTTTGACTTTTCTGAGCCTGTCAAGTCCTTCTTTTGACCCATTTTGCCAAAGGAAAGGAAGTTGCCTAATAATTATGCACACATAATATAGGGTGTTGATGTCATTAGACCACACCCCTTCTCATTACAGAGATGCACATCACCTAATATGCTTAATTGGTAGTAGGCTTTCGAGCCTATACAGCTTGGAGTAAGACAACATGCATAAAGAGGATGATGTGGTCAAAATACTCATTTGCCTAATAATTCTGCACGCAGTGTATTTATTGTTTTAGACATTTTTATCCACAGACTATGCCATAAAAATCCGAAAGGTGTGAGTTCCACCTGGCTGGACGCGGCCCCATTCTGAATATAGGCACGGGTCCCAGAGGTGGTACCCCACCTATCAGACATTCATGGTTATGCCATAAGTGTCTCAGATTGGACAAACCCTTGAATGTTGTCAACATGGCCTCCAGCAACCTGTCCAAGAATTGTACTAGTATGAGTTGTCTCCACTTCTACAGCTGCTTAGTGGGAGGTAGAAGGGAGCCGTGCCTTGCTATACTGTGCTCCAGCTCCAGTGCTGCACTAACTTCCCACTGCTGATATGTTCTGTCAGGCTGCCAGCGTATCTCATGTCCAATCGCTCCAGGCTGGCAGGCTGAGCAGTCTGACAGCACATCTCAGTATTGTGGTGTGACGGCAGGCCAGAGTGCAGTATATTAAAGGGGTTGTCAGAGTTATTTTTTTGTTCTTTGTATGTTTCTAACTAATCAAATGTACAGGCTTTACCATGCACTTACTGCATCTGCAGTACGCCAGTCCTGCAGGGTGAGCGAATGTGAGGTCACGGGGGTCAGTTAACAGACCGAGGGTTGCTCTTTGTACTTACAGTTTGTAGTATACCCTGGGCAGGCGTACAGCAGTGATGGAGAGGCTGGCACGTAGATCCTCTGGGGCACTCTCTGGATATAGGGACCAGGCCAGGTGATAGATAAGGTTCCCTGGGTGTTGAAAGTTTAGCGTGCCTGTGGCAAGATCCCTAACAGTTCGTGACGCCAGTGCCGGTAACGGTGGCACACCGATTTGTTAGGAGGAATAATGGAGGTACACAAGATTGTAGTGAACTAGAATTCCTCTTTACTGAACAGTTCAACTACTTCAGACAGTTCCATATGAAGTAGCTTTGGTAACAGGCAGGCGTTACATAAATGGCAGGTATAATCCTGGCAAGATAACTCAGAGGGAATAAACTCACAGATCAGGCTGTACTTTCTGCAGAATCCTGTCTGACTTTCTCCAAGGCCCGAATGCCTAATAGCTGGCTTTATCCTTGGGTAGGGAAACCTTCCTCTGGTATAAATCATCTTGCTGTACAATAACCTTCTGCCCTTCAGCTTTCTACTTGGCTGGATACAATTAGCACTGCTCTGTACTTTGCTTGATGCAGGATAACTTCAGGAGGAAACTTCTTCTCCTGGTAGCAGGTTAGAAACCTGGGCTATCTAGCTGCATGTTAGAAGCTGGAACTCAGCTACTGCCTGGCTGAAGTGACTCTTAGCTTCTCAACAACACCCCTTTCCTGGACTGCACCTGTCTATATATACTAGGGGGTTCCCTAGCTCCCTCTACAGCTCGGGAGGAGAAACTACACCCCTAACAGGCCTAGTACACAGGAAATAACATTAAAATACACATTATAATATAATACAAAATACCATGACCATATTCCACAGGAGGTGGAGAACAACATGACCCAATTGACCCTTGAGTAGTGCCCATCTACAGTTGCTGCTTTCTCAGAATTCACTGAGGGTCACATGACCTGTGATGACAGCCTCTCTCCCTGCTCTGATAATATTTGGTGCACAAGCCTGAGAGAGCAGATATGTGTGTGTACACAAGACGTCACTGTGCTGGCCACGCCCCCTGCACTGCTGTCTGCTCTCTCCCTGGTTTCTTCAGGAAAAACTTTAACCCCTTTAGCAGCACAGACTCAGGGCTGAAGGCTTCACTGAGTAGCTTCAGGCCGTGAGGAGACAAATGCTGGGCACAGAAGCTGACAGACTAGAGGAGTTCTGTAGTGCATTGCACAAGAACAGGTAGGGGAAGATCCTGTATTTATCAGCAGTGTCATTGTACAGCTGGGACTTGTAGTCCTACACATACAACATGCTGCTGAGTCTCCCAGCAGGCAGACATGTCATTAAGAGCAGCACTTGTATTTACTCCCTTTGCAGAGCAGGGGGAGGGGCAAGATTTTTGTTATTGCAAAGGGACAGAATAGAACCAGGGACATTAGGAAATATATATTTTTTGCCTAAAACTTCCTTAGCTTAGTTATATATTACTGCTCATCAGATTTACAGTGCTATATATATTTTTTTCATAGCTCGGACAAACCCTTTAAGGCCGTACCTACCTCTCACCTAACCTATGCAGACGTAGAAGGGGGGGCAACCCTTCCTAGACACATTCTTGGATTGGTTGCTGGAGACCATGTTAATAACATTCCTGGAGAACCCCTTTAAGATGTTACAGTGTGCAGCAAAATTGTGGCAAGCTAAGAAAATTAATAGGTGGTAGAAACTTAGACTAAACAGGCTAAAATGCACCAAATTTGTCATCCAGCATCAGCCACTGTGATAAATCTGGCTGATGTTTACACTGTCTAAATCTAAGTCTGCCCCGAATACTCTATTGTAGAACCACTGAACAGGTTAAATCTGTGTCCTCAAATTATCTGCAGAATTAATGCATTAAAAACGTGCCAGAGCATTTGGCATGCAGTCACCGCCATGGAACATGATCGAGCTTTCAAGGCCATATTCCAGACTCCAAGTCTGCCCTGTATAATACCGTATATTTATTTAGTTGCATTTTTTTCAAATGGATTTCTTGACAACTTGAACCAAAAGTTAACATTGGGTGTAAAGCTTGTGTGGCATATTTTAATTCATTGTGAACAAAACGACATTAAAAATAGGATAACATTACATTCCCTTTACTGAACATTATGGAAATCTGCCAGGAAATATCCACCAGATGATTTATCTTGCGGCAATTATACATTTCAGACGTATAAAGCCTGAGATAATAGCCAGTGACAATACCTTGTATAATCTGAACATTTTAAAGCAGCTTTGTTTGTTTACAATGCTAATAAAATATTTCTGAAGAATTTGAAACGTTCCAATATATCAGAATCATCAAGACTTGAGCATGTTACTGACTGCGCCAAATATAATTAATCATTGTAAAGCCGTCTATTGAATTGCTTGACAGTGCAATGATCAGTTCTGGTGCTGGAGTTATGATTTTCTTCTAGAAATTATGTATAAAACACAGTTTTGCAGATTAAAAAATCACGCTTTTGTTGTTACTGTCCAGTAATTGAAAAGAAATGATGGCTGTTGCATTTGCTGTTGTATAGTGAGACACTGGATTGCTCTATAGAAGCAATACTTCTAGGAAGAAGAAAAGCCTTGACCTCTGTGTGCCTCCATGTAAAAATGGAGGCACATAGACATAAAGTATGTGCCCATGGCTGTTAGATAGGGTGCAACAAGTAACCCTGGGGTTATACTTGTAATAGGTCCAAAGCAGAGGAAGCGGCTGCATTGGTGCCCAAACTCAGTAGGGCATGTTTCTATGTTTCTAACTAATCAAATATAAAGGCTTTACAATGCACTTACTGCATCTACAATTGCTGCTTTCTAAGAATTCACTGAGGGTCACATGACCTGTTATGTCAGCTTCTCTCCCTGCTCTGATAATGTTTGGTGCAAATGCAGCCAGCCAGAACCGCAGGGGCGACACGTGAGGTGCACAGTGGGCCGATGAGGGGCCAAACAATAACACACAGTTCATCGGTTTACTCACGGTTAGCAGAAAGCCTCCCTGGGCTGGCAGCACAGTGTTGAGGAAGACCGCACGAAATCCTCCGGGGCATGCTCTATGGTATGCAAGCATCAGCCAAGATGGAGGTTGAGTGAGATGCCCTTGGTGTCAGGGGTGCTTAGGGTGCTTGTTGCGGCTGAGTCCCTTGATGGTATTTGTCGTGATGCCAGTACCGTTAATGGTGGTACAACCAGTGGTAAGAAGGAAGTAGACAGTGGTAGCATACAACTCACAACTTTTACTGATGTTGGTTCCAGTTGCAGCATATACATCATACAGAATACAGTCTTTTGCAGTTTAAAGGAATCCTGTTGATCCACTGTTAATAGGTTTGGCTGGGTTTAGCTTAGCTTGAAGGTTCTGTAGAAGTAGTTCTGGTAGGTAACTTTGCTTCAGGTCCCTAGTAAATCAGAGCTATTTGGTGAGGTAGCCTGTGGCTAAAGTATGCGTCACCTGGATACCCAAAGGTCTTTTATGCCTGGATTGTGGCTTTTATCCTTTGGATGCTAATCTTTTCTTTCTTTTGTCCCATTCTGGACTAGACTTCTAGCTGAGCAGAAGTGCTAGATCTGCACTCTCTCTAACTCAACAACAGACTACTGACTACTGATCACACACACTAATCTGTCTCACTAATCTGTCTCACTAGGCCTGGCCTAGGTATTTATAGGACCTAAGTGCTATCCCCATCTAGTGGTGGGATGTATAAATTACACCAGACCAGCCTATGAACAGGGATACAACAGGTGTTGTAGTACAAAATAACATGCAATATAATAATGCGGTTTTAAAACTATTTTGCAGTTCCCACGTGTCCTGAGTGGGACGCTGCTTAACCCCATGGTAAAACATTCTTGACTCAATGTTGTATCTTCCTGTAAGATATAATAAGGGGAAAAGCATGCATGCATAGGAAACAATACCATAACTCCATTCTTGTACCTCTTGTACCTGTAAGTAAAATGGGTTAGGCAAACATATCTCAGGCAACAACGAAATGTGACAAATGGGGTAGCAATATTTCCTCTGAAGACTGGTGATGTATCGGAAAACCAAAATAGTCCACAATGATGAAGAAAACAAAATAACATCTCAGGAGGCTCACAGGGTATGAGTCCGTTCCCTGGGCACAGTAAAAATGTCAAAGTAGCATATCACGGAGGCTCAGGTGCGTGAAAGTCTATCTCCGGTTGCAGGCTTGAACGTTGCAAAACAGATGATAGGTGAACAGTTCCTTAAAAAGTTCTTTAATGGAATAGAACATGCTAAACGTAGATTAATCTTTCTCTTGATCTCTGGAACTCCAGACAAGTTAAGGATGTATTCAACGTTGAATTGGCAGAGCTGGAAGTTGTCTTCTCGGCTGCTGGGGCAGGAAATCCCTGTAACGGACAGGTGGTTGTCCTCTTGTAATCCTGTCAGATCTACGAAGCGGCTGAGACTCTACAAGCCTTGTTTCAAGGGAACTTGGTGTTTCCTGAGTTGCGGTAATTACAACTTCTGGTTGAAGTGTTGTGGTGTTGGTTTTAGCAGGCACTAAGATGTTGAGCCATGGAGTTAAGAACCATTGCAAAGGATCAGAGTCTAATAATGTTTTTCCCAAAGACTGTATTGGTTCCTCTAATTCAGATGATTTCTCAAGTTCTGGCTCTATGGATTGAATTCCCTCTTGAACAGCTTCTTCTTGAGGAGTTCCCTCTGGAATATCTTCTTTGAGACACAATTTAAGGCGATTTTGATGCACTACACGTGATCTGTCCTCTTGAGTAATCTCATAAGTATCAGTCTCTGGATTGAGAATAGCAGTAATTGTGTAAAGTTCTCTCCCATTTGCTATCTAATTTGCTGGTACGATGGTTATTTTTTAACCACACACGATCACCAATTTTGAGAGGTTCTGCTTTGGCAGATTGGTTATAATCTCTCTGTTGTTTTTCATGAGCATGTCCCATGCGTTGTTGAACAATTTCTTGTGCATCAATCAAACTTCTTTGGTGCTCACTCACCCAATCAGTTTTTGGTAGAGGGTTGATTTCATCAGGCACTTGTACGCCCAAAGTGTGATCAGCAGGTAATGTACCTTGTCGGCCAAACATAAGGTAGTAGGGTGTATACCCAGTAGAACAGTGAATAGTGTTATTGTAGGTGTACATCAATTGAGGCAATAAAGTAGGCCAATCATTTCTGGTAGCAGGTGGTACCGCTCTTAACATCTCAATTAGGGTTTGATTCATTTTTTTCGCAAAGCTCATTCCCTTGGGGATGGTATGCTGTGGTCCTGATTTTCTGACAGTTGTGAAAGGTACACAGTTCTTTGAAGAGTTGCGACTCAAAGGCAGATCCCTGATCTGTAAGGATTCTTTCTGGGCATCCATATGGCAACAAGAAATGTTTCCAGAAAGCATCTGCAGTTGTTTTTGCGGTCAAGTCTTTGACAGGCACGGCTACAACAAATTTAGTGTAATGATCAATGATGTTCATAGCATATGTGTACCCTGAGCGACTTGGTTCCAGCTTCACATGGTCAATTGCAACTATTTCTAGCAGTGTTCGGCTTACAATGGAATGTAAGGGGGCTTTTTGGTCATGTTTTTCATTTCTTCCAACAGCACAGGTGGAACATTCTCGACACCATTTTTCAATGTCTCCTCTCATCCCGATCCAGTAGAATCTTCTATGGATGGTGGCTTCTGTTTTCTGCACGCCAAAGTGTCCCGATTGATCATGGTACATCTCAAGAATTATTCTTGCATCTCGGCGTGGTATTAAGATTTGATACAGACGATCCCAGGTAATTGGATCTAAAGTCCTTCTTAATAGTAGGCCCTTCTGTAGAAAGAGGTGTTTTCTGTGTCTCCATAATTTTGACAATTCTGGATCAGCATTCCTCCTGCGGATTCTTTCTGGCGTTCTTCCGCTGGTGAAGAAATCTTGCAGTTCTCCTAACACTCTGCTTTCATTTTGCAGCTTGATTCCATCTTTCTTTGTCCACTTGGGATTTTGGATCCACTTGTTGTTGAAGGTTAAGGACCTTTTTCCCTTTGATGGTGATAATGTCTTGGTGGGCAAAGTTTTTGTAGAAGGATGGCATCTCTACCTCTTCCCAAACATCTTCTTATGTAGTGGGGTCTTCTTGGGTTGGCAGACGGGATAATGCATCCGCATTTTCATTTGCTTTACCTGTTCTGTATTTCACAGTGAAATTGTAGTTAGCAAGGTGTGAGGCCCATCTTTGTTCTAATGCTCCTAACTTGGTGCGCTAGCGGATTGTTATCTGTGAAGGCCACGAAGGGTGTTGCAGCAAGATAATCTTTTCCACACGAGTGCGAGGAATTCCAATTTGAAGGAACTATAGTTTTGGTAGTTTCGTTCAGTACCTCTAAGAGATCTACTAGCGTAGGAAATGACTCTTTCTTTACCTTCTTGTATTTGTGACAAGACAGCTCCCTGGCTTTTTTTACTAGCATCTGTGAAAAGATGAAATGGCTGTTGGTAATTCGGATAGCCTAAGATTGGTGGTTCTGTTAACTTCTTTTTCAGGAGCTGGAAGGCAATTTCTCTTTCAGTGTTCCATTCAAATGGTATTGGAGATTTCTGATATCTTTTAGGAAGTCCTCTCAGAAGTTCTAATATTGGCTCTGCAATTTGGGCAAAGTGAGAAATGAAACGTCTGTAATATCCTGCAAAACTGAGAAAACGTCTCACTTCTTTCACTGTAGTAGGAGTAGGTCAATTTCGGACTGCGGCTATCTTCTCTGGATCGGGTTTAACACCTTCAGAGCTGACGATATGCCCTAAGTATTTGACTTCTGGCTTCAGTAGATAACACTTAGATGGTTTGACTTTGAGTCCATGTTTAATGAGAACTTGAAAAACTTTGGCCAGATGTTTCAAGTGATCTTCATAAGATTTTGAATAGATGATGACATCGTCTAAGTATAACAGGACAGTTTCAAAATTTTTGTGGCCCAGACAACGCTCCATTAATCTCTGAAAAGTTCCAGGCGCATTGCAAAGTCCAAAAGGCATACAGTTGAACTCAAATAGGCCCATAGGGGTGGTAAATGCAGTCTTCTCACGATCTTCAGGAGCCATTGGTACTTGCCAGTATCCACTGGTTAAATCAAGAGTAGAGAAGTAGGCTGAAGATCCTAAAGCTGTCAAGGATTCCTCTATGCGAGGTAAAGGGTAAGCATCCTTGTGAGTGATTTGATTGATTTTTCTGTAGTCCACACAGAATCTGATGTTGCCGTCTTTTTTTCAGACAAGGACTAGTGGTGCAGCCCATGGGCTATGGCTGTCTTTGATGATATTGGAGTCTTTCATCTCCTGGATCATTTGCTTTACGGATTGGTACATAGTTGGTGGTATAGGTCGATACCTTTCCTTGATTGGTGGGTGTGAACCTGTAGGGAGTGTTTAATGATATCTACTTCTCCATAATCTGTAGAATGCTTACTGAAGGCACGATGATGCTCCTTCACAATTTTCAGTACTCCTTCCAATTGGTGTTCTGGTGTGGAAGCATCTCCCACATGAAGTTCTTTCCACCAGGGGGTGCTTAAATTTTGGTCCTGTGGGTGCTGTTTCTTGATAAGTTGCTCTTTGGTATCTGTAGCCACACTGATGATGTAGTGTCCCACTAGGTAGGCGTGGGCACTACACAAGGGTCAATTGGGTGACGTGTTACTCCTGCTCACAAGGGACAGTAATGTTGTATTTAACTGTGCACTTTAATGTATTTTTCTATGTATTTTTACATGCAATGTTTCCCCTGTGTCATGCATAGCAGGCCTATTAGGGTGTAGTTAGGCATCCTAGACACTAGAGGGAGATAGGGAGCCCCTAGTATAAATGTCCAGGCCCAGACAGGGAGGAGTTAGATCATAGTCAGGAGTCTGTGGAGACAGAAGTGAGAAGGCACCAGCCAGAGATATGCTGAATAGTGTTGAGCGCGAATATTCGAATTGCGAATTTTTTTCTCGAATATCGCAATTTCGAGATTTCGCGAATATTTAGAATATCGTTCTATATATTCGCGAAATCGAATATTCTTTTTTTTTCTTTTTTTTTTTATTATATTTTTTTCTTTCCCACTTCCCTAAAATTGTTCTTACCTGTCCTTTGGATTCCTGGCTTCCTGGCTGCTCCAGTCAGTGGCGTTTTCAACTTACTGCTATATTCCATATTAGCTAAATTACAATCTAATCTATATGTGTATTTTACGAAATTTCGCAATAGTCGCAATTGCGATGCGAGTAATATAACACGAAATATTCGCATGAAGATTTTAACTTAGCACTGCTATACTCCATATTCTAGCCTAATATGGAATATAGCTGTGCTAAGTTAGCACTGCTATATTCCATATTAGGCTAGAATATGGAGTATAGCAGTGCTAAGTTGAAATCTTCATGCGAATATTTCGTGTTATATTAGTCGCATCGCAATTTCGACTTTTTCAAATGTTCTTAATATTGCTCTAACTTCGTCTTTTAGAAATTTCGTAATATTGCTCTAACTTCGTCTCTTAGAATATTACGAATATTCTAAAAGACGAAGTTAGAGCAATATTAAGAAATTTCGTAAAATACACATATAGATTGTAATTTAGCTAATATAGTGCTATAATCCCTTTTTTTTCCTGTAATTTTTTTTTGCCTCTTCTGAACCTAAGTTTTGTAAAATATGTACACTATTAAAAATTATTACTATAGCAGTATATTAGCTTAAATACAATCTATGTGTATTTTACGAAATTTCGTAATATTGCTCTAACTTCGTCTTTTAGAATATTACGAATATTCTAAAAGACGAAGTTAGAGCAATATTAAGAACATTTGCAAAAGTCGAAATTGCGATGCGAGTAATATAACACAAAATAGTCGCATGAAGATTTCAACTTAGCACAGCTATATTCCATATTCTAGCCTAATATGGAATATAGCAGTGCTAATTTAGCACAGCTATATTCCATATTAGGCTAGAATATGGAATATAGCAGTGCTAAGTTTAAATCTTCATGCGACTATTTCGTGTTCTATTACTCGCATCGCAATTTCGACTTTTGCAAATGTTCTTAATATTGCTCTAACTTCGTCTTTTAGAATATTCGTAATATTCTAAGAGACGAAGTTAGAGCAATATTACGAAATTTCGTAAAATACACATATTAGCCTAGCCATAGTCATTAGCATAGGAACGTTGCCTTATACTATCAAGATAAATTTTCGCAATATGCGAAAAAATAATTTCGCGATAATTGGAATAATTGCGAATATTCGATTTCGACGAATATAACACGAATATTCATGCGAATATTCGCGAAATATCGCGAAATCGAATATGGCACCTCCCGCTCATCACTAATGCTGAGGGCCTCCTCCTGACATGCAGCTTGATAGCCCTGGCTGCTAGCTACGACCAGGAGGCTAGTGAAGAACTCTAGACTGCCTGTAGATCAAGTGAGCCTTAGTTAGCTCAGAAGATAACCCCAGTAGAAGAGATGTACCTCCTGGGAGCAACCTGCAGCATCCCTCACAGTAAGGACAACACAGCAAGGTCAGATAAGTAACCTGATGGGCAGAAGTACTATAAAGTAAAGAGCAAGTGCCAATACTGGAGGAAGGATATTATACCAAGGATTTAAGCCAGCAATTAGGCATCCGGGCCTTGGGATCCAGCCAGCTAGAATAGCTAAAGGGGATAGAGCAGCATTGCACTGCAAAGCATTAACTGTTTGCCCTCCAAGTATCTTGCATGATTAATACCTGCCATTATTGAAAGAAACCCTGCTTGTGGAGTATTGTTCAAGGGACTGCATTACCATCTACTCTAACTGTCTGTACAAAGTTGGACTGTTTTTCCACCAAGTAAAGCAACGTTTAGTTCACCAACTGTGTACTCATTTACTACTCCTATAAATCGGTGTGCCACCGTTACAGGCCCTGGCATCACGAATCTTAAAGGGACCTTACCTAAGGCACTCAAAACACCTACAACACCCAGGGCACCTCACATACCATCAGGCCTGGTCCCTATCTACAGAGTGTGCCCCAGAGGAACTAGTGTCTGCCTCTCATTCACTGTCGCATGCCTGCCCAGGGTTCTCCTCAGAAAAGTGAGTAACCCTCGATTGCCCATACCATGACCTCACTGTCGCTATACCCTGCAGGTCTGGCGTGCTGCAATGACATCCTGAAATGCAACTTGGATTAGCTGTGCAATGGGACGGTATTTTGTTAATGTTACACTGTGATCACTCAAGTTTAGGAGACGAATAGGCACTTTACCTTCAGAGACGGTTACTAGGCTTCTTGCAGCTCTAACTAGAGGATAGTCTTCCAAGACAACGGGCTCTACCAAGGCTTGGTAGTCTTGACCTTGAATTCCGACTACAGCTCGGCACCACAAGAGGGTTTTGGTGTTGGGCTTGAGAATCACAGGTTGATTATCTCGGATGCGGACACAGCAGATTTCTCCTTTTTCATTGGCGAATCTCTGTTGCTCATTTAGTACACGGATGGTTTGTTGGATTACCTTCTTAGAAGCAGAAGAGGCAGTAGGCACTGACTGGTGCAAGGCTATCAGCATTTCAACATAACAGTTCCTGAGGACATTCATTCCTAGAACTATTGGAGGGTTATTGTTATTTTCTTTGACTTGTACCACAATAATGCCTTGTTGGGATAGTGTAGTTCCTCCTACTTGAATGGTAGGTTCCCAATAACCAAGTATTGGTACGGGTTTGCCGTTACTGGCTATGAGACTCAGCCAGGATTCTGGGAGCTGGGTAAGCTGATTCTAGTCCCAGTATTTTTCAAATGCTTCTTGTTGAATGGTAGTGACTTGGGATCCTGTGTCAACTAGGGCAACAAAAGGAACTCCATTTATCTGAAGTGTCACTTCTGGACGGGATCCTACATATCTTGGCATCCATTGATTTACCTCCCGAGGGGTGGTCCTTGGCCTCGGGGGTCGCCCGTTTAACTGCCAGCAGGTTGCTTCAGTATGGCCTGGCTTGTGACAGTATGTGCAAATAGGCCGCTTAGGGGTACTAGTGCGGTCAGGTGGGCGTCCACCCGAATTTCTGGAATAAATCTCTTTATAGTCAGGAGAGAAGAGCCTTCTGGACACAGGTTTCTCATCCTCCAGCAATAATGTTTTTTCCCATTGTTCCAACTTTTGGTGGACTTTCTCCAGACTTTTAGTCAGGAATTGGACTTGCTCAGTAAGGGCAGCAACTGCATCAGGAATTGTGGCTTGGGTTGCCTGACTGATGACAGGTAAAGGTTTTACAGGGGTGACCAGCTGTGTTGCTGGCGCTGCAGCGGATCTAACAGGTTCTGTTGGTGGACTTTTTCCCAGTATACTGATAGCTAACTCTTTAAAGTCTAAGAAAGCTGCACTTGGGTGCTGAGCAGCTAACATTCTTAGCTGGCTCTTTAAATTGTCTGTATTGACGCCTTAAATAAATTGCTCTTTCAGGGTTTTGTCCTGATTCTCTGCCTCACGGGGGTCTACTTGGACAACAGCTCTAAGGGCTTCCTGCAAAGATAATGCAAAGTCTCTGAGTGACTCACCCGATTGCTGTTTCTTGCTGAAGAACCTCATCTTGACCTCTGACACAGTTCTGGGTTCAAAGGTGGTGTAGAGACGTTCAAATATCTGCTCCAGTGTCCTCCTCTCTGAGCTTGGCCAGGATTTCACTTCTCTGAGAGCAGCTCCTTCCAATTACGCAAGGAGAATCTCCATCTGTTGTTCTGGGGATACAGAGTACTTGTAATGGGTCTCCAATCCACCATGACTGTCTTCAGCAGCAGGTTCATAACATCAAAAAATTGTCATTATTGGGTCTGCCCGATACACAGCAATAATGCACATTGTGATGTTACAGCACAGAAATAATAACAACAGTGGTGCCACTGTACAGAGATTATACAAAAAGTGATGTTACAGAACAGGGGTTGTGCTCATAGTCATACAGGGATGATGTACACTGTGATGTCACAGCTCATGGATAGAGATGTCGCGAACATAAAATTTTCCGTTCGCGAACGGCGAACGTGAATTTTCGCAAATGTTCACGAACGGGCGAACCGGGCGAACCGCCATAGACTTCAATAGGCAGGCGAATTTTAAAACCCACAGGGACTCTTTCTGGCCACAATAGTACCTCAAGCAGTGCTCTGCTAGCCAGCACACAACCTCTCCCTAAGGAGGGTGGACTAGAACTGCTTTCTAACTAACTAACTAAACTCCTCCCTCTAGCTACAGAGGGCTGTAAGGAAACAAAAGGTTCCTCTCCAGGGAAGCTAATACTGCCAATGTTACTGCCGCCATCTTCTGGTGGACCAGGTCATTACACGTGAACATAACAGTTTCAGGAACAAATATGCACGTTATTAAGCGATGAGATAAAATACAGTAGATATTATATATTAGAACTTAGGAAATGGTAGCAAGGTGTCAAAAGAAGTGGTAATGACACTCTGGGTCATTACACTAGCAACATCCCTGGTTACACCCATGGTAATATGAACACAGTAGTGTGCATGAAGATGTATCTGCAGTATTCTTAGGCCTTGGTGCCACCTGCAGAATGCTTAAAACCATAGTCATCTTTAATTCTGCTTTTTAATTATGGAAACTGTGTTATATACCCCAAAGTTACAATTTAGTGCTACTGACCAACACAATTAATACTTCTAACCAGGTGCACCACAGTTCTACCACCTCCACATATAATCAATCTCTGATACACTCCAATACGCATCTTATCGAGCTATTGATACATTCCAGCAATTAGCAAATGTCCTTATTAGACCTTTGTACCTATCATGTGCAGTTGAATTTTTAATGATTCAATTCAATCTTGAGAAACTGTAAAAAAAAATGTTAAGTGGAGCAGGAGAAAAACACAATTGCACCATTGTTTTTAGCATTACATTTTTACATAGTAATAATAACATGGCAACATTATTCTGCGAGTCGTGTGATTGTGGCAATACCAAACGTTTGTAGTTTGCGTTATGTTTTACTACTAAAATTGAAAATTTAAGAAAAAAAGCTTTGTCTTGTTATCAGATTTTGAAATCCATAAAGTTTTTATTTTTCTGTTGCAGGAGTGTGTGGGGTGCCTGTTCTTTTCCAAGTAAGCTATAGTTTTTATTGCCACCATTTTAGTGCCCATACATTTTTGGATCATTTTTCTTCCATTTCTTTGAGGGGCGAGGTGACCAAAAAAGGCAATGCTTTCATTTGCTATTTTTTTCTCTTACGGCCTTCACTGTGTGTGATTTATAATGTGATATTCTTAGATAGATGCAGTGATGCCAAATGTGTTTAAAAAATAATAATCTTTTACATTAGCTTTTCTTTTTACTTTGTTTAATCAGTTGTCCAATACACTGCAATACTTCTGCATTGCATTGTATTGTAATTTTACCAGAATACTATTGCATCCTGTCACATATCAGGACTGGAGACTTTCACAAAGCCCCCAAGTACCATGAGAGTGGGAGCCCCCTCTCACTGTCTAAATTCTGGTCTTTTTTGACTGCAGCATATGAGGGTTTAAATGACTTAGATCAGAGTTATCTCCGATCCAGGCTGCTGCAGGCAGGTGTGGAGCACCCACTGTGCATGGAGTAGGCACAATGCAAATCTAGGACAAAAGATGATCTAGAATTATTATTTGCTAAAACTGACAAATCAGAAGGGTTGATGGGTCCTCTTTAAATTAACTACCATATTTTGCCCCTTCCCTGTTTTCATTACTTTTTTTTTAGACCAAACCTTTTTTATTGCTTTTTCAAAAATCATACAATTTACCCCTTGAAAACAATAGTGGCCACAGTTCAGGGTCCTTTCTACATTCTGCTAGTTTATAAACACAGTGGTAATGTAGTGTATTATCATTTTCATTATCCCACCTTAATTAGAGTATGCAAGCCGTTCTTTTTAATTCCACTTAGATGAGCAGTAGTGTCTTTAATTAACAATTTCAATTATTTAAATATGTATTATGTAACCCATGATGCACTTTACTGCATGTTATTATAAGGGTATAACCACATGGTAAGGTTTCCTGATGCAAATTTGAAAGCCAAACCAGGAGTAAATTCAAAAAGGAGAAGTCGTACCTATCCTTTATATTTTTTCTCCTTTTATGATCCTCTACTGACTCCTGCTCTGCTTTTAATTCACTACAGGTTTTGGCTTCCAAAACTTCATTAGGAAACCTAGTCGGGTTTCAGTACCCTAACAGGGTAGCCTATTGGCAGTGATGGGGTTCTGAGTTCATATCTCACCTGTAAAACATCTATGAATTTCTTCTAAATTCCAAAAACATTCTGATAGTTGAGTTAGTTCCCTCTAAGGCTGGTCCCACAGTGGCCAAACCAGATTTAAATCATCATAAGAATATGAACTGATATGAGTGGTTTTAACCTGTATGTGCAGAGCAGAACATGTAGCCGGTGAAACGATTAGTTCATATACCACTTAAAAAGGACTTGTCTCCACTTCTGGAATGTTTGTTTTACTAAATAATTGTATTTTGCACGCAATAATGTTTTTGGAGTATATTTTCATACTTATTTTTATTATTTATTTTATGCACTTATATAGCGCTGACATATTCCTTAGCGCTTTACAGGCCTTATTATCACTTGTTGTCTACAATGGAGTTCACAATCTAAGTTCCCTATGTGTATGTCTTTAGAGTGTGGGAGGAAACCGTCCAATCAGTGGTGCCAGTTTGAGAGAATGCAGGGACACACCCTTCACTGGTAACAAACACCCAGTTGTTCCTTAATTCATAAACTTCTAGAAGGAATACTAGAAGAGCTGTGTAAGATATGCCGTAAACCCCTGAAGAGCCGGAGGGCAGGATGGGATTAGTAGTTGCTCTAGCTGCAAAACGGCTATCAGAGTGGCTTTCTTCACACTGCTGCTCCCTATGGCCAGGACAGTGATAAGAGGGCGCAACCTTTCTACCCCCAGGGCAAAACCTGATGTTGCGGCTCTTACCTGATGGTAGTTGGGGTGCCCTGTTGTTAACCATTTTTGGTATCAATGCTAGGCAGGAGATGTTGCTGCGGTGGCTTTCGAATGGTGTTGGAGAAAGTAACACAGGCCAGATGTAGAAAAGAAAACTTTTTTTTTACTGAAGTGTGAAATGATTGTTTTAGTACTTCCAACGCTCTCTAAACACACTTCCAACAACACAGGGCAAATCTCCCCAGATGTTTTTTATGGGTATAGGCCAGGCCTAGGATTGACAAACTCCTACTTTCTCTGCAGAATCTGTGGCTGGCAATAATACTTTTGATAGGATACCTGTAATACACTACTGCGGCATATAGGGTTTAATATACGACTGGCCAGGTTGTGTCTCAGTGAAGATGGTGTCTTAGTAATTTTCCACTCACAGCAGTAAAGTCTATAAGCTTTTAAGCAGTAACGTGCTGACTCTGTTTGCTTGGCCATTACAGATCCTGGAATTTCCTCTCCTTTTTGTCTCTCCTTTCCTGGAGTAGTGCAATGTATAGATTGTTCTCTCTTAGTAGATCATCAAGACATGGCCTAGTCTCTAAAACTGGAGGCCTTGTGCTATGTGACAACCTATCACTTCTTCTGCAAGAAACAACTGTCCAAGGGTTGGATCTAAACAGTCCACACCTTTACCTCCTCTAGGGGTTGTATCAGGGTTGGTTAACCCAATAAGACCCATACAAGAACCATATTGGGTATATATGGTATTAAATCGCAATACATAGTATTAAGTAACATGACAAACATTAGAGAACAAAACAAATTTGCAAGTACCCAGATCTGGGATACTGCAGATACATTTATATGAAAAAGATGCCCCAGAATTGTAATACCATTGGAAATGCAAGTAGTTAATAAAACAGACATGTCAGGAGAGGTGGCAGGTCCTCTTTAATGGAACCTTTAGGACTGTGCTGTAATCAATCTTTATACATTTTTGTACTAGCTGGTTCCTGATAGAGTTAAAAAGGCCAACAAATAAAAACAAAATTATTTTTATGCTTCATTATTGGGAGAAAATGTGGTGTGCCATGTTGTCTGAATTAATGTTTTTTAACAATAAATTAAATATGAGTGTTGGATGCCAAGCTCGATCTGTCTGTTGGCAGTGACAGGCTTTGTGTGAGGTTTGAGCGATCTGTTCATTGCCCCACTAACCTGCCTACGTTGGCTCCGAAGGGCAGCGTTTACTGCTGATTCTGTGATTTGAATGCACAGTCTCGCTCTCTGTTCTATATAATTGTGTTCATTCACCTAATAAGTCCAGGAGATGTGATAGAAAGAAATTACTGTCAGATAATTAAGCATCCACAATGCAGAGAAACTCTACCTTGGCTGAAGTGTGAAAACACATTTACACCTAATGAAACTCGGAAGGGAATGCTTCTGAATAAGTGACATATGGGAAGCCACAAAGTGACAGAGAATGAAAAGCCCTAACCACAGAGTGTCCTTTGAGATGAAATTCAGATGTTTACAGAGTGTTTCTCCATTCCACCGATGTCACTACATAAACGGCAATGCACCAGGCCCCGGAAAATATTGTTAATATGGTTGCATGAATGGAAAGACACTGGGAGAGATCAAATGTAGCAGGACACGTGTGATACTGGTTTAGTGGTCTTTTTCAAATAATATTAGGGTACTTCATATGGGATTAGTTTCTAATGTATAGAATTTCTGGAACTGTAAATATTTCTCACTGCAATATACAGTATACAACATTTTCTGGAAAATGTCTTTAAATTAGAAGTTACTGTAGTTTATGCCTTTTTATTTTGCTGTATTTTTCCATAACTAGCTGACCTCTCTCTTTCAATTTGCGGTCCCCAATGCACGGGCATCATCCGTGTGGCTTGAATGGGTCCGTGATCCGTCCGTACCGCAAAAAAATAGAGCATGTTCTATTTTTTTGCAGTGCAGAGCAGGGGCGTACACAGAAATCATTGGGCCCCATAGCAAGAATTTAATTTGGGCCCCCATGCCCGTTCCTAGTCCCTCCCACTATGCGCCCTGGCTCCTCTCACTACCCTCCCTAACTTCTCCCCTCTCCCACCTCGTGCAGCAGTATTTTGCTCTACAAAATTGCAGTACTCACGCTGGAACCCAACAGACCCATTATAGTGAATGGGATCTGGTAGGTTCCGGCGGTGTTCAGCATATATTGACAAGAATCTGGGGCATTACATGATGTAATACCACCCAACTTTCCTGCTGTCCAGCATGGCACATGCACATGAGAAAAGACATAGGAAAAGTTTGATGAAGTGAGTGCCCCCCTCCCCCATCCCCTGTGTCATGCAGGACAGCTGGGAGACAGTGACATTACTCGCTATACTGCATAACACATGTGCAGAGACATGAGTCTCTGGGAAAGCTGGATGAACCCCTCCCCCCTGCCTTTCCATGTTCTTATTATCTACATTGATGCCATGCAGGATAGCAGGAAATTTGAGTGACATTACATGATGTAACAGCACCCAGCTTTTCTGCTGTCCTGCGTGGCACATGGGGAGAGACATGAGAATAGTCTGAGAAAGCTGAGTAACACAACTCCCACCTCCCCTCATAACTTCTCATGCCTCTGCACTTGTGCCATGCAGGACATCAGGAAAGCTGAGTCACATTACATAATAGCACCCAGCTTTCCTCCTGTTCTGAATGGCCTATGTGCAGAGGAATAGCCTGGGAAAGCTGAGTGACCCCCTCCCTCCACACATACACCTCTGCACTGTCCTCAACTACAAGTCCTCACTTACTTCATTACTGGCGGGGTTGTGGCAATCCAGAGGAATCAGGCGGGAGGCGGGGCTAGGAGGCGGAGGCGGGACTAGCAGACGGGAGGCGGAGATAGGAGGCGGGGCTAGCAGACGGGAGACAGTTAGGAAGATAGACAGGGGCGGGGACTCTCCTCCACAGCGGGCCCCCCTTCCTCATGGGCCCCATAGCAGCTGCGTGGTCTGCCTATATGGTAGGTACGCCACTGGTGCAGAGGCCCGGAGAGAAACCCAATGGAAGCACTTTTGTGGGGTTCTGTTCCGCACCATCCGGATTGCAGTCCGATTCAAGTGAATATATCCGCATCCGAGATGCGGCGCACAAACGGCTGGGGCAAGTATATTGCAGACCCACTGTTTGTGGGCTGCAATACGGTCACGGCCGGGCAACGACCATGTGCATGAGCCCTAAGTGTGCATACAGAGATAGCTGTCAGTGACTGATAGCACCTCCCTCCTGTACCAATAGCTGTCAGAAAAAGCAAAGATATAAATGTATAACTTACGGGTTTTACAGAATCTTTTCCCACAAAACTATATATCAATCTGCTCATCTCTGCCTGCTCTATAACATGGTGCTTTCAGATTGCACCACATTTGTGGTGACAGGTCCTCTTTAAGACCAATTAAATGACAAACCAAACTAAAATGACAAACCAATATAAAGATACAGTATATAAATTGATTCTGCCCTCCTCCCTTGTGACCTGGGTTTCCAATACAATATGACTGCATATGACGAACAACTTTTATGGCAAGAAAATAGAAATTCCTCTATAATTGAATCACGTTTTAATGTTCAACTGTAAAAAATTGTGTTCTATATCATTATCTACAGTATATGGGATCTACCCTAAAATTATGCAGGTTTTGCACTGGCCGCTAAGCCTAATAATACACTGACACGTCTTGATCTGTAGAGTTGGCATTTCAGCAGTCATCTCATTATCCTTGCAGACAGGATCATTAGAATGTAAGATGGCTCTATTGCATAGATGACACAGGATCCGCCATTCACAATAGGTAATAGTCACACTCCTCTCCTCCCCCGTACAATAATATCTGTACTAGTGTTGAGCGTGAAAATTTCAAAAAGCAAATTTTTATTGCGAATATTTAGAATATAGCGCTATATATTCCTAATGACCAATATTATTTTTATTTTATTTTTTAAACACAGTACACATCAGGTGATCATCCCTCCCTTCTTCTAGCTTGTGGGCCAATGAGAAGGCTTTGTCACAGCTTAGCAACATCCCTAGCAACCAATAGGAAAGTTGCCTACCCCTTACTATATAAGAACCTCCCCAGCAGCCATTTTCGAAAGTTTATTGCAGTTATGAAAGAGACAGCAGTGTCATTGCTGTGCTCTGTGCTATTACATTAGACAGTTAACTTATATATATATATATAATTCAGATAGTTACGGGGAGATAGTCAGTGTAGGTTAGATTGATCTATATTGTAGCAGATATTGCCGAAAATTTGCAAGCGTGAACATATTGGAGCACTCTATCTGTATATAAAGCTCTTCTAATGTTCTGCCGTGCCAACAATTTCTCCAGTCTCAGAAAACTTATACCAGCTTGGAAAATGTAGCATAAGTGACCCACGCCGGTATTTCTCGCGCATTACGCGAATATTACATTGCCGATTTTCGCAATCACGAATATAATCTCGAATTTGCGAAGATATGACGAATATTCTACAAAATATTTGCGAAATATTGCGAATTCGAATATTGCCCCTGCCGCTCATCACTAATCTGTACAAGTTTTGACAATGCCAACAGTTTTAGATAATGTAAAGCTACACTCTCATGTATATACTGGCCACTAAGCACTACTCACATCACAAAAGACCAGAAATAGTAATCTGGTAAAGAACTATTAAACAGCTATTTCCCAGGACCTACCTTTGGGGCCTGTTCACATGGCGGAATTTGCCAGTGGAATTTTGGCACGGAGACCTCACCAAGAATTCTGAAGGCAACCACATGGTCCCTGCCTCCCAAAGTTTTCAATAGGAGACAGGGCTGCAGTTTGTGGGCCTGGGATCTAAAGCCTTCCCTAATGCCATCACACCTTAGTAGTCAAACATCTGCATATGGTTGGGCCCATCAGTGGTCATTCGCCCTTATTGTTTAATTAGATTGTGGTTGTTTGTGGACAATGTAAATGCAATAGCCACAGCTATGAACACTATGGAGGTAATTTATTATTAGATGTAGGCCAATTTTTGGCGTATATCTGTCGTAGATTCGGTTGCAAAGGAGATTTGTGGCCGAATCTGTGACTTTTTCTCGCTCATGCCAGGTCTACAAAAGGAGGTGTGACCGGGGAAGGGGGCGGGTCAGCCCGTCTCATTTATCATTTTTTACGCCTGTTTTGGGCATGGAAAATGATCTAATTATATGCCAGCAAGAGAGCTGGCGTAGATTTAGGCAGGCGGTGTATGCGCCTAAGTTATGTAGAGGTCAGCGCCTCTACATAACTTAGGCACATCATGCGTCACCACAAGCGGTATTAGGATCGGTTTCTAAAACTCAGGTCTTAATTAATGACCCCATATATTGCAAGTGTTCATTTTACTTCATTTCATATTTATTAAAAAGTGCAGTGATTAACCGCAAAACTTAACTAAATAAATCTGTGCCATTCTGTGCCTGTAAATTATGGCCAGGCAGATTGGAGAAGGACACTCCTGTCTGAGATATTCTGCAAAAAAAGTATCCATTTTATAGTTATTTTCATTATTTTTCACAAAAAAACTCAATTACTGTATATAGCCTAGCCCTGGTAATATTACTGCCAGCTGCAGGGATTTTGGGAAGCATGGATTGTGGTGTGATAAAATTCCCCCATTGTTCTTACAACGGACATTGACCCTTTTTTTTTTTTGTTATTTTTGTAACTACATTGTGGACTTTATTATTCTCTATGTCCTTAAACTCACAGCAGGAAGCAATTTCAATGTTACGTTTAATGTACAATAAATGAACATCTGATAGCAATAAAATATGTTAATACTTGGGCTTACCTTCAGTGAACCTTTCAGAAGAAATGAGAGGATTGCTTGAAACAATAATTCCCTAATCTAATGTTTATTACTTTTATTTCTCCAGTTAGTTAGGATTATACCCTTCAGGGCCACAGGAAATTTCTAATTAGCCATGGATTTGCTCTGTATTGCGTCTATAGAAAAAGAATAATCCATAAAAACATAGGGGGTCATTTACTATTCTGAAGTACGCCTAAATGAGGCGTATTTCAGGCACAGATGGCGGTGCAACAGTTAGTTTCGCCGCTAGCTGTGACCTAGCCCTGCTCAAGCCAGGTTAAAAATTGTGAGTGTGGATGGGGAAGGGCACGGGAAGCAACCCCGTCTCATTCATCATTTTCTACGCCTGGTTTCGGTGTAGAAAATGGTCTAAATGTAAGACAGCTTGGAAGCTGTCTTACATTTAGAACTGATGCCGGATGCACCAAAGTTATGGAGAAGCCAGCGCCTCTTCATAACTTCAGCGAATCCACCGCCAGCTATGGGGCTTTATTAAGACCGGCGTATAGAACACCAGGCTTAATAAATGTGCTCCATATTCTTCCTATATAAATTGATGGTGAATAGACCAGTTCCCTCTGCATTTCGGCATTGCTGGAAGCAAACGCATCACTGTCCGGCCACATTCACTATAATGGGAACCTGTGGTGATACGGTTGCAACCCGGAAAATATGATGAAAAGCGGCTGGACAAATACTGCTGTGCGCAGCGGTTTTCTCTAGAAAAACAATATGTCTTCTGAATGGAATCTAAAAATATGCATATTCAGTGGAGTAGAAAATTAGGATCAGTAATTTACACTCTTCGATAGCGACGTCATGATATCTGATTTGTAGATCCATGTCCAGAACCGTGGTTTCCCTTTTTACCAATAGAAAATCCAAAATTTTCCAGGGTTCCTTGCTTACCTCAAATCAGGTGGCATTTCTCATTCATCTCAAATTAACAAAACTGAATGACAGATGGAGTCCACTATGTTGACTTGTGGAGTCCATGGCAGAAGGCACTGCCAAAATGCATGAAGAAGCACAAAATCTGTGATATTGTCCATTATCATAAATGGGGAAGAGGTAACATGCAAACAAAGCTACCAAATAAATGTTTCATCGAGGACAACTGATATACTGTATGCAGACATTGTTATACCTGTCAGAATTAAAAGCACCTACCGTAGTATTCTCATTTTTTTTTATAACAGAAAGTCACAAAATAAATGAAATCCTCCGATGTGATTGTGCAATATTCCACTCCTTTCAACCCTTCTAGAATGTGTGCCAGGCCTGACATGCTGTTACAAGAGATGAGCGAAGTATTCAAAAATTCGATTCAGCTGGTTAGCCGAATTTTACAAAACAAATTTGCTTTGTGACGAATAAATTCGTCATGAAGAGCGTTTCTTTGTAAGTAGCAGATGTAATGACAGGGAGCGGCAATTGCGCCGCCTCCCGTCATTGTACCCCTCAGATGCCGCGTTCATAGCTGATTGCGCATCTGATACCAATAACATAGTGTAAACTTAAAAAAAAATTCATTACATCATACTTACCTCATCCATTTGCTCGTGACAAATTCGCCGTCACCATCTTGATTGAAGATCTGGCGCAAAATCTCATCATCATGTTAGCTGGCGGGGTGACATCATATGTAAGCGTGCAGAATTTCGTGTGAGATCTTGAATCAAGATGGCGGCGGCCGGCCCGTCGCAAACAAATGGATGAGGTAAGGATGATTTTTTTTGTTGTTGCTGTTTTTTTACACTATTTCAGGGAAAATCGATTTGCAACGAATCAAATTTTCCCGGAAATTCGGATCAAAGTCCACTAGTCGTCACCTAGCTGACTTTATTTTGAATTAGAAAATATTGCGCATACTATGACGCACATCTCTTCACATTATACCTAGAAAGCCAAGAGGGTTAAAGTGGGAGCCAGACATTTTAATAATGTGCAAATGATACATAGTGATTTCACCATGTGGCTATTCTATGATCTTGTGCCCTTAAAGTAATGTTGACCAACTAGTACTAGCACCATCACAGTAAAAATGTCAATATGGAATTACACAGTCCTTTGCCATTGTGCTTACCATATGGGATTACCTATGTGTCATAATTTGTCATCCATAGAAGTGTCCCTACATACAGTTAAGTGCCAGCTGTAGTGCTTCTTTAATCTCTTAGTGACCAATGAACATAAATGTAAGCATGAAGCTGGCTCATAGGGCATGTACAGATGACACCCACCTCCTATGCCCAGGATTGGAGATAACTCCAATCTTAGCCGCTTAACACCTCAGATACCATGGTAAATAGCATGCTCGCACCGTCCTCTGATTAGCACCCCTGCATCATAATTGCAGGATTCTCATTATTTGCTGTGGCAGCCAGGGTCCTTCTAATACCTGCCAACTTATGGCTCCAATTAAACAGTGCCTCTGGCAGAGTATAGATTGACGGTAAAATAGCTATTCACAGGAATGCAAAAGTATTGCTGTGAATAGTACAGATGATTGAACAATCTCAGCCCCCTAAGGGGACTAATATGAAAAAAGTAAAAATCATAAACTTTTTAAAAACCATAATTTTTTTCCCATTTATCATATTAAAAACAATAAAAAATAAGCATAATTGCTATCGTCTCATTCAAAACTGTCTGAAATATTAAAATAACATGTTATTAAGCATAATGGCATAAGAAAAAAAATACCCATTTTCAGAATTGTTAATTTTTGGCCACCTTGCCTCCCAAAAATGTTTAAATAAAATGATCAAAAGTGCACAAAAATGTCAATAAAAACTACATCTCATTCTCCAAACAACAAGCCTTCACATAGCTTTATTGGTAGAAAAATTAAAACGTTATAGGCACTCAAAGCAACATTTTTTTAAAAGTTTAACATTTTTAAAAGTAGTAAATCATAACAAAAATGATATAAACTGGGTATTGCCATAATGACGATAAAGATAACATGTCATTTTTATCAGATTGTGAAGGTCATTAAAACTGAACCATAAAAAGAGGCCAAATTGCATTTTGTTCCCATTTTTACCTCACAGATAATTTATAAATCTATCTGAATACATTATGTTACTGTAACAGATCTCCTGGCACCCCGACTGGGTACCTCCGTTGATGGATGCTCCTAGTGCTTCCCAAGGGCTCCAAGCACTCCACTTGACACCATAAGCACTGCCGACCCCACGAACCGCCGCATCTTAGTTGGGATCTTGCCGTCTTCTACCCTCCTTGGACCTACGACAAGGCTTCCAGGTTCCAGTGGGTGAACCTCTCTTCCTTCAGAGAGCGATGCAAGAACAAGCTCTTAAAAGAGCTCAGGGATTATAGCCAGAGGAGTATACAGTGTATAGCATTCCCCAATGTAGATGCAGCCTTTTCCCCACACAGATGAGACGAGGCTCTATGTTGAGAGTAAAACAGGAACTCTTTAATGGGGCTACATGTAAGCCTTTTATGCAGGTCTTCCAGCAAGGGACCCTCCCCTGGGGACCTTGTGGAAGACTGAAACAGTTTTTACATTAGCCAATCACATGCATTTACAGTAAGGAAACACTCCCAGCAATTGAACACAACCCCCCCACCCACCTGTGATTCAATTAACAACCACAATGGGCTCTGCCTGTGATACAATTAACAACCAATTAACAACCACAATGGGCTCTGCCTCTGATACAATTAACAAACACAATGGGCTAACACACATTTTCCCCCAAAACACAGAAAACACCCCAAAGCCCCACATATCCCCATAAATAATACATCCCTGGATAGCTCTGATCTGGGCGAACAACATATCCAGAAATCATCCAGATCTGAGCAGGGGTTCCCGAATTCCATGGAAGTCATATTTGACCGACCGCAAGCATGGCTTTCCTACCCAAAACAGTTCCACAGATTTAGGCTGTGCAGCCGGTCTGCCCTCTCCTTCAAAGTTTTAGTATATGGGCCATATTCCTGAGGAAAGAGGCTAGCAAACAGGCCCCTACAAAACCCAATGGCGAGGTTATTTTCGCCACAGTTACAAAATGTTAAATGGTTCATTTAAAAAAGCAAATTGCTCCATATCATAACAAGCCCTCATACGGCTATGTCCATGGAAAAATAAAAAAGTTATAACTCTTTGAAAACAAGGAGGTATAAATAAAAACGTCCCCCTCTGCAGCCTAACAGACTAACCATACAATTGACATGTGGCTTCCCAAACACAACCTGGCCATTCTATTTCTATAATTCATAGTGCAGAGGACTACTGCAAAAGGTTATTTACTGCTAAAAAGGTTAATATAATGTTGCCAAGTTAAAATTTGTGATTTACTATTAAGACACTTATTTCTGTATGCACTGTGTATACCCAATAGCAATGTATGGCAATATAGGTGTCACAGACGTTCCCGCGACAGGTGGCAGTAGATCGGCGAAACTGGCAACCCGTGGATTGATCTGACAGGTTTCCTTGTGGATCAATAGACGTCTGTGTTGTTTCTGGTAATAGCCATACCCCTTGCCTCAGGTCATTTAACCTTCCTTATTTATAGTTGCTTCTCCCACTATGCTGTGCGGTTTATAGCTTCAGATTCAGTTTTGGATAGCTGGATAGCTGCTTCCATTGCTCCTTTAAAGTTAAGTCTTTCCTTTCCCTTTTTGTATTTTGTTTGAGTTCTGTGTAGACTTCTGAGGTAGACTTCTGTTCGTCCTTTCTTTTGGAGGAACAGGTTGTCTCAGTCCCGACATTACTACCAGGGTCCTATAGGGAGAGTTAGGACATTAGGTATTCCTGTGTATGAACTTGCCTACCTCTGGGGTCTGTTCATACTGGTAGTTAGTCAGGACTTGGATTAGGGTTTTACTAGGGGGTGTTCATCTCCTTTCCCTAGTTTCCAGGCCTTATTCCCTCACCCCTTTCCCTCCTTTGTTCGGTGTGGTGTTTCCATCCCACACCCGAACATGACAATAGGGTTATCACTGGCCAGGGGCGGACTGGGAACTTAAAGTGGCCCTGGAAACAAATTAAAAGTTTCCCAATGTTGTAGGCGGGACCACCTTGACAGAAGGCAGGGCCAAGACAAGTAGGCATGGCCAGCAATACCATATTGTGGCATATGATACCACCCTAGCAGAGCTAAATATCTCAGTGCAGCACAATATAATAACCCAGCAGCATCAAAAACCACAGTGCAGCACAAAATAATGCCCTAGCAGCACAAAATCAGCACAAAATACCTCCTCAGAAGCTGCCCCTTTGTGGTGGTCAGCGCCAGCTGCCACGTTCTGTCCTCCAATTCCAGTTGTCTCAGGGTGGAAATACAGTTGAATTCAGGAATCAAGAGGGCTACTGTGGTTGCTGGCCAGGTACATAACTACTTCACGCCCCCAGCGTTAATTAACTCTGGGAGCGAGACATCATTACTTACCTGGCTGGCAGCCGTGAGTAGGGCTCAGACGGCCCCCTGGCCCCCCTGACACTGGCAAACCTGGTCAGGTTAGCAGGGTGATGGACCTGCTCCACCCCCTGGTTAGGTGAGCGGAGTCTTAGCAGAGCTAAAGACAAGACCTGCTTGTGCAAGCTCATGCAGATTAGGCCCACAGAACCTTCTCTGTGAGTCTACAGTTGCCAAAGAAGCAACTTTATCATCAGAGTATCCCTGAAGAAAATAGACCAGCCATCTAATCTAAGGTCCAGATTAATAAAGGTTGTGTAACCTTCATATACTGTGCACGGCCTGGGGAGCACCATAGTGAGGACTGCCACCGTGATCTGTGAGTACTACTATCTCAGGGCCACAATCACCACTCCCATCCTTTCTGTCCTCACCTCCCCTCTGGCTGCTTTTACATGAGCGAGTTGTACACTCTGGACTCGGAGCGTGAGTATAACACAGCTCCCATATGTGACGAATACCGCACCTCACGTTAAGCTCACGAGATACGCTATAGTCACTGGTTACCAAGACGTGATGTTACGTCCTCCCAGAGGAGCAGGTTAGTTAAGCTTAGTACAGTTTACACTGTTGCCTCCTGTCCACGCGGGCACAGAGAGGCAGAGGGTTAGAGACACTCGCTTACAACCCTGACAAGCTGAGAGAGCCTTTTCACTGCCCCAGTGAAACAGCGCTTCCTCAGCCCAGGTATACTGCCACCGGTTTCTCGTTTGATATAAGCCCGGTCCGCTAACGGGATTATATAGGGTGAGAAACCAACCCGCAGTAGCGTATAACTATGCCGAAACACGGACGTGGGATTCATGATCGAGATACAGGACAGCACAAGATTAAATTATATATTTAATCGCCTTAAGGACTCACTAGACAGTACACAATATAACAGAGAATACTGTATATACAGTGATCCGATGTGCAGAATACAGGTGGTATGGTACAAACAGGATTAAACAGAGCAAAAAGTAAGTTTACCAGATGGATAAGTCCTTTGGGTTGATGAATAATGGTTCCTGTAATCCTTGGCTGTTGTCACATGGGAGGCAGTGATGTCAGCAGTTTTAAAGGTCCCTCCAAACACGATGCTCAGCGTGACCCCCCTTCAGAGAAAAGACGCTGGACTCTGCCTGCATGGGTCTTTTTACCTGTAGTCGGCCACGCCCCTCCCTCCAGGTCCTGGCAGCCAAACGACCCACAAAACTCATTAGAGCCCATAGCCCCAGACCAGAAGGTCACAGGGAGATGGCTCTGGGACCAACGGGTCCGCCTGGGTTCCGGCTACAGGTAGAGTCCACACATGGTACCGTTATTAGGTTTCTGTGGGGAGATCTCTGTATCTCCCCTCCCTGGCATCCTACCACCCAACTACGAGCAGAAGCATGTCCATCTTGGTCACAGGGTCTCAAATATATATCTGGTTTATGCCTATGATTGACGGGCGATTCATAATTCCTTATGAATCGCCAGTTCCATGATGTCTGATAGTTGCTTTTGTTCTGAGGAATGACTTAGACAGTTTTCCTGCAGAATCCATGATGTCTGAATGGAGGTGTGAAATGTAACCAAATGTGGCCTGCTAGGGGTTTTCTGCTATCTGGCTGCGCTTTGAAGCAGAGCCCCCTCTGTGGTGTTTGATTTCCTCTGCCACTCCTGGAGCAAATGGCAGGAATGAAATCATACTCCATATTCCTCACACGTCCTGAACTCCTAGCACTGCCGGGGGTCGCATAGCATTATATTGATTTATGATGCTATGTAACCCTTACAGTTCTGGAATGTATTGAATAACACTGACATAATGCTGTCAGTGCTATCCAATACATTCCAGACATCTAAGGATTACATAGCATCATAAATCAATATAATGCTATACAACCCCAGCAGTGCTAGGAGTTCAGGATGGAAGCTGTGTTATACTGACGATCCAAGTCCGGTGTGTACAACTCGCTCGTGTGAAAGTGGCCCCTGGGTCGCTGCAACATACCATTCATTTTCCTGGGACAATCCTGCAAAATGGCCAGCAAAAGGTGTGGTTCTTATTCATACCCCACTAAAAAGTACAACATTTTGGTGTGTTTCCAGGGTGGGGACTATACAGAGCAATATATAGCCTACTCTAGGATAGTTGATTCAAGTCCTGACTTTGAATAATGTCACCTCAGAAGACACTAACATGCAGGTATGTATATAATTGAAAGCAATGTAAAATATGGATTTAATACGCGGTTATCAGAATGCAGAGTATGTCACAAAA
Organism: Bufo bufo; assembly: GCF_905171765.1. Classification (NCBI taxonomy): domain Eukaryota; kingdom Metazoa; phylum Chordata; class Amphibia; order Anura; family Bufonidae; genus Bufo; species Bufo bufo. Next base: position 71,122,617 of record NC_053397.1, on the reverse strand, counting down.
GTAAGAAAAAATTTATGGTGCCCTAGAAGTTGCCCTCTTAGCAGTCGCATGTGCTTGTAGGAAGAAACTCAACCCCGATTCGGAGAAATGTAGAAAATTTGAAATCCCTCAAAGTCCAAAGGTTATTATTGCCTTAAACCCGTAAATAAAGTTAAATTAGGGAAATAGTGTTAAGATAGAAACTACATCGTAAGGTGCCTTGCATATTAAAACTGTCTAAAAGAAAAACCAGCCTTGTTATCCATTACAATCAATACACCATCATGTTTAAAGAGGTTATCCTATTTACATAACTTATCCCTTATTCACACAATAAGGGATAAGTGTCTGATGGGGGGGGTCCGATGGATCGGGCCCCCACCGATCTTGAGAATGGGGTCCATGTTCCCTGTTTGAATGGAGCAGCAAACATGCATATATGTTCAACGTGCCATTCCAGTGGGGCACCACAGGCTCCCGTTCATGATTGGCAGGTACCCCAGCTCTCTCATCCCAGACCCAGCTAGTTGTTCTAGCAAAAACATGCCTAAGTTGTCACATCAACCAATGTATTGTTGATGTGACAATTCAGACAGTTCTGTAAGTAGAGGCAACCAGTCCTGCTCACATTCTAGGACACATTGCTGGCAGCCATTTTATATAATTCTCAGAGAACCCCTTGAAGCCATGATTATAACTTTATTAATGTTCACATTTGCATAATTGTTTCTGTTTGCAACGGAAACCATGATTCTGTATGTAATACCCCACAGTGGTATTACCATTTCTTCACTCTGCTATTGTCTTTGATTGCTACAAATAATGTCATCCATGTATTTGTTCCGGGTCATCCTACATTATACATTCTTAACGATGTTATGAAACTGTTTTATATATGTCATGTGCCCGGATCACCAGCAGGTGGCAGTGGATATGGCAGAGTGAACTTGAGATAAAATGGAACTTACCATCCCATTCTCCCCCTTTTGGGCAGAAGTGGACCAGTCCTGTTTCCTACCAAAGGGTGGGGTCGCAGTTCTAGTTTATGACAGTCTTAGGCCTCTTTCACACTACAGTATGTCCATTTCAGTGTTTTGCGTTCCGTTTTTCACGGATCCGTTGTCCCGTTTTTGGGTTCCGTTGTGTCTCCGTTTCCGTTCAGTATGTCCGCAAAAACCTTTCAGTATGGTTTCCGTATGGTTCCCGTATACGGTCCGTTTTTCACGGATCAAAAACGGAAGCCACCTGTATTTGTGCTCAGCCAAAGTTTGGCAACAAGAAACACATGGCCACAGTGGGCTGGGCCTAGCATTTGTTAATGACGGATCCGCAAAAAACGGATGACATACGGATGACATACGGATGCCTTCCGTATGCATTCCGTTTTTTTGCGGACCCATTGACTTTAATAGAGCCACGGACTGTGATTTGCGGACAAACATAGGACATGTTCTATCTTTCCACGGAACGGAAAAACGGAAATACGGAAACGGAATGCATACGGAACACATTCCGTTTTTTTGCGGACCCATTGAAATGAATGGTTCCGTATACGGACCGTATACGGACCGCAAAAAAAACGGACCGCAAAACGGAAGAAAAAAACTGTAGTGTGAAAGAGGCCTTAGGCTACTTTCACACCTGCGTTAGGTGCAGATCCGCACCTATAATGCAAACGCTTGTATCCGTCAGAACTGATCCGTTTGTATTATTCTTTTAAAAAAAAGTCTAAGTCAAAACTGATCCGTCCTGACTTACATTGAAAGTCAATGGGGGACGGATCCGTTTTCAACTGCACCCTATTGGGTCAGTGAAAACGGATCCGTCCCCATTGACTTACATTGTAAGTCAGGACGTATCCGTTTGGCTCCGCGTCGCCGGGCGGACACCAAAACGCTGCAAGCAGCGTTTTGGTGTCCGCATCCAGAGCGGAATGGAGGTGGAACAGAGCCAAACTGACGCATTCTGAACGGATCCTTATCCATTCAGAATGCATTGGGGCTGAACTGATCCGTTTTGAACCGTTTGTGAGATCCCTGAAACGGATCTCACAAACGGAATTCAAAACGCCAGTGTGAAAGTAGCCTAAGTTGAGTCTAGAGTTTGAAGCAGTCGAGAATCACCCTGTCTCCTTACAGATTAACCAACAGAGTGTTGCAAGGGGGTCAACAGCCAAAGGCACCCCACTCCAAAGGTACCAGAACATTCCTAAAGTCCAGTGACCAGACTAAAGATGAGTTTAGCACAACAGAGAGATAAAGCAAAAAATTTAAGTTTGACTGCCAGTTTATGCCAAAACCTGCTGGAACCAAGAGAAACACCACACCAAAGCCATTTTTAGGGCTGGTACATCAGTCTGCTTTTATTTATTTTTTCTATATATATATTGCAGTTGCCTGCCTGTGTGTGAGAGGCCACAGGTAGTGTTGAGCGAACTTCTGTTTTAAGTTCGGCGTCTAAAGTTCGGCTTCCAGTTAGCGGAGAATCCCAATATGGATTCCGAATTCCGTTGTGGTCCGTGGTAGCGGAATCAATAATGGCCGATTATTGATTCCGCTACCACGGACCACAACGTAATTCGGAATCCATATCGGGATTCTCCGCTAACCGGAAGCCGAACTTTAGACGCCGAACTTAAAACAGAAGTTCACTCAACACTAGCCACAGGCCCACAGACTGTACTGTGTGCACACCACTCATATAGGGTGGCACAGTACCTTGCAGATAAAAAAAGCCATTTAATTTTTCCTCTGCAATATAATTGCAGTTGCCTGCCAGTGAGTGTCAGGCCCACTGACTGTACTGTGCCCACTGCCCACCACTCATATAGGGTGGCACAGTACCTTGCACGCATAATACCACTAATCTAAAAAAAAATGACAGGCAGAGGCAGGCCACCCCGCAGGGGCCATCGTGGTCGTGGTGCTGTGATTTCCTTTGGCCCTAGAATAATGCCCAATTTTCAGAGGCCACATACCCTGAACTCGAAAAATTCTGAGGACATAGTTGACTGGCTTACACAGGACACCTAATCTTCTACAGCTTCCGCTCGGAACCTTGACGCACCATCCTCCTCCAGCTCAGCTGCGGGCACCTCTCAAGTTACCACTCGCCCGCCCGCCGCCACCACCAACACTAGCACCACAGGCGCTTCACTTGATCTGTCAGAGGAGTTATTTACACATCAGTTGGAAGAAATGAGTGATGCGCAACCATTATTGCCAGAGGATGTAGATAACAGGGATATGTCTCAGTCAGGCAGCATTACACACATGGACGTACGGTGTGATGATGATGATGTTGTACCCGCTGCTGCTTCCTTTGCTGAGTTGTCAGATACAAGTGAAGCGGTTGATGATGACAATGTGTCCGTGGATGTCACGTGGGTGCCCACTCGAAGAGAAGAAGAACAGGGGGAAAGTTCAGAAGGGGAGACAGAGAGGAGGAGGAGACGAGTTTGAAGCAGGGGGAGGTCGTCGCAAGGAGCTAGTGGCACAGTCAGACAGCATGTATCGGCACCCGGGGTCTGCCAGTCAGCACACCAATCAACGCATGCTGTTGCCACCACCAGAATGCCGTCATTGCAAAGCCCAGCAGTGTGGCATTTGCGATGCCATTTGCAACCTGTGCCAAAAGAAACTGAGTCGTGGAAAGTCCAACACCCACCTAGGTACAACTGCTTTGCGAAGGCACATGATCTCACATCACAAACGCCTATGGGATCAACACATGAGTACAAGCAGCACACAAACTCAAAGCCACCATCCTCCTCCTGGTCCAGCATCTTCAGCCACGTCAACCACTGCTGTCCTCCTTGCCCCCTCTCAACCACCCGCCACTCCGCCTCTCACCTTCAGCAGTTCCTGCTCATCTGCCCACAGTCAGGTGTCTGTCAAGGAAATGTTTGATCGTAAGAAGCCAATGTCACAGAGTCACCCCCTTGCCCGGCGTCAGACAGCTGTCTTTTCGGAACTCTTAGCCCGCCAGCTTTTACCATACAAGCTGGTGGAGTTTGAGGCCTTCAAAGAATTTTTAGCTATTGGGACACCGCAGTGGAAGGTACCTGGCCAAATTTTTTTTTCACAAAAGGCAATCCCCAACCTGTACTCTATTGTGGAAAAGGAAGTCATGGCATGTCTGGCACACAGTATTGGGGCAAGGGTCCATCTGACCACTGATACCTGGTCTGCAAAGCACGGTCAGGGCAGGTATATCACGTGCAGTGCGCATTGGGTAAACCTGCTGACGGCTGCCAAGCATGGAATGCGTGTCTCTGCAGCGGAGTTGGTGACACCGCCACGACTTGCAGGCAGGCCTGCTGCCACCTCCTCTACTCCTCCTACTCCATCCTCTTCGCTAACCTCCATTGGCTGAGTCCTCTTCTGCTGCTGCGTCTTACTCCACATCAACTGCACCCCCCCCCAGCTCCCCAGGGGCTAATCCACATCCTGGATACGACAGTGTCACGCTGTCTTGGGGTTGACTTGTCTGAATGCAGAGAGTCACACCGGACCAGCACTCCTGTCTGCCCTGAACGCACAGGTGGATCAGTGGCTGACCCCGCACCAACTGGAGATCGGCAAAGTGGTGTGTGACAACGGAAGCAATCTGTTGGCGGCATTGAATTTGGGCAAGTTGACACATGTGCCGTGCATGGCGCATGTGTTGAATCTGATCGTACAACGCTTTGTGTATAAGTACCCAGGCTTACAGGACATCTTCAAGCAGGCCACGAAGGTGTGTGGCCATTTCAGGCGTTCCTACACGGCCATAGTGCACTTTTCCGATATTCAGCGGCGAAACAACATGCCAGTGAGGCGCTTGATTTGCAACAGCCCGACACGTTGGAATTCAACACTCCTAATGTTCGAATGCCTGCTCCAACAGAAAAAGCCGTCAATGAGTATTTGTATGACCGGGGTGCTAGGACAGCCTCTGCGGAGCTGGGTATTTTTTTGCCACATTACTGGACGCTCTTGCGCAATGCCTGTAGGCTCATGCGTCCTTTTGAGGAGGTGACAAACCTAGTCAGTCGCACTGAAGGCACCATCAGCGACCTCATCCCATTTGTTTTCTTCCTGGAGCGTGCCCTGCGAAGAGTGCTGGATCAGGCCGTAGATGAGCGTGAAGAGGAAGAGGAAGAGTTGTGGTCACCATCACCACCAGAAACAGCCTTATCATCATCGCTTGCTGGACCTGCGGCAACGCTGGAAGAGGAGTCTGAGGAAGAGGAGTCAGAGGAGGAATGTGGCTTTGAGGAGGAGGAAGACCAACCACAGCAGGCATCCCAGGGTGCTCGTTGTCACCTATCTGGGACCCGTGATGTTGTACGTGGCTGGGGGGAAGAACAGACCTTCAATGAGATCAGTGAGGACGAGGAACGGGACATGAGTAGCTCAGCATCCAACCTTGTGCAAATGGGGTCTTTCATGCTGTCATGCCTGTTGAGGGACCCTCGTATAAAAAGGCTGAAGGAGAACGACCTGTACTGGGTGGCCACGCTACTAGAGCCCCCGTATAAGCAGAAAGTGGCTGAAATGTTACCGAATTACCGGAAGTCGGAAAGGAAGCAGCAGTTCCAAAACAAGTTAAAAAGTATGCTTTACACAGCGTATAAGAGTGATGTCACAGCACAATGGGAATCTAACAGGGGAAGAGGTGAAAGTAATCCTCCTCCTACCACGCCGGCAAGGACAGGACGCTTTACAGACGTGTTGTTGATGGAGGACATGCAGAGCTTTTTAAGTCCTACGCATCGCCACAGCCCTTCGGGGTCCACCCTCAGAGAACGACTAGACCGACAGGTAGAAGACTACTTTGCCTTAACTGCAGATATCGACACTGAGGAGCGATGAACACCTTATCTACTGGGTGTGCAGACTTGACCTGTGGCCTGAGCTATCCCAATTTGCGATAGAATTTCTGGCCTGCCCCGCTTCAAGTGTCCTGTCCGAAAGGACCTTCAGCGCAGCAGGAGGTATTGTCACTGAGAAGAGAAGTCGCCTAGGTCAAAAAAGTCTAGATTACCTCACCTTTATTAAGATGAATGAGGCATGGATCCCGAAGGGACTGACAGTGGGGGATGCATTTGACTAAAAAAGGCCTGATCAGATGCCTTGGGCTAAAAATGGTCCCCACGCTGCTGTATTTAATCTCTGCATGCCGGATGACTTGCGTGACTTCTCCGCCACCAACTAGGGTTCAAGCCGCAATGTTTTAGTACACTTTCTGCCTTGAAAACATCAATTTTTCCGGCCGCTGCTACAGCAGAGGCTGCAACAATACCTACTTTTTCAGGCATGTGTACATGCATAATTTTTCTGGCCTCTGGTGCTGCACTGTGGCTGCAAAAACAAAACAAAAAAAATGGCACATACATGTGTCAATTCCCCTTCGTGATCGTTACCTTGTTGTGGTGAAGGGGCTTGCGTATCAGAATGAAGCGATCACCTCTATGAGTGTGTTGGCAATGTTGGCACACCCTAGATGATAAGGTCGTTGCTTCATTGTGAACAGACCAAAAGCGATCGGCTGGATAATTTTTCATAGAAAAAACATAAATTTTCTTTGTGATCATCTAAGGTGATCATTAAAGCCTACTAGGCCAACAATGGGCCCACACTGCAGAATCATTGTTTTCTGGGTCACTTAACTGTTACTGAACTACCTCAGCACGACCATAGGCTTTGAAAAACCGCCATCGCCTGCAATCTCCCGAACTTGCGCACGAGCACAGTCATCACTACACCAAGATTGACGCATAGAGAAATAAAATTTATGTCATGAGTGTGTCAACTATTGACAACTCTTTGCGGTTGTTTGCGGTGCGTTAAATTGGGAGTTTGGTCTGTCAGAATTTGGTCTGTCACTGTGAAGCGGGCGTAACCCTTACACCACCTGATCGATACAACATCATACCTGATCGTATACACACACTGGATGTTTTAAAGCACGTTATTCCAAACAATTTAGGAATGTTAGGGGATTTATGCCCTTTATGGATTAAAACATGACTCTGCGTCAACTACGTAATTTTCCATGGGAGTTTTGCCATGGATCCCCCTCCGGCATGCCACAGTCCAGGTGTTAGTCCCTTTGAAACAACGTTTCCATCACTATTGTGGCCAGAAAGAGTCCCTGTGGGTTTTAAAATTCGCCTGCCTATTGAGGTCTATGGCGGTTCGCCCGTACGCGAACATTTGCGTAAATTCGCGTTCGCCGTTCGCGAACGAAAATTTTTATGTTCGCGACATCTCTATCATCCCTCACATCAGTACCTGTCCCCCTTGGGACTCACAATCTACATTCCATATTAAACTGTTATTTTTAAGTAATTTTATTATTAAGGGTGAGTTCATACTAGCGTTTCGCTTTCTGTTATAGCATTCCACACACATGCGATTAAAATGGAAACTAACGGAACCGCTATAACAGAAAGCCAAATGGAACACTTTAAAGACATTCTGTTTCAATCCATCCTAATAGAGTTGAATAGAGAAAAAAAAAAAAAACGGAAAGCAGCATTGCGTCTGGTTTCCGCTATTTTGTATAGAAAAAAAAAGTAATGCAGACAATTTTTGGAAATTTATTCATCTTTAGCTAATTCATAGTTTGCACTTTGCGGAGCGAATTCAGTAATGCAGGAATAAATGTAGACCGTGTTATATGTTAAGCTGGATGACCGATAATTTACACGTTTCTTTGTGACCCTACTGTCCAAAAAGGACACACCTTGTAATGCACCTGGTAATGCACATTAATATGTATTGTCTTCCGAATTTGTTAACCTTTTTTTTATTCAAATTATACCCTGCTCCCTAAACTGACACTTCCTGAGGAAAGATTCACACATCAAATCCTGCTCTCTAATTATAGGAGATTGCTGTGCGTCTTTTACTCACTTGAATAGGTTACAATAAAATACAGATAATTTAGCTACTATCTGTGCAGAAGCAATTAAAATCTCCCACCTTGTTGAAGTGTGTGAGATTATCTCTGGCTAAAACGCAGTAAATCTACAGTTTTCTCTAGTGAATGAAACAGCGAGATTGTCCATCTCTTTAATATGAAATTTGCAGAGAGACAGATATGATCAAAACAAGAATTTATTTATTTTTTTTGATGGGTGAACAATCTTTGAAACAATTTGCAGTTTGAACAAAAATGGGATTTAAGTAAAAACTGGTGAAAGAAAAAAGCTTTTGTACTGTGTTACCCAATAGAATATACAGAATAATGAGAGCGATCCCTAGGCAAAATATTTATAGTAAGCTATTACGGAATTACATACTGAAAACTCTCATTGTGGAACTCTAAATGTCTTAAATATTTTTTTCACATAAACGTCTTTTTTTTTTACATCACTAAGGCCCCTTTCACACGGGTGAGAATTCCGCACGGGTTCAATGTGTGAGGTGAACACATTGCACCCGCACTGAATCCGGACCCATTCACTCCAATGGGGCTGTGCACATGAGCAGTGATTTTCACGCATCACTTGTGTGTTGTGTGAAAATCTCTGCAAGCTCTATATTATGCATTTTTCACACAACGCAGGCCCCCCAGAAGTGAATGGGGCTGCAGGAAAGCAAGTGGATGTGGTGCGATTTTCACGCATGGTTGCTAGGAGATGATCGAGGGGGACCCGATCTTTATTTTCCCTTATAACATGGTTATAAGGGAAAATAATAGCATTCTTGATACAGAATGGTAAGTAAATTAGGGATGGAGGGGTTAAAAAAATAAAATAAAATTATTGAACTCGCCTCATACACTTGTTCGCGCAGCCTGGCTTGTCTTCTTTCTTCTTTGAGGACCTGGGAGAAAAAGGACCTTTGGTGACATCACTGTGCTCATCACATGGTCCATCACCAGGGTGATGGACCATGTGATGGACCATGTGATGGACCATGTGACGGACCATGTGATGAACGCAATGACATCACCAAAATTCCTTTTCCTCCCAGGTCCTCAAAGAAGAAGAAAGAAGAGAAGCCGGGCTGCGCGAACAAGTGGATGAGGTGAGTTTAATTATTTTATTTAAATTTTTTAACCCCTCCATCCCTAATTTACTTAGCATTAAGTATTAAGAATGCTATTATTTTCCCTTATAATCATGTTATAAGGGAAAATAATAAAATCTACACAACACCTAACCCAAACCCGAACTTCGCGCATTTTCCCACAACGCACCTGCATCTTGTCCGGCCCTCACACGCGACGCCGTGTGAAAGAGGCCTAAGGGTTTTCACACTAGCCAGTTTTTAGTCCGGATGCGATGTGTGTAGTGAACAGATAGTATCTGCACTAAATCCTGACCTATGCATTTCAATAGGTCTGTGCACGTTTTTTTTCACACATCATCTCTGCATTCAGGAAGCATCGCAGCATGTTCTATATTGTACGTTTTTCATCCAGGCCTGGTTCCAAGTGAACGGGGCTTTTGGATACAATGCATTTTTCAGTCATGGTTCCTAGGAGATGTAGATTGTTATTCTTCAGATTTTCTTTATGCGCATAGAAAACAAATCAAAAATGATTGCATCCACGTGGAAAAAACGCACACACTGAACACAATCGCAGACAAAACTGATTGAACTTGTGTGTAAAACCATTTATTTTTTCCTGAACAGATCCTGACAAAATCCGTATCGCTCGTGTGAAAGAGACCTAAAGTTGGCCATACACATATGATCCATGTTGGCCAAACTTGTCAATTTCAGTGTATCTAAGCCTCCTTACTGTCCCCTGATGGCAAATGTTGGGGAAGATAAAGGCTGGACAGTGAAATTTCAACTGCCTGATCCTTTTATTTGTGAAGAGATAAGTCAGGGCATGGGGTTCAGGCAGGAGAGATACTATAGCTGTGTTCTTCAGGGTATCCAGCAGTTCCCCATGCCAGCTCAATCGCCAGAGCTCTCCCCCATTAAGAATGTCTGGGACTGGATGGGGGAAATGGTTCTTTGATGCACAGTAGCCAACAAGCACCATACTGAACTATGGGGGTCATTTATTAATCTAAAATATGCCTATATTAGGCGTATTTCAGGCGCAGATTGTTCTGCTGCAATCTGCAACTTCTCCCCGCTCACGCCAGGTCTAAAAAAGTGGATGTTGTGGGGAGGGGGGGGGGGGGGGGGGAGGGGGGGGGCCAGCAGGCCCCTCTCATTTACCATTTTCTACGCCTGTTTCAGGCGTAGAAAAAGGTCTAAATGTAAGACAACTAAGAACTTTAGAACTAGCGGTTTACGGGTTAATTAAGACCAGCGTCTAAAACACTGGTCTCAATAAATGTGCCCCTATGTCTTTAAGTTGAAAGAGCTTGGGATGACATAGCCCAGGAGGATATCCAGCATCTGTATAACTGTTACCATGCCAGAGTGGGAGCCTGTATCGCAGCATAGAGAGATGCCACCCAGTATTAATGTGACCCTGCCTGAACCTATACCCTGCTGCAGAGTCCAAAGTAAATGCAGCGAGCTGCAGGGGGACTGGAGAGGATAGGAGTGATAGTAGCAATAAAAAGGGTAGTCGTTACTCACGGTAGCAGTTCTCCCTCCATAGCTCTTCTGGGACATACCTCCTTCTCACTCTGCTCTTTACTGATTAGCATCCAGAAAATAGAGGTATAATATCTCTTTTGCAGCTTTCTGCTGTATCTCAATTTCTCTTACTTTAATTCCATACTCACAAACAGATCCACAATGCGGGATGTGGGCCTTACCAGATCCCCAGTCTGCCTTTAAAGTATGTTCCAGATCCTGGACAGGCTCTTTTCATCTTCTGGACAAGTGAACTGCAAAGTCAATAGGTGTCTTAGACAGGTTATCTCCATAGTCTGTTTGGCACACACCTCCTCTCAACACTGGCATGTTCCACAATAATCTCTTTTACTCTTTTTCTTTACTTACGTTGATTTAAAGCTTTATTTTTACATCTTTTGCTTCTCTCTGGCTATATCTTTCCCAGGACTGTTTTATGTGTGTGCTCACTTCAAAGTCTCTCTGAGTTCTCATGTACTCCTCCCTAGTGGAAGGTGAACAGCTCCACCTAGCAAAGGTATCTACTGCCTGTGAATCCACTTTGCAGCATTCATATAAAATACATTGTAACCCCTTAGCCTGTGTCATAACAGCGGAATGCTGCATAAAGGGTGAACCACTTTGGTTGTATGATCATTGACCAAGCACCACAAGCAGTTTTTACATCAATCTCAATCGCAGCTCAATCATATTAAGGTTTTCAGGTGTTCTTCTGTTATAGTTTATAGTTTATATGCAGCACATACACACATAGACTCACACACCATACTTGGCAAGAATAGGAGTGATAAGTGTTACCCAAATATATGTTGGGCATTTACACAAGCCATTACCCCAAACACTACTAACCAACTCTTTTGCAAACACAAGTAGAGGCTATATAACAAAAAAATTAATACACAACCCAGGTCAAGCCTAAGAATATAGACCCCAGTAGAGTCCAAAAAATAAATAAACTTACCAGACCAGGCCCCTTAAATAATTCAGACCACAGAGCATATCCGCTAAATAAATATAAGCCACAGAATAAATAAGTACCTCAAACAGACATCAGAATAGAGACTCTACAGCAAATACAGACCCATAATAAAGGCATCCCAAATTAAATACAGACCCCAGATCTGACCCAAAGTTGGACCCCAGACACTAGCATAGCAGCCCCCATGCTAGTTGCACCGGAGACACTAGCATAGCAGCTCACATGCTCTCCTCCTCTGTAAAACATTTCTTTTCTGCTCTCTGACTTCAGAACCTGCACAAATGTGGTCAGGTGACCTTATCTGTGCAGGTCCTCCTATAGTAAAAGGAACTGCACACATATAGTCATGTGATCTTTCAGGTCTTTCAACAGCACCTGCACACATTTATTTTATAGGGATGCATATTGTTGTTTCATCAGTTTTTTTTTTACCACAGTACACAGCATAAATGTGCTGAAACCGCAATGCTTATTGAACCCCAATAATTTTTTTTTTTTTTAAATTGCACCTCCTTCCCATGTGATGTTCCAATGGGGAGTTTCTAGGCAGCTGGAAAGCTACCCTAATTGAACTTTTCAATGCCCGGTGAAATGATGTCACATCACACATTGACATGCAAGAGTCTGGTACAAATATGCAGCTGGGCACCCTGAACAGCAGTGACGATGCAATGGTAAAAAATTCCATATTGAGAATTTCCAGTAAACCCTTTTACTATATCTGTGTGAAGAGGACATGATCGTAATTGTTAAAAAGCCATTTCTATTTAATGAAGTATCCATGAACTACCAGCCTTAATAAAGGCAGTTTATTGATACTAAGCCAAATTAAATTCTTTGTAGGCTCACATACCTGATCGTCTGACAATAACAATATGGCCAACACTTACTCAAGGAAATCGAGATTTTTTTTCCCCTGTTTAACAGTCTTAAAGTAAATGCTCAGCTTTGGGCACAATTTGTTTATTTTCATCTAAATAGGCCCAAAATACTGTACTGATTACCTTCATATATATTATATAGCATATGGACCTTTGTTACTCTGACATTGAACACCACATCCTCTGCATAGGCAAAAAAGTGATTGATAACATTCAGGACGGCTCTAACCAATGCTTGAGAGCGTTTAGGAGCTTATTGCATATTAGATTTTGGTTAGATGGTTCCATGTTTTGTCTGTATAACTGCCCATTGAGAACCAATGCTACATTGTTGTGTGGTATGGAGCTGTTCTTCTTGGGGACACCCAAAGAGCCCATTAGATTTACATTTTTGGTTTGACATGTAACAGCAAGTTTTTCAAACTCATACTCATTTGGCCACATAGTGTGACTATAATGATGCCCCTAACAAGTCCCAGATGTTGTTAACAGCAGTGATATCTCCAAGGCAGTGATGTCAACCTCCATGGCTGAACCGCTGCCTGTAGAGCCTTAATAAAGCTACCATGGTGCTGTCGCTGTGTTATCTGTCAGCTGCAGGTTCTGTGACATCACCAGGTCCTTTTAAAAGGCAGCACTTACTTTCTCCTGTGACTTATCTTTCACCCAGCTTCCTGGGTACTGACACTGTAACTCTAGTATCCCTAGAGTAGCAGGATGAATCTGCAGTTATCATCCTGGATATCCCTCCAAGTGGTGGAGTAACGCATACTATGAACAGTCCATACAGTCTATCTTGAAAGTAAACTAATCTGCATATCCCTCCCAGGGAGCATTGTATAGCCTATAAGACTCCCCATGTCAGCTGTAGCACTCTCCACAAGGAGAAACAGTACCCTCTAAGACCAAGAACAAAGTCCTCTTGCCCGGCCAGCCTTTCTCTGTACCGGTGAGTGGCAAAACCCTGAAAATGCTGTCTGCAGATGGGTATACTAAGCTATATTGCAAGGCCTGAGAAAAGTCAGATATCGATTGGTAGCTACCTTAAGTAGGTGGCACTAGACAGTCATCTTTCATTTTCTTGGAAGGAAGCTAATCTGTGTATCCTTTTGTCCAGATTCCAAATTCCCAGAGAAATAGTACCTCCTGAGATCACATGGTGGCACCGCTTTTTATAGTAGTACAGTATATCCTCTAAAAATGTTTAGGCAAAACATACATTTTTTTATACACTCATGTAGTTTGTAAGTCTCGATCAACTTGCCTTTCTGTACATCAGCAAAATTGTTTGCATGTATAGACAATAAAACTAAACTTCACAGATAAAGAAACGTGACTTTTAAAACACAAAACAAGACACTTTATGCTCATGATTTTAAATAATAGAATTAACATCTCCTACGCATTTAAGATCTATAATTCGACTTAGTATAAACTTCATGTCAACTATCTGAACAAAAGAAGACAATGCAAAAATATATTCAGAATGTTCTAGCACTGAAGCTTCGTTTTAGAGGACAGAGACATGAATTAACTATCCAAAGCATACGGTTCTTGATCATTCAGCCCTCAGACCCACTGAGGTCCTGCAAAAACGGGAGGCTCAGAGTTGGTGTCTCCACTATTGGCTCAAGCCCTCCTCAGGGCTGCTGGCCAACTACATAATGATCTGATGCTCTCAGTATTAATTAATGTTAGGAGCATCAGGTACTTATGCACCTGGCCAGAAGCCACAGTTACCCTCCTGAATTCAACTGTATCACCATCCTCAGTATGGTTATAGGGCAGTATTTTATGCTGTATTATGGTATTTGGTTTTGATGATCCCAACTACTTCTGTTCTCCCTGCCTACTTGTGGCTTGTGTTTGCCCTGCCTACTTATGTTGCCCCATCTTCTGTCAATTTGGACTCGCCTACAACTTGGAGCCACTTTTAGGTTAGTTTTGTGGCAATGTGACTGGGGGGAAAAAGCCATGCAGAGCTCAGATTAAATGTTTCCTAATATAGTGGTAATTAGCACAAACATTTGGTGCAAATTTAGAGCATCTAATTTTAGACATATTAATGAAGCAAGTAAGCCAAAATAATGATAATAATAAACCTAGCCTTGTACATTCAGAGGGCATGGCTTAGTGGAAAATTCATCATCTGGGTTATACTTGTCCACATTTAGACAGGGTAGGTAAATTTTTTTAATGGCACCATTTAGTTTACCATATCATGAAAAATGGGAAAAATACAATTACGCCACTGTTTTTTAGGTTTTGGTTTTACACTGTTCACTGTATACACAACTGACAAGTTACTGTCACGAGGGTATCAAGAGCCACGTCTGACTCCGTTATACCCGGGGTCAGGAGGTCACAGCGGGTGGCTGCGCGCTCTATATCTAAAGATCACGTTGTTTCTTAGTGATTGTTTTCTGTGTTTGCCTTGCTATCCTTTTTGTCTCAATCAGGGATCCGTAGCTTCTCCTCCTCAGCTGTTTCTTGTCTGCCACTCCCAACCTCCTTATATTCTCCCCTCACACTTCTCTAGTTGCCAGTTATAGAGCTTCCTGCCTGGACATCTATACTGACCCACTGGAGTTGTGAATCCTGGTTGTCGTTCCAGAGTGCTACCCTCCGGATCCCTGTTGGGCTTCTTGTTGTCTCCTGTTGTCGCCCACCTGGGATTATATGTTGAGTTTGTATTGTCTGTCCTTCACTTGGTGTTTTCCTTTAGAGCTAGTGGTGCGGACTAGTGTTCCCACCGCCCTGTTCACTATCTAGGGCTCAGCTTAGGGAAAGCCAGGGCTTTAGGCACGTGATCGGCGTACGGGTGAGGAACCCGTCTAGGGACGTCAGGGCAGCCAGGTGCCAGCCGCTAGGTGAGTCAGGGGTCACCACCTTCCCTCTCACTTGGGCAGGGCCTTCCTTGTTCCCTCCCTCTGTGTCACGTATGTGATAGTCACGCCGACCGTGATAGTTACCTTTATTTTGCAAGTTGGTATTGTCAGGGATTGCTCTCTCAAGCAGGGCGGCGATGACAGATTTGTGTGCAGACAACAGGATAAAGTTCAAATAAGGTTCCACTTTATTGTGGTACAAACCGCAAAATAAAGAGCCTTTACACTTTCGGTAAAAACGTAAAACAAATCCTGCTCATCTGAGCACTAACTAATACTGGTCAGTATCTGGCTCACCTATTAAACCCAGGTCACACAGGGCATCAGGCTTTTTTTTAGTCAGGACGGGAGCCAGCCTTATGGACTTATCTCCAGACATTGCTTCCCCCAGACTGACAGCCTGATGCCCTGTGTGGGCTCACCTATTAAGCCCAGATCACACATGGTGTCACGGGGTTCCAAAGGTGCACTCGGTCCCCCATTGCCCGCAGAACTGTTGCTTAGCTTTTGGAATGAGGTTCTGTGTTTGACCTCATTCCCAGGGCGGCTTTACTAGCTGGGTGGCTCCCTGCTCCTAGTCTGCCTTGAGCGCCGAGCTGATCACTCGGTGCTCGACTGGTTGGTCTGTGGGTCATGTGATGCTGGCCACGTCACATGACCCTCACTCCCCACTATAAATACAGGCAGCCTGCTGGCTACAGGTTGCCTGTTAATTTCTAGGCTCCTGGCTATTTGTTGGACTACTGAATATTTACCTGATCCTGTTCCCTGGCGATCCTCTGCCTGCTCCTCCTGTACTGCGCATACATCCTGGTATTGTGACCTCGGCTCCCACCTGACTACTCTCTTAGGACTCCTCTTGTACTTCGCTACTCTCCTGGTATTTGACCCCGGCTTCTCCTGACCATTCTTTGCTTAATCCGTTGTACTGCGTAGCTCTCTTGGTTCTGACCCGGTCCGTTCATGTTCCGTATTTTGTCTTGTCTGTCTTCCCTGCACATATCCTAAGTTAGGGATTGCCGTCCAGTTGTCCCCTGTCATCAGGACTCGTGAGGCAAGTAGGCAGGGCCAGGGGTGAGGGTGGAGCGCAGTGGTCACTACCCTTCCCCCTGTGTGTGTGTGGACGTGACCGTTACAGATTAACAGGCCCAATAACCACTGTATCATGAATCCTCTTACTACCCTGACTGACCATGTCTCTAACTTGACACAGAGGGTGCAGGAGCTAGGAGAGAAACTCCGTTCTTGTGAGTTAGGGCAAGGTTCTTCCACTCCTCTGTCCTCCAGTCCATATTTTGAACCCCAAATCAAGCTCCCAGAACCCTTTTCTGGAGACCGGAAGAGGTTTCTCTCATTTAAGGAGAATTGCAAACTCTACTTCCGTTTGCGCCCCGTGTCCTCCGGTCCCGAGAGCCAACGCGTGGGGATTATCATTTCTCTACTACAGGGTGATCCCCAGGACTGGGCATTTTCGTTACCTCCTGGGGCCAGTTGTCTAACTTCTGTGGAGGGTTTTTTTCAGGCCCTGGGTACCCTCTATGACAAACCAGACAGGGTCCTGGTAGCCGAGACAGCTCTTAGGGCACTGGTTCAGGGCCATCTCCCTGCGGAGGAGTATTGCACCCAATTCAGACGGTGGTGTGTCCCCTCAGGATGGAATGAACCAGCCCTGAAGAGTCAGTTTAGGTCTGGTCTATCTGATAATTTAAAAGATCTATTGGTCAATTACCAAATTCCTGAGACCTTAGAGGAGATGATGACCCTAGTTGTCCGACTTGACAGACGAGTTAGAGAGAGACGACAAGAACGACAGTTCAGTTCTCAGATGGTGGTCCAGCCAGAGGCCTTTTCCAGGGACAACACTGAGGTCTCCACCGAGGAACCCATGCAGGTTGGCATGACCCGGGGTAATCTTCGTCGCAGACGCGGAGAGTGCTTCTACTGTGGAGATCCTGGCCATTGGATCAACAAGTGTCCTAAGAGGGACCTCTCTGACAAGTCTTCTAAAGCAAGACAACCTAAAGACCAGGTACACCCTGATTTTTCTAAAGGTAAGCTTTTGGTACCCATAACAATTTCTCTGGGGGTTAATAAGTGGCCGGGTAAGGCCTTTATTGACTCCGGTTCAGCGGCCAGCTTTATTGACTTTGAGTTTGCTTGTAAATTGGGTATTCCAATGTTTGCTTTACCTACACCTATCCATGTCATGGCTATTGATGCTACTCCCCTGATTGGTGGTACGGTGAGGTCATGTACCTCTGAAATTTCTCTGTCCGTGGGTGTGTGCCACTCTGAGAGATGTTCTCTTCTAGTCCTGGAGAACCTACCGGTTGAGGTGGTACTAGGGTTGCCTTGGCTCCGTTTACATAACCCCACAATTGATTGGTCCAAAGGAGAGTTGGTGAAATGGGGACCTAAGTGTGACTCATGCTTGTCCGTGGTCCAGGCTGGGGTTTCAGTAAGGTCTAATACATTACCCTCTGTTATTAAGGAATATTCTGATGTGTTCTCGTCCCTTACTCCAGAGGTTCTACCCCCCCATAGACCTTATGATTGCGCCATAGAGCTAATTGAGGGTGCCGAATTTCCTAAAGGTCGAATTTATAATCTTTCAGGGCCCGAACGCAAGGCTATGGAGGATTATATTAAGGAGAGCCTTGCTAAAGGGCATATTAGACCTTCAGTCTCTCCTATGGGAGCAGGGTTTTTCTTTGTTAAAAAGAAGGATGGTGGTCTTAGGCCTTGTATTGATTATCGGAGATTAAATAAAATCACTGTCCAAAATAGATACTCTCTCCCATTGATTCCGGATTTATTTAACCAGGTTTTGGGGGCAACCTGGTTTTCCAAGATTAACCTGAAAGGGGCATACAATCTAATCCGAATCAAGGAGGGAGACGAATGGAAGACAGTGTTCAATGCTCCGATAGGACACTTTGAATATCAGGTGATGCCTTTTTGACTCAGCAATGCCCCAGCTGTGTTCCAAAACTTAATGAACGATATTCTTAGGGAGTTCTTAGGTAAATTTATTATTGTCTATCTTGACGACATTTTGATATTCTCTCCTGATTTCGAATCTCATGTGTCCCATGTCAAACAAGTATTAGAGGTGTTGAGGGAGAACCAGCTATCCGCTAAGCAAGAGAAATGTGTCTTTGGTGTACAGGAGATACTGTTTCTAGGGCATGTTTTGACTCCTCACGCCTTTAAGATGGATCCTGGTAAGGTTTTAGCAATTAAGGAATGGGTAAGGCCTTCATCCTTAAAGGCTTTACAACAGTTTTTGGGTTTCGCTAATTACTACCGTAAATTTATCATGAATTTTTCTGTAATTGCTAAGCCATTGACCGACCTTACTAAGAAAGGGGCGGATTTGGAGAATTGGTCTACCAAGGCCATTTCTTCATTTGAAACATTAAAAAAGGCATTTAGTAGCGCTCCCATTCTGATCCAGCCTGATCAGGAGAGACCCTTTATTGTGGAGGTGGATGCGTCCGAGGACGGCGCAGGAGCAGTCCTTTCACAAGGTCCTGCTAGCCTCACTAACCTGAGACCGTGTGCCTTCTTCTCTAGGAAATTCTCTCCCACGGAGAGAAACTACGACATAGGGAATAGGGAGCTGTTGGCCATTAAATGGGCATTTGAGGAGTGGAGACATTTTTTGGAGGGGGCAAGGCATCGAGTAACTGTTGTCACTGACCATAAAAACCTAATGTTTCTCGAGTCCGCTAAGAGTTTGAATCCCCGACAAGCCCGATGGGCTCTGTTTTTTACCCGTTTTGATTTCTCCATTACGTTCAGGCCGGGAAGTAAAAATGTGAAGGCAGACGCATTATCTCGGAGCTTCCATGCTTTTTAACCCACTGAGACGCCGCCTGAATCCATCCTACCAGCAAACATCTTCTTAGCGGCTCTAACCCAGGATATCTCGGCTCGCATTAAGGCTGAACAACATCTGGCACCGGCATCCACCCCAACAGATAAGTTGTTTGTTCCCGTACAATTTCGTCTCCAGCTGTTGGGTGAGTGTCACGATTCTGCCTTTTGTGGACATCCGGGTATTGAGGGCACTAAGGATCTGGTTTCTAGATCTTATTGGTGGCCCACTCTGACCAGGGATGTCAAGTCCTACGTGTCAGCCTGTGAGGTTTGTGCCAGGTCCAAGACACCTAGGACTCGCCCTGCTGGTAACCTACGACCCCTACCCATTCCCAGTAGACCCTGGTCCCATATCTCGATGGACTTTATAACTGACCTACCGCTGGCGGAGGGTAAGACTGTGGTTTGGGTAGTGGTCGATAGGTTTAGCAAGATGGTTCATTTCATTCCCCTGTCTAAACTTCCGAATGCTAAAACCCTGGCGTCTATTTTTGTGAGAGAGGTTGTTCGTTTACATGGCATCCCGGAAAATATTGTTTCGGACAGGGGTGTGCAGTTTGTGTCCAAATTCTGGAGGGCCTTCTGTCAAAGATGTAAAATTTCGTTGTCTTTTTCTTCCGCCTACCATCCTGAGAGTAATGGGCAGACTGAACGCCTTAATCAGTCTGTGGAACAATTCCTGAGGTTGTATGTTGCTGATGACCAGCAATTATGGGTCAAATTCCTTCCGTTGGCTGAATTTGCTCTGAATAACCGTGTCAATTCTTCTGCTGGGGTCTCCCCTTTCTTTTGTAACCATGGTTTTCATCCCCGTTTTCATTCTGGGTCGTCCGTCTCCTCCTCTAACCCTGAAGCTGATAAACTCTCCTCCGAACTGTGCACAGTTTGGGCCCAGGTTCAATCGAACCTAGAAAAGGCTCAAAGTTCTCAAAAACTCAAGGCCGATAGGAGACGTTCAAGGGGGGTGAACTTTCAGGTTGGGGATAAAGTATGGTTGTCCTCCAAGAATCTATCTCTCAAGGTAGCTTCTAGAAAATTTGCTCCTCGTTTTATTGGTCCATATAAGATCACGGAGGTGATTAACCCGGTATCATTTAGGTTGGAGCTGCCCGAGTCATTCCACATTCATAATGTGTTCCATAAATCTCTACTTAAAAAATATTTTGAACCGGTAGTACCATCGAAAGCCTCGCCTCCGCCGGTTCTTGTTAATGATGCTGTCGAGTATGTCGTGTCTAAAATAGTGGATGTCAGGAAGGTGCGTAACTCCTTGCAGTATCTGATTCACTGGAAGGGGTATGGACGTGAAGAGAGATCTTGGGTACCTGCCAGGGAGGTTCATGCTCCTAGACTGGTTCGTAAATTTCATTTAGAACACCCTGAAAAGCCATCGCCTGAAGTCTTGGGTCCGGTGGCCCCTCGTAAAAGGGGGGGTACTGTCACGGGGTTTCGAAGGTGCACTCGGTCCCCCATTGCCCGCAGAACTGTTGCTTAGCTTTTGGAATGAGGTTCTGTGTTTGACCTCATTCCCAGGGCGGCTTTACTAGCTGGGTGGCTCCCTGCTCCTAGTCTGCCTTGAGCGCCGAGCTGATCACTCGGTGCTCGACTGGTTGGTCTGTCGGTCATGTGATGCTGGCCACGTCACATGACCCTCACTCCCCACTATAAATACAGGCAGCCTGCTGGCTACAGGTTGCCTGTTAATTTCTAGGCTCCTGGCTATTTGTTGGACTACTGAATATTTACCTGATCCTGTTCCCTGACGATCCTCTGCCTGCTCCTCCTGTACTGCGCATACATCCTGGTATTGTGACCTCGGCTCCCACCTGACTACTGTCTTAGGACTCCTCTTGTACTTCGCTACTCTCCTGGTATTTGACCCCGGCTTCTCCTGACCATTCTTTGCTTAATCCGTTGTACTGCGTAGCTCTCTTGGTTCTGACCCGGTCCGTTCATGTTCCGTATTTTGTCTTGTCTGTCTTCCCTGCACATATCCTAAGTTAGGGATTGCCGTCCAGTTGTCCCCTGTCATCAGGACTCGTGAGGCAAGTAGGCAGGGCCAGGGGTGAGGGTGGAGCGCAGTGGTCACTACCCTTCCCCCTGTGTGTGTGTGGACGTGACCGTTACACATGGCATCAGGCTTTTCTTTAGTCAGGACGGCAGCCAGCCTCTTGGACTTATCTCCAGACATTGCTTCCCCAGACTAACAGCCTGGGACAGGTTTTTATTTCCCCATAACGATCCCAGATGACACACCTGAAGATCCCTCAAACTTAGGGGAAAACAGGCCCTGGAATGGGGTGGACTGGGGAGGTCCCACTACCAACCCTACCTTCCCCAGTCCAATAAATTCCAGCCCATGAACTACTAAAGAAAATAGCTTCAGCAACTATGTTTGCTGAAGCCAGCACCATCCTGGATCTTACTTACCTCACCCAGTTGAGGAACCTGAGTGAGATATACACCCCTTCCAGGAATTTACTAGTGTTGGGCTCAAATATTCGAATAGCGAATATTAATCGTGAATATCGGCACTTCGAGAATTCGCAAATATTTAGAATATAGTGATATATATTCGTAAATTCAAATATTCTAGATTTTTTTTCAACGGTGACCTCCCTTCTTGCTTGTGGGCCAATGAGAAGGCTGCAATGTCTTTGTCTGAACTTAGCAACATCCCTAGCAACCAATAGGAAAGTTGCCTTACTATATAAGAACCTCCCCAGCAGCCTTTGTATGCAGTATTTTGCAGATCTGAGAGAGACAGCAGTGTTATTGCTGTGCTCCCTGCTTTCCTGTGTCATTACATTAGATAGTAAGTTAGCTTATATATATAATACAGATAGTTAGTGGGAGATAGTCAGTGTAGGTTAGATAGTGATATAGTGTAGCTGGTTCTGCTGTCCATACATACATGCTACAGACATAGTGCTGTGATGTCACAAGTTCACGACAATACTTAAAGGGCTTCTGTCAGCCCACTAAACCGTTTTTTTTTTTTTTGCTTAATAATAACCCCTACACTGCGATTTATCCATACATAAGTAAAATAATAATTTTGGTTCAGTAGAATTTGCTAAAACCCTATTTTTATAATATGTAAATTACCTTGCTACCAGCAAGTAGGGCGGCTACTTGCTGGTAGCAGCCGCATCCTCCGATGGTAATGACGCCCCCTCTGCTTGTTGATTGACAGGGCCAGCGGACGGGATCTTTCTCCGCTGGCCCTGCCTGTTTTCATTCAATATCTGGCGCCTGCGCCGCGGCCGTACCTATCTTCAATCGGCGCAGGCGCACTGAGAGGCGGCCACTCACTCGGCTGCTTCATCCTCAATGCGCCTGCGCCGATGACGTCACATCTACACCCGGCGCAGGCGCATTGAGGATGAAGCGGCCGAGTGAGTGGCCGCCTCTCAGTGCGCCTGCGCCGATTGAAGATAGGTACGACCGCGGCCCAGGCGCCAGATATTGAATGAAAACAGGCAGGGCCAGCGGAGAAAGATCCCGTCCGCTGGCCCTGTCAATCAACAAGCAGAGGGGGCGTCATTACCATCGGAGGATGCGGCTGCTACCAGCAAGTAGCCGCCCTACTTGCTGGTAGCAAGGTAATTTACATATTATAAAAATAGGGTTTTAGCAAATTCTACTGAACCAAAATTATTATTTTACTTATGTATGGATAAATCGCAGTGTAGGGGTTATTATTAAGCAAAAAAAAAATAAAAATAACGGTTTAGTGGGCTGACAGAAGCCCTTTAATGCACCAATCACTAATAAGTAGTCAGACCTGTTAAAATGTGAAGTTGCACATATTGCGCCAAAATATTTGCATCATTGGTGCCGATTTCGCAATCACCAATATATTGGAGCACTCTATCTGCATATAAAGCTATTGTATTGTTCTGCCGTGCCAACCATTTTCTCCAGTCTCAGGAAACTTCTAGCAGCTTGAAAAATGTAGCTATAGTGACCCAAGCCTGTATTTCGAGCGCCTTACGCAAATATTACATTGCCGATTTTTTGCGATCAAGAAAATAATCTCGAATTTGTGAATTCTCGAATATATGACGAATATTCTACCAAATATTCATGAAATATCGCGAGTTCGAATATTGCCCCTGCCGCTCATCACTAGACTTTACCATATAAACTTCTGTTCACATTACCACAGTATGATTCCAGCGATACTATATTTATATACTTCTTCTTTACTTTAAAAAAAATAATGAAATCATTTGCTTTTTGATTCCATATTCTGGCACTCATAACTTTTCTATATGTCTACCTAAAGAGCTGTGTTAGGACTTTTTCACAGGAAAAGTTTTATTTTTATTTTTTGTACCATTTTTGGGGTATGACTAACTTTTTGATCATTTTTCAGGAAGAGGAGACCAAAAAATGAAGATTCTGTAATTTTTATTTTTTTCCCCTTTCAGTGTTCACCATGCAAGCTAAATACTTTTATGTTTTACAGTTTGGACATTTGTGGTTGTGTCATTGATGGTTTTATTTTATGGTTTATTTTTATATGTAGAATTGGGTAAGTGGATGATTTTAATTTTTAATTCTATTTTTTTAAGTGTTTTTAAAAACAAATTCTTATTTTCATTTTTAGTAACCCTAGGGGACTTGAACATGCAGTTGTTTGATTGCTTATACCATAACGGCTATACATTGGTGCTTGTGACTTTTTACTATGATATGGAATGGGTCATCAAAAGATGACTTAGGCTCCATTTACACGTCCGCAATTCTGTTCCGCATTTTGTGGAACGGAATTGCGGACCCATTCATTTCTATGGAATTGTGGATCCGCACTTCTGGGTCTGCAATTCCGTTCCCAAAAAAAATAGAACATGTCCTATTCTTGTCCGCAATTGCCAACAAGATTAGGCATTTTCTATTAAGTGTCGGCGATGTGCGGTCCACAAAATGCGGACCGCACATTGCCAGTGTCCCTGTTTTGCGGATCCGTGGACATGTGAATGGACCCTTATTGTTTAACTCAAGTCAACATAATTTTTAGAATTTTGATGACTTTGCAATTACCATACTGGGCATACACAACATTAAATCACATTAAATGTCAGTAAATAACATGACAAATATCAAACAGCAAACAATTTGCAAGTACCCCCAGCTCTAGGATACTGAACCAAGATAACCAATCAGTCGCTGGGCGGCCAATTGGACTTTAGAGAGAGGTCTCCAACCGATCCATTTATTCTGGGGTGCTCCACAAAGAATGATGCCCCCATTCTTGTGATAAGTGAGGGTCTCAGCTCTAGGACCCCGACAGATCTAATACTTATCCTCTATCCACAGGATATGGATAACTTTATATAACCAGAATACCCCTTTAAGTGGCAGAGATATAAATGTTCTTTATTAACTGGTCAATGATTGTCCATCATACCAATCAACATGGTTCCTAAGTTCTCAATACTGAAAGTTTGAACAAGACAAGACTCCTGCCAAAGCTCTCTTGGAAAAGGCTCCTATTAAAATTATGAAATCAGAATTATTATGGAAATTAAAGTTGTGTGCAGAGGTAGGGATGTTCCACCCAAGCACCATCATATGGTAGTAGTTCTAGAAAATGCTTAATGTTTTCATGAACCAGAGGTTCGCTTTAACCCCATTCGCAAATAATGTAAAAAAATAAAAAATAAATATATATATATATGCAGAGGATACTAGCAGCATGCGCTACAGAATTGTTCAGGAAATTTCTTCCAATCAAGTCACTATTTCCTGTCTTTGCTATGACCGACAACTTAATTTTCCTTTGCATTAAGTCCATGTACAGTAGATACCCTCCGAATGGCTCAGACCTAGCATGGTAGGACAAAGATCAAGTCAGCATGTGAATTGTAGGTTTTCAACTCCTGGGAATTCAGGTCCGTGTTTCACATCTATTGATCCGCAGTTCTAATCTTTGTATTGTGTTGGCTGTACAAGCTACCAGAAGTTGCACCTGTGAAATGGCTTTTGAAATGAAATTGTAGGGGTATTTTTTTTAACGAAATGTGTTGTCAGAGTAATGATACTATACATGTAAACTATCATTACAATATAGGAAATAGAATTGGCAAAGCCGCTAGCTGGCGATGTCTATAGATAGGAAGAAGATTGATACTATGTGATACATTGTCTTGACGAGACAATGAAAAATAACCTACACGGCAGCTGTGTCAATATCAGACTTGGTAATGTGCTGCTGGCTGCGGCTTCCATTTAATCCACCTCTCTTTTTTTTTTTTTCCTTCCCCCGCTCGCAGACGATAAACGCTTGTTGCTTTTCTCAGGGGCTGTCCGTCAGTCCCTGGCCTTGCAATATTCCTTCCAAGCTTTCCGACGTGGCTTTCCATTTATTTTAAAAATACCATTTCACAGGCTGCTGCCTTTAACTAGCTATTATACAGTGCTCAGCTCGACTCAGGGAGATTGAAAAGTGACAGAAACAACACGTTTTTATGAGAATACAGAATATTGAAAATGAGGCCTGCTTTTTTCCCCCACTCTCTCTACAGATTGCAGTTTTCACGACAGCTTGTATATAGCATCCGCTCTGCCGAGTGCATTTGTAGTAACATTGAGGATGTCACTTACAGCATTGTGTGGAAATTGGAATGCAGTGTCAGCCTGCCTGAGAAGTCTTTAGTTTTGGTGCTTCAGGTTAATTTAAAAGCTACTGCATTGCAGCTGGTGACGATGAGAAGACCCGCTCATTTTAACCCTATTTTTAAAGAGGGACAGGTAAGGTTCAGTTCACACATAGCAGATGTGATATGGAAATTTCTGCAACGAAGAAGTCCATTCCATGCATCTGAATAGGGTTGTTTCTGCTGCAAGTGTATGGATTTCTGTAAGGCTCATTTGAATGACTATAACAGGGTTAGTTATTTTTTTTTAAATCTTCAGTGAATAAATATACTCTAAAAAATCTGCAACAAATGAATATACTCTATACTTTATGGGTAATGTATGTGCAGCAAGCAACTGGGTGGCCGGAGCAGAGGATGGGAGTGATAGTGGTCCTGATGATGATGTGCCACGGTGTACTCCCTAGGTCGTCTCTCCCTGGGATCAGAGCAGTGAAAGAGGGGCACCTTGTTTTCACTGAGGGCACTCCCTGTAGCTGTGGTCTCCCTGTCTGATGGTGGTTCAGGGGTGCTCATGGTGTTAATTACCATATGGATGCTAGTCAGGGCATGTGATGGAAATGCAATGGCCAGCATGTGGCGTTAAGACAGTCAGAGACCAAGCCGTATTAAATTTAGCCAGAGTCTCTCTTTACTGTGTGCAGGACTGAAGCAGTAGTTTGCACACAATGCAATGTCATCCCAGATGTCCAGGTATGAGCTAAGCAGATGAATAAAGCATTGGCCCTCAAATTACTCTACCTAAAATACTCTGCTATATGGAATCTCTAGCTGATGGCTGTGTTCTGGCAACGATAGTTGTAGTGTATTCTATGGTTTATGGGGTGTCTTAACTTGTTATCTCTCTGCAGCAACAGGGTCTGAATCACCTTAAGTTGTGTTACCTTGCTATCTCTCTCTCTCTCGCTGCAGCCATGCACACCCTCTTCCTTAAGATCTTGCTTGCTCACATCTCCTGGAGCTTGTGGAGGTGAACGAAGCTCAGAGGCTTGGAGCTGGAGTATTGACTGCTCCTTCTTTCTCCTTCTCTACAGTTATTCTCCTATAATCCTCTGGAACTAGGGGGTGTAGACAGTCTACAGCTTGAGCTTCAGAGAGTACTGCACTGTCCTGCCGCAGGGGGTCCGGATGAAAAATGTCAATGGAAGCAAGGAAAATGGGACATCCTACTGGCGATACTTGTCAAATGGAATCTCCACAGGCAGATTCTTGGTACAATCCATTTATAGATGTGTAAAAACTGCGCATTTTGGGGTCTAGCCCCGAAACGCATCATTTTTTTACATATCACTAAACAGATTGTACCTACTGTGGGGAATTCATTTAACAAGCATTGCCTGCAGGATGTTCCCTTTTCCTTGCTTCCCCAAACAGACACTCTTTGGCTTCCAGTATATTAATTGACATCTCTGGATATATTTAACACCTATTTAGGGAGTTTTCCTATGTATATATGTTAAAGCAACCCTCCAGTTCAAAAATAAAATTCACATTAACTGGGGAATGAACAGAGCATTTACATGTTGCCCTCCTTTTTCGCTTTTTAGTTGCAGATCCGCCAATTCCTGGGCTCCTCTTTTCTCATTCAAGATGGCTGCACCACATCTCAGACTGCCTGATGCAGCCCAAGAAACTTCCTGCTGCCCTTAGATTGGCCAACACTGCTCACAATGCTGGCCAATCCAGGAGCAGGGGTGGACAAATAGGAAATGGTTTGGGCTAAAAAAAATGCACAGCGTACCTATGAGAAGCGGTGCAGCCATCTTGGATGGCAGGAGATGAACCAGAGAATTAGCGGATCTTCAACTAAAAATGGTAAAAGGAGGTCACTCGGAAAGTGTTCTGTTCATTCTATAGTTAATGTGAATTTTTTTTCTTGAATCAGAGGGTCATTTGAAACATAAATCTCACCTGTCTGTTTACATACACTATTGTACTGATATAAAGATATATGATAGTACATTATGGTTAAAAAATAAAAGCATGCTTGCACCCTAGTCTTCCCTAGCCAATGGCTGGTCACCTTAAGGTATTTAAGGCACCTTCTACTAAGGGACGGTGCCTGAGCTTTAGATCACCTAGCTTGCTAGCTCCTAGTGAAAGTGTGCTGTTCTGTATGTCTGCCCATGTACTGACCTCTGTCTCTTTACAGATTCGGACCCTCCGTTGCCAGACCTCAGTCTGTTCTGATCTCTGTCTAATTTCACCAATTCACATAAACTGTGACTACCCTCACCTCTGCCTGTTTCCTGATTACAAGTATTGCCTGACCCCTTCGTGCTTTGCACCTGTGGGTCAGCTGCCAACCACATAGGGACTATTTTAAGTCCAGATCCCTGTATAAAGGGTGAATACCAGTTGTTGATGCCATGGTTCCATGCCTACAGCCGGTAACAGCCACCTGTCGTGTCCTATTGCCTGTTTCCCATGTGGTATACACTCTTCCAATCCTGATCTTGGCTTGACTTCTGACTATACCTCTGCCTGTTCTCTTGGTGCCATACACCAGTGACTCTTAACTTGCCTAGGTCAGCAGCCACTGAACAGAGACTACTCCTAGTAGCCTGATGGCCTCCTGCAGCGAAGTCCAGATCTCCATATGGGTGTAAAAATGTGAATAATGAGACCACTTAGACAACTCCTTCAGAAGTAGCACCAAGGCAAAATCATTCAATGACACAGTGGGTTCACATGTGCAGCGTTACAAAGGTCATGGGCAGGGGCGTAACGATCGCACATCCCCCCAAAAAACATACCATTCTGAACCCACCCATACCCTCTCCGCCCGGCGCTGCACCACCAAACTCACACACACTGTCAATTCATTCTGTGACAGCGCAAGACCCGGCGCTGATGTCACGGGTCTCACGGGATCACAGGATGACTGAATGACGCGGCACCGCGGAGAGCATATGACGGGATTGCGTAGAGTCTGACACCTCACTGAAGGCCACATCCGGCAGCACACGAGTACAGACTGGCGGATGGAACGGAACAGAGTAGGTAAGTATTTTTTTTTTTATGTATGTTCACTCCAGCTTCATACAGGGGGGAGAGGGGGCACCTGGCAGTGGGGACATATAGTTAACTACCTAGCCCTGGATTCAGAAAGGGGGCTCATATGAGGGCAGGGCGGGGCACTGGAAGTCTGGCAGCAAATCATTCATTACTCAGGGGGCAAAATGAAATATATAGGGGGGCAAAAAAAAAAAATATATAAATTGAGAGGGGGGCAAAAAATGAAATATATAAATTGAGAGAGGGGGGAAAAATGAAATATATAATTTGAGAGAGGGGGCAAAAAATGAAATATATACATTGAGAAAGGGGGCAAATAAGTAAAAGGGGGGCGAGGTAATGGGGGTGGGGGGCCCCGATTCAAAGTTTGACCTGGAGCCCATAGAACTCTTGTTACTTCACTGGTCAAGGGTCTTGGGGAATTTTGGGTTGGAAATATTGGTTAATACACTGAACTCACTATATGCAGTAAGCTAAGTTGCTGTTGCTCCCTCTAGTGGTAGCTGCATGCACACAGAATGTTGTGTTTCAAATTCTGTCTCAATAGCTTAATGTTTTCATGGGAAATGTGGAGCTCTGTATCAGAAAAACACAGCTCACAAGCATTCAAAAAATATTATAAGACAATAACTTTTGGAGCAAAAGATAACATGGTAGCAAAATAATTTTTGGTGGCCAATTGTCTAGTACCAGCTATATGCCCATAAAAAGTAAATTTTATGCAAATGTATACAGGTCTGTGAAAAATAGGACTTTTTTCACCCCAAGATAAGCTAACCTAATGAAAAAAATGTAATTTCAAATGCCAGTCCTCATTTTTTTTCAATTTTGTAAATGACCCTTGTCCTCTGAAGAAAACAATCCGTCTAAGAAAAACAACTAATTACAAGCGTCTCACTATTCATCTGCAATTTGCTTTATAAATCAATTTGCGAATGATTCAGAATGCTGTTCTGCCAAATGTTTTTTTTTTTTGTCAGTTAATTCTGAGAAAGATATTCACACAGGGACCAAGAGACACGGGTTCCTGAAGAGGCATTAGGAGACACTAATAATCTGTAAGATACTACCAGAGATGAGAGAGACTCTCAAATTAATTTAGAGAGACTCTAAGGAACTGAGAGACACTCAGAAACAAATCGATTCTTACAGACCAAGAGACCTCTAGTAATTGAGTGTCTCTTAGTGGGAGCTTTGGATGGGGGTCTATGGGATGTAATGAAAGGTTCTTTTTTATTTTAGCGTATTATTAGTACATAGGTTACCTGTCATTGTTGTTTAGTATCCTGAATGCTTATACATTTCGACACCACCATTTATCTAGCTGAAGAGTAACCAAATGGACAGATATAAACAGGGAGGAGCGCTCCGATAAGTGGGTCAGATAAACATTATTTATGGAGTGCCCCGCTGAAATATTCAGAGCGCTGTGAACAATAAAATACATAAAACATTAACAAGGGCTCATAAAAAACACAATCAAGCAGCAGAGAGAAGCTGCCAAGATACCATTAATATACAAGCTTGTTAAAATAATTAAGCTTTAAAGAGACAGTGCTGCCACAGCCTGTTCCCCTTAACTCTGAAGTGACATGATCTTTTATTTTGCTATTATTTTTCTTTTCCCAGTAATAGCGCAGTGATTAGAATCCCTATTAATGCAATTAGGATGAAAACTGTACTGGATCTCATTAAGATAGACTTTTTGTGATTCAGGAAACGTTGACGTGAGCAATTGCATTGCCATCGAGGCCTTGACTACCTGTGACTGGAATGCCAATTAATTCCAGATCTGTTATGATGCCCCACTGTAGCTTTAGTCGTTAAGGAGGCAAAGCATTTAGCACTGAAGTCTCAAAATGCGAGAAATCGCCTTCATATATAAATAAGTGTATTATGCTGGGGGGAGGCAAGGTTCTTAGCTTTAATTGGAATGTGATATCAGTGGACTCCGACTTTTTGGTCAAATACAATTACTGGTAATGTACAGTTTATCTGACTAATTTAAGGGATTGTCTGCTCCAGGCAACCTCTTGCCATGTGTCATATCAAGGTAAGAGGGGGCCGCACTTGTGACCAGTAGCCAGCTCTTTGCACCGAAACATTCTCAACACCACCGATAAAATAATAAAGTTATGTGTTCAGCTTTACTGCATGTAAAGGTGACCATTCACATAAAAAAAAAAAAATGTTGGCCGAATGCTAGTTCAGTCAACCTATTGTGTATTTTCATTCATTTCATTCCTTTATTGGTTTTTCCAACAATTTTCCATCAATGCGCAATACAGTGCAAAGTAAAAATGCAACTTGCGTTCAGTCTTCGTATTACAAAAAGAAGATACTGTACATTCCTTCGCTGACCCTCCCTCCCACATACCCCTACAGGTCTGCAGACTGATGTCTCCCCTTCCTCTATTCTGCACACATACCGCCCCCATCATGTACTCGGCTGTCTCAGGCTCTCTGACTGGTAGTGTTTAAGTGCCCTATTGGATATGAGAAGATGTCCAAATTGTATAAAAGTGATATGATTAGAAGTAGAGTGTTCCAATGTAGTGAATATGTGTGCATTTTCATTTCAATAGGGAGAGGGGAATAAGCCACCATCGCGCCCCTCTGGCAGATGGTTCTCTCGTATAAAAATAAAGGATTGGGCATATTGGATTTCATCTTTCTGCCATAGGAGGAGGGTTGGGAGGTTCCTATACAAGTTGAATCATCCAAGAGTTTGTCTAATATTTGAGCACTGTATGAACAGGGTTTTTTCTATCCGTAAAATTCTAATTTTCCTGTTTGAAAGCACTGTCTGGGAACATGGAGACTAGTGATGAGCGGCAGGGGCAATATTCAAATTCGCAATATTTCGTGAATATTTTGTAGAATATTCATCATATATTTGCAAATTCGCAATTATTTTCTTGATTGCAAAAATCAGCAATGTAATATTCTTATAAAGCGCGCGCAATACAGGCATGGGTCTTTTTTGCTACATTTTCCAAGCTGCTAGAAGTTTCCTGAGACTGGAGAAAATGGTTGGCATGGCAGAATATAAAAAAATGCTTTATATAGAGTGCTCCAATATATTCGCGATTGCGCTAATCGTCAGTTAATGATGCGTATATTTTGGCGCAATACGTGAAACTTCACATTTTAGTAGGTCTGACTACATATTACTGATTGGTGCACTATGTATTGTTGTAACATCACAGCACTATGTCTGTAGCATGCATGTATGGACAGCAGAACCTATCACACTACCTAACACACTGCTCTGCAACAGCTACACTATATCAGGATATAACCTACACTGACTATCTGTATTATACATATATAAGCTATCTAACTATATATCTAATGTAGTGTGGAAAGCACAGAGCACAGCAATGACACTGCTGTCTTTCTCAGAATAAAAAAAAAAATGTAGAACATGGCTGCTGGGGAGGTTCTTATATAGTAAGGGGTAGGCAACTTTCCTATTGGTTGCTAGGGATGTTGCTAAGCTCAGACAAAGATATTGCAGCCTTCTCATTGGCCCACAAGCAAGAAGCAGAGAGGGATCATGGGTTCAGCTGAAAAAACATCTAGAATATTTGAAAATACGAATATATCACTATATTCTAAATATTTGCGAATTCTCGAAGTGCCGATATTCGCGATTAATATTCGCTATTCTAATATTCGCGCCCAACACTACTGGAGACCTGAACCCACTAAGTCACTAATAGATTTCACGTAGAGCTAAACAAGGGAGTGGTGTCTAAGGGGCTGTAGGTATGGACTTTTCCACAGGTGTTCCCCCTGGAGTTGTCATGTTAACAACAGGTGCAGCACACTGCCCCCCAGGAGTGTAGTCCCGGTGTGTAGGATGAGAGTGGTATACTGTGGGAGAATGTTTGTCACCATGCTCCTGCCTTTGAGTTTGAGTTGGAGCGAGGAACGAAATGAAGTTCAGACTTTGTGAAATTTAACTTTTCTTTACATGAAATAGACTTGCAGTAACAGAAGGGTATTGGATATTTCTCATTCTTGGTTCTAGTAGTATGCACAGTTGGCCTTGACTGTTTATTCTATAATGCTATCTTTAGCTTCAAGTTTTGGTTACTGTCTCAAACAGTTCGACCCGTTGTCCGCCTCTAAAATACAAAGTCCTACTAATATCAGGAGTGAGCTGCTCTACGGTCTGCTTTCCCAAAGCTCCTGCAGCCCGAGGGGAAAATGCCACACTCATTTCTCTTTGACTGATCTCTTTGGACTCTGTAATTCAACTCAATCTTCCTGAAAACTCTTCCTTTGGTGGCAAATGGGAAAACCCACTTCTGCCCAAAAGGGGGCAGAATGAAATGATTAGTTCCATTCTTGCTAAAGGAATCTTCCAGAAAATATGCCACCTGCTGGAAAACCAGGCACATAACATGTAAAAACAGTTGCATAACAACATTAAGGCACTATATGAAAACCCATAGCATGGTGACAAAATGGTAGTGCCCCACTCTGTTACTACACAAGTAGACAGCAGGTTTCATTGTACAGTCTGGCACACATTGGCATTGGTTAGAGTCAGGGGCATTTAACGTATACTGGGAGCTGGTGTATGCACTTGACCTATGAGTAGATTGGCAAAATTCATGAGGACATTGGCGGTATCCAAGGCATCCATCCTTAGTGTTAAGGAATAGAATTGAGCGGACACCTGGATGTTCGGGTTCGGCAGGTTCGGCCGAACTTGAAAAAAAAGTTCGGGTTCGGGACCCGAACTTGACCCGAACTTGAACCTGAACCCTATTGAAGTCAACCCGAACTTTTGGCCACTAAAATGGCTCTAAAATCGTCCTGGAAAGAGCTAGAGGGCTGCAAAAGGCAGCAAAATGTGCTTAAGAGCATTGCAAATGCTCTGCAAACAAATGTGGATAGGGAAATGAATGAAAAAAACATAAAAGACCTTAAAAAAATAAAAATTAGGAATGATGTAGGAGGAAGAAGTTGAGGAGGCGGTGAATGGGTGGATGTGGTCGTGTGGAAGCGGCGGCAAAGGAGGAATAGGTAGCCAACTCAGATGTGTGTTATTTTGCATTTTTACATAGGGGTATCCCCCAAAATATTGGGACATATACAAAAAGGAATAAGTGCACTTGAGTACAAGGATGGATGGTTGAGGCTGTTAGAACTGTCTATTCTGCACAAGGTACAGACAAGTCTTGTGGGATCCAGGCCTGGTTCATTTTAATGAACGTGAGCTTGTCCACGTTGGCTGTGGACAGGCGGCTGTGTCTGTCTGTAATGACTCCTCCTGCCGATCTAAATACACGTTCAGAGAGTACACTGGCTGCAGGGCAGGCCAGCACCTCCAAGGCATACAGGGAAAGCACTGGCCATGTGGACAATTTGGAGACCCAGAAGTTGAATGGGGCAGAACCATCAGTCAGTATGTGTAGTCGTGTGCACAGGTACTGTTCCACCATGTTGTTCAAATGCTACCTCCTGCTAACATGCTCCATATCAGCAGTTGAGGCCTGTTGTTGCGGCGAGGTGACAAAGCTTTTCCACATGTCGGCCATGCTAACCCTGCCTTCTGAGGTGCTGGCGCTGACACAGCTGCGTTGGCTACCTCTTACTCCTCCCATGCCTTCGCCTTGTGCTTCCACTTGTCCCCCGGCGTCAGTCGGGAATGCTCTCAGGAGCGCGTCTTCCACCGTGCACCTGTAGTCGCGCATCTTCCGATCACGCTCCAGTGAGGGAATTAAGGACGGCACATTGTCTTTGTAACTGAGATCCAGCAGGGTGGCCACCCAGTAGTCAGCACACGTTAAAATGTGGGCAACTCTGCAGTCGTTGCGCAGGCACTGCAGCATGTAGTCGCTCGTGTGCCAGGCTGCCCAGAGGTAAGGACAAGCTGTCCTCTGTGGGAGGCGTATCGTCTGCGTCCTCCGTATCCCCCCAGCCACGCACCAGTGATGGGCCCGAGCTGCGTTGGATGCCACCTCTGCTGTGAACATACTTTATCCCCATCCTCCTCCTCCTCCTCATCCTCCTCCTCCTCCTCGTCCTCCAGTAGTGGTCCCTGGCTGGCCAAATTTGTACCTGGCCTCTGCTGTTGAAAAAATCCTCTTTCTGAGCCACTTCTAAAAGACTGGCCTGAAAGTGTTAGAGATGACCCCTCTTCCTCCTCCTCGTCCTGGGCCACATCCTCTTCCATCATCGCCCTAAGTGTTTTCTCAAGGAGAGATAGAAGTGGTATTGTAACGCTGATAACGGCGTCATCGCCACTGGCCATGTTGGTTGAGTACTCGAAACAGCGCAACAGGGCACACAGTTCTCGCATGGAGGCCCAGTCATTGGTGGTGAAGTGGTGCTGTTCCGCAGTGCGACTCACCTGTGCGTGCTGCAGCTGAAACTCCACTATGGCCTGCTGCTGCTCGCACAGTCTCTCCAGCATGTGCAAGGTGGAGTTCCACCTGGTGGGCACGTCGCATATGAGGCGGTGAGCGGGAAGGCCGAAGTTACGCTGTAGAGCAGACAGCCGAGCGGTGGCAGGATGAGAACGCCGGAAGCGCGCACAGACGGCCCACACTTTATGTAGCAGCTCTGACATGTCGGGGTAGTTGTGGATGAATTTCTGCACCAACAAATTCAGCACATGCGCCAGACAAAGGATTTTGCCCATTATCGCACACCA
This sequence comes from Bufo bufo, assembly GCF_905171765.1. Taxonomy (NCBI): domain Eukaryota; kingdom Metazoa; phylum Chordata; class Amphibia; order Anura; family Bufonidae; genus Bufo; species Bufo bufo. The sequence continues at coordinate 71,087,111 of NC_053397.1, read as the reverse complement.
CCAGGCCGGCCTTGAGGCTCACTGGCAGCAACCACTCGTCGGTCTGTTGTTCTATACCCCGCCACAACTCCTGCGCGGTGTGGGTCCTGTCCCCCAAATACATCAGTTTCAGAACGGCCTGCTGACGTTCACCCTTGGCTGTGCTGAAGTTGGTGGTGAAGGTCTGTCGCTGACCGGATGAGGAGGTGGTAGAAGAGGAGGAGGAAGCCGAGTAGGAAGAGGAGGCAAAGAATGAAGTCCTGCGATCCTTGGCGGCAGAAGGATGGGCGCCAAACAGCTCTCTGCCTGGGGCCCAGCCGCCACTACATTTACCCAGTGTGCAGTTAGGGAAATATAGCGTTCCTGGCCATGCTTACTGGTCCACGTATCTGTGGTTAGGTGGACCTTGCCACAGATGGCGTTGCGCAGTGCACACTTGATTTTATCCGATACTTGGTTGTCCAGGGAGGCACGGCTCTCCTGGAGAAGTAGTGGCGGCTGGGAACGACGTACTGTGCGACAGCAAGCGACATGAGCTGTTTGAAGCTGTCCGTCTCCACCAGCCTGAATGACAGCATTTCAAAGGCCAGTAGTTTAGAAATGCTGGCATTTGCAATGAGCAGGACACTGGGTCAGTGGGCATGCTATGCAGTGGGTCAGCTTTATAGGTGAATAAGTCCGTGACGCCAGTTGCAGCTTGCGCAGGTACTATTTGAGGGCCTTTTAAGATGGTATGAGTACACGTACTAGGTGAGGAATGCCAGAGGGGGATATTGTCTCTGTGTTGTGTCAACGGTGTCTCCTACCTGTGGTATGGCTGGACTCCTGTATCCTGGCTCACATGCAACAAAATTGAGTGCTGTCAATAGGAGTAATGGAGGAATGATGGAATTCCACACAGATAATAGGGTCCAACTTGTCTTTACTTGATATGATTATATGCAGCTTTAGATCCATACAATTTACAGCAATAGTCTCGAATCCCAGCAGGTATTGGCAATATGTGGCAGGAATGATATATATTCTGCATCTGGTACATACGCCTTTAAGAATCTGTCAGGTATCTGTCTTCTGCTCTGTCTATGGTCTGCTTGATTTGGGCCTGACTAGCTGTGGCGGTACTTATCTTCTCCTTGTTTTGGAATCTGTACTTACAGGACTGCTCGCAGGGAATGGTGGTTTCTTCCTGGAGATCTGATAGTTCTGTAGATGGCTGCTTCCTTTGTCTACCAGTTGAGGTAAGGGACTCAGGCTGGGAAGGTTGATCTTGGGCCTCAGCAGAGGCTTGGATCCCTGGTTGGGGTCCCTGTTTCTGGGAGCTCCTATTCACACAGCCTACCCCAACAGGGGGTGGCTGGTACACTGCCTAGAACTTTCTGTCCTCCTCCTGAAGTAGGATGTGGGAACATTCCACTCCTACTCAAATAGGGGGAAGCTAGCCTGGAATGGTCTATTCCAGCCTAGGAGCTAACTAGCTATGGTCTACTGACATATTGCTGCCACCTGCTGGTGTACATGGAAATTACAGCAAATCACATGAAAAGTCACAGTAAGTCCATATAATACAAATACAATGTCAAATTACACAGGATGTTAAAACATTTACACTTCAACATCATGTAGCAGGGCGACAGAGTTCTAGTGACATACTCTGGGATGTTACACATTCAGGGCCAGGGATCGAGGGTGGCTAGGTGGGAATTTACGCTTTCTCTCAAAGGTTTGTGAGATGGAGAGCTGAACGCTTCCGTGTGACATGGTGGAGATGCTTGGTGACGGAGGTGGTGTTGTTGGTGGCACATCCTCTGTTTGCTGGGCGGCAGGTGCCAACATTCCTCCAGAGGTGGAAGAAGAGGCCGAGGCAGCAGCAGAAGAGGGAGCAGGAGGGGCCTGAGCCCTTTCTTGGTTTTGAAGGTGCTTACTCCACTGCAGCCCGTGTCTCGCATGTAGATGCCTGGTCATGCAGGTTGTGCTAAGGTTCAGAACGTTAATGCCTCGCTTCAGGCTCTGATGGCACAGCGTGCAATCCGCTCGGGTCTTGTCGTCAGCACATTGTGTGAAGAAGTGCCATGCCAGGGAACTCCTTGAAGCTGCCTTTGGTGTACTCGGTCCCTGGTGACGGTGGCCAGTAGCAGGCGAACTGTTTTGGCGACGGCTGCTGTGCTTTTGCACCCTGCTCCCTCTTTTGCTACGCTGTTGGCTCCGTCTCACCACTGCCTCTTCCTCCGAACTCTGAAAGTCAGTGGCACGACCTTCATTCCATGTGGGGTCTAGGACCTCATCGTCCCCTGCATCATCTTCCACCCAGTCTTCCTCCCTGACCTCCTTTTCGGTCTGCACACTGCAGAAAGACGCAGCAGTTGGCACCTGTGTTTCATCATCATCATAGACCTGCTGAGGTGGTATTCCCATGTCCTCATCAGGAAACATAAGTGGTTGTGCGTCAGTGCATTCTATGTCTTCCACCCCTGGGGAAGGGCTAGGTGGATGCCCTTGGGAAACCCTGCCAGCAGAGTCTTCAAACAGCATAAGAGACTGCTGCATGACTTGAGGCTCAGACAGGTTCCCCGATATGCACGGGGGTGATGTGACAGACTGATGGGCATGGGTTTTAGGCGCCACCTGTGCGCTTTCTGCAGAAGACTGGGTGGGAGATAATGTGAACGTGCTGGATCCACCCAATTGACTAGCGCCTGTACTTGCTCAGGCCTTACCATCCTTAGAACGGCATTACTGTAGGCCCGACTGAATATCGCTGTAGATTCTGGTGGCTACTGGGACCTGAGGTATTAGGTTCAGTAGGACGTGTAGCTGTGGCAGAACGGCCACGTCCTCTCCCTGCACCAGAGGCTCCACCAACACCACCACCACGACCATATTAGATGTTTGCCTAGTTAGCGTTCACCAAGCAAAGTAAAAAGTGGTTAAGTCTGTTAAAAATAATTAACCGCCCAAAAAAAACTGATGTAGGGTATTGCACAAAAAAAAAAAAGGTAAAACTCTATATGACAGCGGTATTTGTGGCCTAAATTTCACAGTAACTTATGCACGTCTAATCCCAAATGTGCAGTATATCAGAGGGTATTTTAACCCCAGTAAGCAAAAAGCCGTATTTGTGGCCTAAATGTGACACTCACTTAAGCACGTCTAATCCCAGATGTGCACTATATCAGAGGTTTTTTTTAACCCCAGTAAGCATAAAGCCGTATTTGTGGCCTAAATGTGACACTCACTTATGCACGTCTAATCCCAGATGTGCAGTATATCAGAGTTTTTTTTAACCCCAGTAAGCAAAAAGCCGTATTTGTGGCCTAAATGTTACACTCACTTATGCACGTCTAATCCCAGATGTGCAGTATATCAGAGTTTTTTTTTTACCCCAGTAAGCAAAAAGCCGTATTTGTGGCCAAAATTTCACAGTCACTTATGCACGTCTAATCTCAGATGTGCAGTATATCAGAGGGTTTTTTAACCCCAGTAAGCAAAAAGCCGTATTTCTGGCCTAAATGTGATACTCACTTATGCACCTATAATCCTAGATGTGTACTATATGAAACAGATGTTTTTTTTCACCCCAGTAAGCAAAAATCCGTATTTGTGGCCTAAATTTCACAGTCACTTATGCATGTCTAATCCCAGATGTGCAGTATATCAGAGTTGGTTTTTTTTAACCCCAGTAAGCAAAAAGCTGTATTTCAGGCCTAAATGTGACACTCACTTATGCAGGAACTGTATACTGGGATGGACAAGGAATGTAGCCACTAGTAGCAGTGGTCAATGGTCACCCCAGTAACAAATACAAAGATAATTAAAGTGCACAGCGGCACTGAGTAGGTAACCAGTGTGTCCTACCGGTACCCAGGGAAGGTCGTCATTAGCTTCACCGCACGATGTAATAATAGTAGTTCATCCTGTATGGATAGACGGATAAATCACAGGGGGAAAGAATACAACGGCTGACAGTAGAACACATGCGTGTAGGGTCCCTAGGGTATACCCTATAGCTGTCTAACCGTAGACCCTGATACTAAAAGTGTGGTAGCAGCCTGACCACAGGGCACTCGTCCTTAAATGGACAACCCTGTCTGGAACCTGTCCCTAACTCTGGAAACTGTATGTCCCTAAATATGCATAGGCAAGATCCCTACATGCATGTTTCGCTGCCGGGACATGCGGCAGTTCATCAGGGGAGATGATAAGCAATCAGGCAAGTCGATCCTGGATGAAGCGGTCAAGCCTGCAGACCAAGTATGACACGGTCAGTCATATGGTCAGGAGGTGCATGATGATAGTCAACCCCTCCAAGGGCTACCTCATAGGTAAGAGGTTACAGGTAAATGCAGTATGCAGATGAGAGTGACTGCATATGGGACGCCCATATGCAGTCACTCTCATCTGCATACTGCATTTACCTGTAACCTCTTACCTATGAGGTAGCCCTTGGAGGGGTTGACTATCATCATGCACCTCCTGATCATGCACCTTTCAAGGACGAGTGCCCTGTGGTCAGGTTGCTACCACACTTTTAGTATCAGGGTCTACGGTTAGACAGCTATAGGGTATACCCTAGGGACCCTACACGCATGTGTTCTACTGTCAGCCGTTGTATTCTTTCCCCCTGTGATTTATCCGTCTATCCATACAGGATGAACTACTATTATTACATCGTGCGGTGAAGCTTCTGACGACCTTCCCTGGGTACCGGTAGGACACACTGGTTACCTACTCAGTGCCGCTGTGCACTATAATTATCTTTGTATTTGTTACTGGGGTGACCATTGACCACTGCTACTAGTGGCTACATTCCTTGTCCATCCCAGTATACAGTTGTTGCACACATTATCTAGGATTTTATTAGCATATCAATAAATGTTATGTTTTATGTATTAGGATTATTTCTTCAGTATTCTACTCACTTATGCACCTATAATCCTAGATGTGCACTATATGAAACTGATGTTTTTTTTTCACCCCAGTATGCCCCAGTAAGCAAAAAGCCGTATTTGTGGCCTAAATTTCACAGTCACTTATGCACGTCTAATCCCAGATGTGCAGTATATCAGAGGGTTTTTTAACCCAGAGGTGCAGTATATCAGAGTTGGTTTTTTTTTAACCCCAGTAAGCAAAAAGCTGTATTTCAGGCCTAAATGTGACACTCACTTATGCACCTATAATCCTAGATGTGCACTATATGAAACAGATGTTTTTTTTTCACCCCAGTATGCCCCAGCAAGCAAAAAGCCTTATTTGTGGCCTAAATTTCACAGTCACTTATGCATGTCTAATCCCAGATGTGCAGTATATCAGAGGGTTTTTTAACCCCAGTATGCAAAAAGCCGTATTTCTGGCCTAAATGTGACACTCACTTATGCACCTATAATCCTAGATGTGCACTTTATGAAACAGATGGGGGGTTTTTTCGCCCCAGTATGCCCCAGTATGAGAAAGCCGTATTTCTGGCCTAAATTTCACAGTCACCTATGCAGCGATAATCCTAGATGTGCACTATATGAAAAAAATAATTTTTTTACCCCAGTGTCTCAAAGCAGTATCTTTTGGACTTGCAGACATGCAGATATCCTGTGCTGGTGCACTATCGTTGCATAAAATGGCTGCCGATTATGTATTGATATTGACTAACTGAAGGAAAAAAAGTTCGTTTTCAGCAGTAGTTGGCTCAGGGCAGGCTTAAAAAAATTGTGCACTGCACCCACAAAACACATTTGCTGTAGATCGCTGAGTAAAGAAGCAGTTTCTTCATAAGATTTCTCCCTGATCTCTCCCTCACAACAGGCTGGATCACATGCTGCAGTTGGCCAATCACAGCCATGCCAATAGTAGGCATGGCTATGATGGCCTTTTGGGGCAAGTAGTATGACGCTTGTTGATTGGCTGCTTTGCAATCTTTGAAAAAGCGCCATAAAAATTGCCGAACACTGAACCCGAACCCAAACTTTTACGTAAATGTTCGGGTTCGGGTCCGGGTGACGAAAACCCTAAAGTTCGGTACGAACCCGGACTTTACAATTCGGGTTCTCTCAACTCTATTAAGGAACTTTGTAAATGTTCTTGTTTTCTGGAAATTAATTTTAGTCCAGAAAATCTAAATTGCATATTCAAATAAATATGAATAATACAAATTATCCAGAATGCTCTTGGTACAGTCATCTCACGCACATGCTCTACACCAAGCAACTACAAATATGACAATTCAAACCTATGGCCTTGGAAAATATTTAATCGCATTTATAAAGAAGTGATTTTAAATCGTCCATATGATACATCTGACACTTCGAGGTCAACAACAGTTTTCAATCACAACTAGCAGAATTGTGAATTCTGCACTGGACAACAATGTGGACTATAACTCAAAATATGTCAATAAATGTAATATACAGTATTTACAAAGTTACTATAGTTTTCATGTTCATTTTATACATTTATAAAGTGTAAAGTGGTGTTCAAGGGTTAAGATGCTCTTTAATCTTTTCACTTCCAAGGATGTATGTAATACACTTGCCATGTCTAGAATATTTGGGCCAGAAGTTATATCTTTTTAACCAGTTTCCACCCAGCACTGTACGGTTATATTGCTGGAAGTAATAAGTTTATGCTCAGTGCCATAATAATATGATGATTATACAGTTGGCATGCTGCTCTCATGCCTGAATTTGAGATAACCGAGATCCCAGCAGTTGAAAATACAAAAAAATACAAAGAAAACTTATTTTTTCCAATATATATATATTTATATATTATATATATATATATATATATAATGCCAGGTCACCTCATCAAGAACTAATCAATAAAAAATTATCAAAATGTTGCATGCATTCCAAAATGTCATCAATAGAAACTGCAGCTTGGCACGCCAAAAATGAGACCTCACACAACTATGTTGGCAGAAGAACAAAGTTAACATAAAGTTTTTTATGTAAAATTTGTTATTGGTAACTCTATAATCATACTGGCCCGCAGAATAAACTTCAGTGCACTGTATACTACAGTGTACATTGTAAACACGAAACCCTAAGTCCTTGTACAAATTTCCATTTTGCACGGACGTATGCTATCTACATCTTCTGTGGACAATATACTGATCCATGTAAAACAGTAGGCTAGTTCACATTTGCACATTTTTCTATATTAAAAAAATGCAGAAGCATGCACCACTTTGATCTGGGTCGCGGATCTAACCCCCCCATCACGGATGCTATCTGTTTGCAGTCTGTTTTTCAATGACCACTGGTAGGAGATTCTATGGAAAATAATTTACAGCTAAGCAGCATCCGTAGAATACGTTTGACACACACAGATTCTTCACAGGTAAAACACGGACAGATTTTTTTTACCGACGTCAAACGGACATGGAAATGTGAACGAGGCCTATAAACGATGTAGAAATTCCAGTGTTTATTCACACCATAACCCTAAAAAATGTTATAAAAGTTATACATTAGAAGTATTCCAAAATGGTGACATTAAAAATACAACTTGTATTGCAAAAAAAAGCTCTCATACAGCCAGGGGCGTAGCTAAAGGCTCATGGGCCCTGGTGCAATAGTTTAGCTTGGGCCCCCCTTCCCTCAGTGCTTTATGGCCAGGGGTAAAAATTGAAACGGCACCCCCCTTCCCATGCCAAATTCTTGACTTTATCCCTTCCCTCCAGGCTAGAGGTGTAACTTGACCTGCATGCACTTTCTATAATATCAGTGTCTTCTTATGTGGCACAAGGGTCTTTGGGCCCCCACAGGCTCCTGGGCCCGATAGCGACTTCTACCTCTGCACCCCCTATAGCTATGCCCCTGCATACAGCTATGTTGATGGGAAAATTTAAAAGTTATGGGTTTTGAAATGTGCAGATGAAAAAAAGTGAAAAGTCCAAAATAGGCAACATCCTTATAACATATTAAAGCCTAGAATATTAGCTACTAATTGATACCAATATTCTTGGTGGGGATGAAAAAGATCAAGCAAATGGAATTTCAGTGCCCTTTTGTTATCCTCTCTTCAGCTGAGCGAATCATGTACGTGTTTGACTGACAGCTTTTTAAGGTGTATTGGCACCTTAATGGGGTTGTCCAGTAATAGAGGTTTTTTTTTAAATATATAGCTCATAGTGTCTTAAAAGTAAAAAAGAAGCCGTACCCACCCTGACCAATTCCCCAGTGTTGCCACCCTGATGCTTCTCTAATGCTTGCTGTTCTCCACTTCCTGGTCCTTGCTCGACATGTCAGTTATAGCAGGAGAAGCCCACTCCTCGCATTTCTGGTATGTCGAGCCAGGACCAGGAAGTGAAGGGCAGTGGGGATCAGTGCACAATTAGAAAAGCAGAGGTTCGGTGAGGGAAAGTATTACTGTTTTGTTTTTATTTTTTTAATTTTTAGCCCCTTTGAGCTATGTTCAAAAATATTGTATATACAACCCCTTTTAAGAGACAGAATCCAATTTCCATCATATTAGTAAAATAAAATTCCTTCTCGACTACAACTTTGGTAATAAATCTATAAAAAGTAGCAATCTTGATTTTGACAGACTTTGATCCATTTCCTGGAAAACACAGGAGAACACATGTTATGTCTTGCACTGTGAGTTGGGCTTTTCATTGTAAACCATGCTTTGTCTTATAGAGATTTCAATGTGATATTAATATGAATAACACGGTCTTCATGTAAAAGAATCTTGGATGCACGGAGCAGAGTAATCATTGTCTGAAAGTTCTCCTGTCTTCGCTGATGGTCCGTGAACAATATTTAAAGTGACTTTTCAATTAATCAGAGCTATATGAGGCTGTGCTTTTTTATTCATTTGCTGGGAGTGGGTAACGTCCTGCCAATGCACAGGATTTTATCTTATTCCGTCAAAATGAACATAGAAATCAATTTTTACCAGTCTGAGTTACGACTGGGAATCTATTCCTTTTAGGTCAGCCAGAGAATTAATCTATTGAGCAGCTCCACAAATCTGCTGACATCTCAGCATTTTGAGAACACTAATTTTTCCTCCCATTTCTTCCTGTGCTCTTCTCAGCTCTGGCCAAGAGAAAACATTTACAGTGACTTAATCTCTGCTCAGAGGCCTTTGTTATTGGTGAATTGTTTGGATTTCAGTGTGCTGAGTCTTTTATGCACTGAGGCTTTTTTTTTGCATTATCGAGAAGAAAGCAAGCAGAGTACTATTGATCCAGACTATGGAGGAGATTTATCAAGAGGGGAATTTTTAAAGTCAATTTTGCAGGAGTCTGCGTTGCCGTAATTTACATTAAATTTATCAGATGTCTAATACTCCTGCATCTTTCAGTCAAACGCTTCAGAGTTTTTGTGTTTTTTTTTTACCCTTTTGCTGTAAAAATACCAGCTCCAGATGTTAACTTAAGGTCTAAGTGTTTTTTTTGCTCCTGTTGATTTTGATTAGGTAGGGGATTGTTTTGTCCTTCTGACTTATCTTCAAAAATGAAGCATACTGATGCATTTTGCCAACAACTTCTCTATACAAAATTATGTTAAGAAAACACTTAGGCCCCTTTCACACGGGCGAGTTTTCCGCGCGGGTGCAATGCGTGAGTTGAACGCATTGCACCCGCACTGAATCCGGACCCATTTATTTCTATGGGGCTGTGCACATGAGCGGTGATTTTCACGCATCACTTGTGCGTTGCGTGAAAATCGCAGCATGCTCCTCTTTGTGCGTTTTCCACGCAACGCAGGACCCATAGAACTGAATAGGGCTGCGTGAAAATCGCAAGCATCCGCAAGCAAGTGCGGATGCGGTGTGATTTTCACGCACGGTTGCTAGGAGACGATCGGGATGGGGACCCGATCATTATTATTTTCCCTTATAACATGGTTATAAGGAAAAATAATAGAATTCTGAATACAGAATGCATAGTACAATAGGGCTGGAGGGGTTAAAAAAATGTAAAAATAATTTAACTCATTTTATTTTATTTTTTTAACCCCTCCAGCCCTATTGTACTATGCATTCTGTATTCAGAATGCTATTATTTTCCCTTATAACCATGTTATAAGGGAAAATAATACAATCTACACTACAACTAACCCAAACCTGAACTTCTGTGAAGAAGTTCGGGTCTGGGTACCACATTCAGTTTTTTATCACGCGCGTGCAAAACGCATTGCACCCGCGCGATAAAAACTGAACAACGGAAAACAATCGCAGTCAAAACTGACTGCAATTGTGTACCTACTGGTGCGGATTTGCCGCAACGCATCCGGACCTTATCCGGACACGCTCGTGTGAAAGAGGCCTTAAGGTAAGACACACTGTGCATAAAAAACTGAAAAATCACAGGTGCCAAAAAAGTTTGCAGTTATTCTGGCATTTTTTTTACAGGCACAAATATGCCAGTGCAAAATTAATGTGTGTAAGGACCCTAAATCAGCACAACAGGCTAACCATACCCACTTTCCCACCTGCTTTTTAAGCTTATCATACAAAAGGTTGCAAATTTTTACACAAATGAGCTCAAAAAGTTGCAAAGCTCTATTTTGCTACTTTTTGAAGCCAGAATTCTGGAGTTTTTTTACATCATTTACTGCTTTTAAAATCAGTGCATTAAAATACATATAAGTACATGCAAGCAAGGTTCTTGTTAAGATTACATTGTCCTTCATTGGTATCACCAGGCTAAAGCATATCAAGTCAGTAAATCATCAGTAAAAACCACTTGGAAAACCCAAAATACAAATGTATAATCAGGGGTTCTAGTTGTTGCAAGTTGAAGTTTAGTAGTCTAAGATCTGGCTCCTGTTTCATCTGCTGGGTCTGGATAAACATGGAGGGACCATAGTGCTCCTTGGAGCAACATTGCCCTTTCATTCTGATGACCTATGTTATCAGGGCATCTAAACAATTTCATTGATGGCTCAGTGGGTGGTATATGTAATACAATAAAAATTTCTCAATACAAACAATTTTCCAAACGAAAGATTTTTCTTGCAATGACCCATGGCAATTAATTATTGATCCCGTGTTGCCACTGTGATGTCCTCCAGTAGCTCTGTTCCTGGTAGCCTTGTATGTGCACTATACTTTACCTTTAAACCTTACATACCTCTTATGTACAGTAGTTGTTCTCAGGTGTCATGCCCCCATCTTGTTTAAGGCAGAGGAGATTGATATATAGTTTCGTGGGAATTTATTCAGTAGACCCAGGAGCGGATTGGCCATAGACCTTACAGGGGTGGTATAATGTGCAGCAATATGGTATTGCTGGCCCTGCCTTCCATCAATTTGGACCTGACTACAAAACGGGGCCACTTTTAGTATTTTTTCCAGGGCCACTTTAAGTTCCCAGTCTGCTCCTGAGTAGACCTTTTAGTTTGTTTATTGAAATCCCTACTTTCTCTCAGTTTAGGAGTCCAGTGGGTGGTCTTAACTGTGATTGACAGTGTTTCTTATATAATTGACCATCCAGAAATAGCCGCCAGGGAGTAAGGCTGCCCAGTGTACTAGAAAAAGCCGAAGTTTGAATCAATTCCAAGCTCTACTCAGTTCAGTATCATATGACAATAGGTCCACTTGAATACATATTACATTTTTAATAATCATGTATTGAATCCACTTCTGCTTATAAGCCTATATTCACATGCCATTTATGCGCAATCTATGTTTTTGCACACAAATAAAACCTAAAACTTCCAGTAAAAATAAAATAAAAATGGCATACATGAATACAGCCTAATAAAACCTTCATCGTAATATACCGCAACATAAGATTTGCCTATATGGAGCTTGTGAATAGACCCTCAGGGTCTAGTCAGTCCAAACTTACACACAGCTGCCAACACCTGTCTCATTTACAGTAATGCATCATATTAGCTGCTGTCACCAAATCAATAACAGAGTGACAGTAATTTAGATGTACGAGTTATATTGTCCCTGATTAACCAGAGTTAGAATTTGCCTTTAAGGTATACATATACTCATCAGCAGACACTCATAAAATGTTTGATAATCTGACAAACCCCATTGTTTCTACATTTTAAGATTTCAATCTTGAGTCTAGAAACCGATGCAGAAAAACTGTTGAACTTTGAGGGGGCTGACTGTGAACCGTAAGCTTGGAGATATCAGTACATTTTATTGGATAGCTCAGTGACTATACTAAGGGGGTCATTTATTAAACAAAAATATGCCAATTTAGGCATATTTCTGGTGCAGATTGCAATCTGCGATTTTTAACCACTCATGCCAGGTCTAAAAAAGTGGGCATGGCATGGGCGGGGAAGCGGACAGGCCAGCTACATCTTTTTTAGGTGTAAAAAAAGGTCTAAATATAAGACAGCTCGGAAGCCTATGCCTCTACATAACTTCGGCGGAACCACCGTCAGCTTAGGCGACTGGTGTCTAAACCGCCGGTCTTAATAAATGTGCCCCTAAATATTTTATTGAAATAGCGTAGAAAACAGGTTCCTCAATAATAAGCTGACCACAGAATAATCAAGGTTTTAGAACCTGGCAGAAAGCATTCAATTCCGAGGCAGCGCCAACACAGGACAAGTAAAGCATTGTACAATTCACAATGGGATCAAGGGGCTTTACCGCTGACATGCTGGGTCCTCCAGAAAGATGGTTTCTCTTCCTACTCATTTTCTGTTCCAGGTAATTAATGGATGTCTGAACCTTTCTATTAATGCTTTCATAAGATATTTGAAAAGTTGTTTTTTTTAACCAACCACTTTAATTAAACTTATTTCTCTGCACCTAAGCTCAGCTTGAAATACAGAAATTATAATTATTAATGTGAATAAACAAATCAAATAAAAACAAATGTGCGAAATGTGCTATTAATTTGTGTTCTCGTTCTCTGAAAAATAGCCAGGATTTCCGGGAGGTGTTTTGCTGTGTAGGTTTATTTGGCATTACATGGCTGGAAGGTAGGATGGTATTAAAATATCTGGCATTTAAAAAAAAATATTTAACATATTTAGACCACCTGCTACCTAATAAAAAAAAAAAAACATCCTTTCATGTTCAAAAATTAATAACTCTGCTTGTGAGCAACAAAAAGCAAAAGAAGGAAAGATGTGGAACAGATAATCCCCATTCAAGTTCATGGGGCCTTTACTGTATCTCTAAATCTAGAATAGGGGTTCACAATGGTTTTGGTCCAAAGGCCCCATTCTCTAATGTTACCGCTCCCAAAGGCTACAATAAAATGTAAACTGAGCAACAGGTTTAGCTCCCATCTGGGAAGCCAAACCTCTGGATATGCTATAAATATTTCTGATGGAAATGCAATGCACCTTTAAAGAGAATGTATCATCAGCAAATTACCTATTGTTTAATGGGAATGTGTCATCAGAAAATGAGCTATTGTTTAAATCAAGTTTTTATGTTAAACATATTTTTGAAAGAATTTTTGATGATGTTTTGATATTCCATATCACTATCTATTCTCTATATTTAAAAAAAAATCCCGCAGTTGTCACAGTGTCCACCTAATAATAGGCTTAGTCCATAAAAATCACTTTAATGCCAATTACTAAATTACTAAATTAGACTGCTTCTTGGTCTGTTCAAATCACTTTACTGCAGTCATCTCCTTATCATTACAGGCAGGAGTACAACGAAGATAGCACCTCTATACATAGATAACACATGATCCACCATTCTCAATAGGTGATATCACAGCTTGTTTACTTACTCCTGACTTCTTCACAGGTCCTAGAGCATACCTAGAAAACTCTCCTATTAAAATCAATGAGTCCCCTCCAGTCGACTGTGTCTATAGCCCATGGTGACTGCTAGAGATGAGCAAAGTTTATAAAAATTTGATTAGACTGATTCGCCGAATTTCACAAAGAAATTCATTTTGGGACGAATTAGTTTGTCACGAAGCACATTTCTTTGTAAGTAGCGGGTGCAATGACAAAGAACAGTGATTGCATCGCCCTCCCGTCATTGAACCCCTCAGACGCCGCGTTCATCGCTGATGGCAGCATCTGAGATGAAAAATTAGGGTTTTTTGAGTTGGGGTTAATGATTCTGACTCTCTAGCTGAGTCTAGCTGGTAGAGATTTAAAGGAGGAAGGGGGAGCTGTGACATATGGTCCACTCTCCACAGGACTGGCTGCAGGCAAAAAAACGTTGATTAAGTGGCCGGCGGTCCTCAACCAACTATAGGCAGGAGTCAGGACTATGGACACGGAGATGAGCGCTTCCATTGTGGAAGCGCTCATCTCCAGTCATCTGTATCGCCGTCTTCAGGACAGCGATACAGATGGCTGTGCAGCAGGGCAGGGGAGGGAGAGGTGTGTCCCTTCCCCTTCCTCTGATAGGCTGCAGGCACTAGGCTGGCAGCCTATCAGAGGCTGGTGCAGGCGGCTCGATGACGGCTCGATGCGATGCAGGCCTCTTCCGGGACACAGGCCGGAAGAGGCCTGCATCGCATCGCTGACATGGAGGTAAGTATAAGTTTTTGTTTTTTTTGGTCAATACTGGTGGCTACTGGGCTGGCACATGATGGGGGGCCTCTGGCTACTGGCTACTGGCACATGATCGGAGGGGCCTATGGCTACTGGCACATGATAGGGGGGGCTCTGGCTACTGGCACATGAGATGGGGGGGCTCTGGCTACTGGCACATGATATAGGGGGGGCTCTGGCTACTGGCACATGATATAGGGGGGCTCTGGCTACTGGCACATGATATGGGGGGGCTCTTGTTACTGACACATGATGGTGGGGGGCTCTTATTACTGGCACATGATTGGGGGGCATCTATGAGGGCACATTTTAATGGCACATAATTGGGGGACATCTATGGGGGCACTTATTACTGGCACATTGGGGGAACTTCTTACTGGCACATTATTGGTGGGCACTATAGGGGCATCTACTGAGGCCACAAAGAACGGCTATTTTATATGGGGGCTCTATATAGGGGCATTTTATACTGGGACACATTATGGTGGGTACTATGGGGAAGGTGGGAGAGGAGTACTATGGGGTCATCTACGGGGGCACTGAGAAGGGGTATTTTATACTGGTTCATTATGGGGGCACTAGGAAGGAGGGGGAGAGGAGCACTATGGGGGCATTTACTGGGGGCCCTATATAGGGGTATTTTATACTGGCACATTATGGGGGCACTATGGGGACATTAGCTTAACTGGGGGCATTACAAGGGGGTATTTTTTGCACTGTCACATTATAAGGAGAATTATTTCTACTGGGGGGGGGGCATTATGGTGGGCTTTATTATTCCCCCATGGTATGAGACCCCTAGTAGCAGCACCAGCCTCTCACTGCTCTGCTATCCCTCTTCCCATTCTCCAAATCCTTATTATGAAATCTTTCTCATTAGGATAAAACACAACATCAGCTCCGCCGAGCCCCCGGCCAAAGTGTTGAAGTGGTGTCCGAGATCCCCAAGGGTCAAGCCAAGTAACTGTAAGTTTTCATATGAAATATGTTTATGTTATACACATATAGCATACACTGTGCCACACAATATACAGTTTCTTCTGTAAAAGTCATCAAGTGTCATGGTTGGGGGGGGGGGCCTTATTATTTTTTTCGCCCCAGGCTTGTTTCTTTAGCTATGGCTTAAGTTATGGTAGTTATTCTCCACCATTTTTAATAGGGGGCTTTATTGCATCATATAACTCTCTTTTAATTTAAATGCTGAGAAACGGGTGGAACATATGTGATGTCATGATATGGGCAGATCATCTGATAAGGAGGGGGGGGCGGCGGCAATTTTTATCTTGCCTAGGGCGGCAAAAATCCTTGCACCGGCCCTGGCTGCAGGTGTCACTAACTTACCTGTCCGAGCTCCAGCGGTGAAATCTCCAGGTTCGGTACGACTGCCCTGGGAGAGACTGCAAAGCCATGCCCCCGGACATGTGCTGGAGGAGACTAGCAGTGCTTGATTATTCAGCTGTTCTGTTCCTGTGTGCTGTGCCTGACTAATGGAGCACCGAGTCATGGGCCTATCAGGTTCTGATCCTGGGACTCTGCATTCTATTTAAATCCCTTGCTGCCAATTCACCCTTGTCAGTTATAGGTTTACTCCCTTGCTGTGCTTCTGGTTATGTCTGTGAGCGTTTTGGATTATTTAGTATATTGACCCCGACTTGCCTCTGACCATCCTCTGTCTTGTGATTCTGTACGGTGAAACACGTCTGGTTCTGACTTTGGTCTGACTACCCTCCGTCCTCTGATTTTGTACTTTATTGTCCTACTGCTTTTGACCTATTTCCATACGACCCTTTTCTGTGTGGTTGCATCTCTGTGTCTGTCTTGCACCTAGCAGAACAGGGAACCTCAACTAGTTGCGGACTTGCTGCTTAGAGCTTGCACTGCAAGTAGGCAGGGAAAGCGGGTTGGGTTCCAGTAAGGGCTCACTGTGTACGTGTTTCCTGCCTACTGTGCTGACAGTTGGCAACAACAGCTCGGGCAAAATGTACAAAAAAACAGAATGATAAAATCTACAATCAGACATGTTTTTATATCTGGTTAGGTTTTACCTGGCAGAAAATAATTCCTTTTCGGTGAACAGAAAGACCCTTTTTAAGGGGTCCCGTGATTAAATTATATGTTTTTGGAAACTTAAAAAAAAACTGCTCGTGTCTAAATATTACCTTATATGCAGGGCCGGGCCGACACAAAGGCTGGGGAGGCTCCAGCCTCAGGGCGCAGGCCAGCTCCCCAGCCTCTGGGCATCAGGCAGGCCACTGACCACGTCGCTGCTTCTGCCGCGCCTGCTGGGCTGCCGGCCGCGCTGGAGGATGAAGGGAGTAGTGAGCACTTGGCACTGACTTACGTGCTCCCTCCCCGCTCCGCCTCCTGGCTCGGCCGCTCTGGTCTCTGCTCAGTCGCTTGCCTGACTGGCTGCGTACAGCGCGCACTTTGACCTGACGGGCTGTACGCAGTCAGGTCACATGTGCGCCCTCTGGAGACCAGGAGCAGCGCAGGCAGTAGTAGGCAGCAGCACAGCACTGTGTCATGACCCAGCCCAGGCCCCAGCAGGGATAGAGCGTGAGAGTCTGCCCTGAAGTCAAGTAAGATAGTTCTTAAATAAAGATAATATTCTTTTCCGTCTGATCTGAGGTCTGATGGGGTTCTGGATGGGGTAAAATTAAAAATTACAAGGAACGCCCCGGGGTGGATGTCTGATTAATAACAAACATACATATCTAAATGGCGGGGGGAGGGCACACTTGGGCAGCTCAGCCTCTGTTGGTGGTGGACCTTGTCCCAGCCCTGCTTATATGTATCCTGTGACGTCCACCTAATGGGTCCAGTGATGGTGTAAAAAATCACTTCCCTTGCTCTGGACCACAGCACAATCTGTTTACTGGCTGTGTACATGAGGATCCAGATGGTAGGACTAAGCTGTTGAGCATGTGTGATCACCGCCAGTGGACCGATTAGGCAGATGTTCACAAGAGAGAATCAAAAGAGCACTAGGGGGCATCATAACAAGTACGCAACAGTAATATCTAGATGCAGGAGCATTTTTTAAATGTTTCCAACTGAAAAAGCTTATGTTTTGCATGACCTAATAGAAAGATATAATATATAATTGTAGGGAAATCATTTTAAAAACTAAGGAAGAAGTCTCTCTCCATCATAAATTCAGTTCTCTGACATCATGAAATGATGACATCATATATTTGTAAGTGTTACAGAATACCCAATTTACCCATAAATCCCTCATAATTACAGCTGCAGCTGACAGGGTTAACTGTTCACTTTATAACATCCAGGTGGGAAAATGTGTGAAAGACACAGAAAAACATCAGAATTAAAATGAAGATTCTTCCTCCAGATACCATGACCCCCACCTCATCCATCATATCCTGGCCTGACCCTGACTTTTCACCTTCTGCTGCAGGACACTCTGCTCTTGGTAACAAGACAGAAATGAGCGCAGCTTTAGCTTACTCACACAATGTCTGCCAAAATCCATTATTTTTTTGTCCTTGTACCTCCAGCCCTTCAAGACACTTCACACTCATTTCTGTAAACTTAGAAATCCTATAAGTGTTGTGCAAATGTGTTCATTTGCATGTCTCTATCTATGGTTGGCAAGGAGGCATCTGAGGTAATGGTGGGCTGAGGAATAAATGGTGGAAGATTCTTTTAATATTTATGTAATAATAATATTTTAAGCATGTGTTTTCATATATGAAAATATTTAAGGTAATGTAATAGTAAAAGACAGACAAAGACCAAATACTGAAGGTTTTAGATAGTTATTTGCCTTTTGTTGCTTCTAACATATTGTACCCTTAACTTTTTGTAGGTGTCTCATCAGGGTAAACCCGTTCCATATGACCTATTAAAAAGGTTATGCCATGACTGATGCAAAAAAATTTATATCAGACATCATATAGTACATGAAAATCTCTTTCTAACAAAGCTCGAACCTGCCCTGTACCTTACATAGAACCACAGATCTCCCCACTCATTGCTCCAGTTTCCCTGCTAGAAGTACTTCAAGCTGGCAGCCCAGAGAGTATGAGGGTCATTTATTAATCTGAAATACGCCTAAATTAGGCATATTTCAGGCGCAGCTATCTGCGACTTTTCCCTATTCACGCCATGTCTACAATTGTGTGCGTGGCGTGTGTGGGGAAGGGGATGGGCCAGCAGCCCCGTCTCATTCACCATTTTCTACGCCTGTTTTAGGCATAGAAAATGGTCTAACTGTAAGACAGCTAGGAAGCTGTTTTACATTTAGGCCTGCGCCTCTTCATAACTTCGGCGGATCCACCACCAGCTATGGGCCTTTATTAAGATCGGCGTCTAAAACGCCAGTTTTAATAAATGTGCCCCTACGTCTTTTTTCAGGCGAATGTCCTTTGTGCTGTAGCTCTTTCCCTGTTACTGCCACAGCTTGATAAGGCTGGGGACAGTTGAACATTTAAAGGGGTTGTCCGGGTTCAGAACTGAATCCAGACATACACATATTTTCACCCAGGCAGACCCCCTGATGTTAGCATCGGAGCATCTCATTGAGCCCGTGCCATTGCGCCCGGCAGTGTGTTCGTTAACGTCACTGGCTCTGATGGGTATGCTTTAGCGCTGCCCTAGCCATTTTACTGGCTAGGGCAGCGCTAAAGCCCGCCCACCAGTGCTGGTGATGTCACCGGACTTCCTGGCAGCCCCATGGAGAGCCCGGTTTGCCCTGCGCATGAACTGCTCTGATGCTCAAGTCAGGGGGGCTGCCTGGGTGAAAATGGAGATATGTCCGGGTTCAGTTCTGAACCCGGACAACCCCTTTAAACTAAGCTTGTGCAATAACCAAAGTGAGATGGACAAGAAATAAGGAAAAGAACAAACAGCAGGTGGCGCTATACAGATATATTTTATTGAATAACTCAGTGGCTATACAATTTTTTTTTATTACATGCATTAACAAAAGTATTCAGATCCAGGTGCTGGATTAAAAAATTTAGAATATTATTCGTTGTACAACACTTTTAAAGCTAATGGACATCATAGAGAGGGTCTCCATCTCTCCAAGTGGAGAGCCAATACTAAAGAGCATTTTCCCTCTGGTAGACCTAGCTTGTCCATGTACGAGATGGTTGACCATTCATTTGAATGGTTGGCATGTGATACAACATTTCTCCTACAGTAGCCTTTGCAGAGGAAGTATATTGGTTCTCCTGTCCATAATAGCTGATTAATGGTGACTTCTGAAGCCAGGCCCACAGTGATTAGCTGATTGCAAAGTCATCTCCAAGTAAACTGTTAAATTACATTTATTTAGTTGCTCCTTTAAAGGGGTTATCCAATGATTCATGTAAACAATGAAAATCCAATTTATTTCAAGCTGGCAGCTTAGAGGACCATTCTACTGGGGGCAGTTGAAGGATGGAACTTAAGCATGTGCTTCCATCTCACTGAGCAGGACAGAGAAAATAGGAAAAGAGCAAACAGCAGGTGGTGCTCTACTGATAGATTTCAGTGAATAACTCAGTGTCTATACTATATACCATAATTGGATTACAAAAGTATTCAAATCCAGTTGCTGAATAGAAAAATGTAGAATATTTTTTGTGGGACAACTGCTTTAACTGAAAATTCGGCCAAAAATGACAACAAAGGTTATTTGTAGTTGTTTGATCCATGTGTACAGTGACATGCAAAAGTTCGGGCACCCCTGGTCAGTCAAAAATACTGTTAGGCCTCTTTCACACGGGCGTTGCGATTTTTCTGCGTGAGTGCAAAACATTGTAATGCGTTTTGCACTCGCGTGAGAAAAATCGTGCATGTTTGGTACCCAAACCCGAACTTCTTCACAGAAGTTCAGGCTTGGGATCGGTGTTCTGTAGATTGTATTATTATTGGAAAATAATAGCATTCTGAATACAGAATGCATAGTAAAACAGCGCTGGAGGGGTTAAAAAAAATAATAAAAATTTTTAACTCACCTTAGTCCACTTGATCGCTGCCCGGCATCTCCTTCTGTCTCCTTTGCTGAACAGGACCTGTGGTGAGCATTAATTACAGGAACAGGACCTTTGATGACGTTACTCCGGTCATCACATGATCCATCACCATGGTAAAAGATCATGTGATGGATCATGTGATGACCGGAGTGACGTCATGAAAGGTCCTGTTCCTGTAATTAATGCTCACCACAGGTCCTGTTCAGCAAAGGAGACAGAAGGAGATGCCGGGCCTCGATCCAGTGGACTAAGGTGAGTTAAATAATTTTTTATCTTTTTTAACCCCTCCAGCGCTGTTTTACTATGCATTCTGTATTCAGAATGCTATTATTTTCCCTTATAACCATGTTATAAGGGAAAATAATAATGATCGGGTCTCCATCCCGATCATCTCCTAGCAACCGTGCGTGAAAATCGCACCGCATCCGCACTTGCTTGAGGATGCTTGCGATTTTCACGCAACGCACAAGTGATGCGTGAAAATCACCGCTTATGTAAACAGCCCCATAGAAATGAATGGGTCGGAATTCAGTGCGGGTTCAATGCGTTCAACTCACGCATCGCATCCGCGCGGAATACTCGCCCGTGTGAAAGGGGCCTTACTGTGAACAGTTAAGCAAGTTGAAGATTCAGTTATCTCCAAAAGGCAAAAGATGACACATTCCCTTTTTAAGCAAGACATTTTTTATTTTGACCTTTTACATTTTCAAAATTGCAAAACTTTAGGTACCCTGCATAGTTAGTACCTAATAGCACCCCCTTTGGCAAGTATCCCAGCTTGTAAATGCTTTTTGTACCAGTCAAGAGTCTTTCAATTCTTGTTTGAGGGGAAAAAAAGTCCTCCAGTTCTGTGAGATTCCTGGGCCATCTTGCATGCACTGCTCTTTTGAGGTCTATCCACAGATTTTCAATGATCTAATGTGGATTTTGAGGTGTGTTTAGGATCATTATCCATTTGTAGAAGCCATCTTCTTTTCAACTTCAACTTTTTTTTTCCAGTTGGTGTTATGTTTGCTTCCAGCATTTTCTAGAATTTCATTGAATCAATTCTGCCCTCTATCCGCGAAATGTTTCCCGTGCCATTTGCTGCAACACAACCCCACAGCATGATTGATCCACTCCCATGCTTAATGGTTGGAGAGGTGTTCTTTTCATGAAATTCTCTGCCCTCTTTTCTCTAAACATACCTTTGCTCGTTGTGGCCAAAGAGTTCTATTTTAACCTCATCGGTCCATAGTATTTGTTTCCAAAATACATCAGGCTTGTTTAGATGTTCTTTTGCAAACTTCTGATGCTGAATTTTGTGATAAGGACGCAGGAGAGGTTTTCTTCTGATATCTCTTCCTTGAAGGCCATATTTGTGCAGGTGTCGCGGAACAGCAGAACAACCCCAGAGTCTGCTAAATCTTCCTGAAGGTCTTTTACAGTCGGGAGGGGGGGGTGTTGATTTGCTCCTACAAGCAGCTGTCTCTGAAATTTGTTTGGTGTTCCAGACTTTCTCTTGACCTCCACTGATTCTGTTAACTGCCATTTCTTAATTACATTTCGAACTGAGGAAATGGCAATTTGAAAATGCTTTGCTATCTTCCTATAGCGTTTTCCTGCTTTGTGAGCCTCAACTATTTTTATTTTCAGAGTGCTAGGCAGCTGCTTAGAAGAACCCATGGCTGCTGTTTTTTGGGAGAAGGTTAGAGGAGTCTGTAAATTTATAAAGCATTAAAATTTGTATCACCTGGCCTTTCCTAATGATTATTGTGAACAAGCCTTAACCCTAACAGGCTAGTTAAGGCCTGAGTCCTCGGTTAAAGTTATCTAAGTGCTCAAATCTCCTTGGGTTTCCATACATTTGCAAAGTACTTCTTTCCTTTTTTCACTCTAAAATTGTACAAAACCAAAATAATACACTGATATTGCTTAAAATGTTCAAAGGTGTGTTTCATCTTTAACTTTATGCCTTTTGGAGAGCATTTCATCTTCAACTTACTTAGGCTACTTTCACACTAGCGTTCGGGGCTCCGCTTGTGAGCTCCGTTTGAAGGGGCTCACAAGCGGCCCCGAACGCATCCGTCCAGCCCTAATGCATTCTGAGTGGATGCGGATCCGCTCAGAATGCATCAGTCTGGCGGCGTTCAGCCTCCGCTCCGCTCAGCAGGCGGACACCTGAACGCTGCTTGCAGCGTTCGGGTGTCCGCCTGGCCGTGCGGAGGCAAGCGGATCCGTCCAGACTTACAATGTAAGTCAATGGGGGCGGATCCGTTTGAAGATGACACAATATGGCTCAATCTTCAAACGGATCCGCCCCCATTGACTTTCAATGTAAAGTCTGGACGGATCCGCTCAGGCTACTTTCACACTTAGAAATTTTTCTAAGTAATAATGCAGACGGATCCGTTCTGAACGGATGCAAGCGTCTGCATTATAAGAGCGGATCCGTCTGATGAAACATTAGACGGACCCGCTCTGAACGCTAGTGTGAAAGTAGCCTTAACTGTTCACAGTGGCAGTAATTTTGACCGGGGGTGCCCATACTTTTGCATGTCACTGTATTTTTAGGTAAGGAATAGTGTTGAGCACGAATATTCGAAAAGCTAATTTTTATCTCGAATATCACCACTTCGAGAATTCGCGAATATTTAGAATATAGTGCTATATATTCGTTATATCAAATATTTGTAATTTTTTTCCATCTGAACATGTAGTGTCCGACTAGATAGGCGTGGGCACTACACAAGGGTCAATTGGTGTGCGCGTTACTCCTACTCACAAGGGACAGAAATGTTATATTTAAGTGTGCATTTAATGTATTTTCTAATGTGTTTTTATATGCAATGTTCCCCTGTATGATGCAATAGCAGGCCTAGTTGGGTGTAGTTAGACATCCCAGACACTAGAGGGAGATAGGGAGCCCCTAGTATAAATGTTCAGGCCCAGACAGGGAGAGTTAGTTCAGAGTCAGGAGTCTGCAGAGACAGAAGTTAGAAGGCACCAGCCAGGGACAAGCTGAGGGCCTCCTCCTGACATGCAGCTAGACAGCCCAGGCTACTAGTTGTTACCAGGAGGCTAGTAGAGGGATCCTAGCCTACCTGCGGATCAAGAGAGCCTTAGGTAGCTCTGAAGACACCCCAGTGGCAGGACAGAACCTCCTGGGAGAAACCCACAGCCCTTCACCAGACAAGTCAGGATATTACAAGCAAAGATAAGTAACACTGATGGGCAGATGCTTTAGGAAGCAAAGCAAGGATTTTATACGAGAGGAAGATATATATATACCAAGGATTTAAGCCACCATTTAGGCATCCGGGCCTTGGGATTGAAACCAGACAGGAGTTCTAGAAAGGACAGTGTACACTATTTCTGAGGAAAGGTACAACCTGATTATGAGTGCATTGTGGATTTACCCTCTGAGTATCTTGCATAATTAATACCTGCCATCGTGTGGAATAAGCCTGCTTGTAAAGCTGTGATCTAAAGGACTGTGTTAACATCTGTATGTACAAAGTTGGACTGTTCAGTAAAGAAACGTTTGGTTCACTATACCCTCTGTGTACATCACTTATTCCAACTATAAATCGGTGTGCCACAGTTACAGGCACTGGCGTCACGAATCCAAAAGGGACCTTGCCCCAGGCACTCAAAATACCTGTAACATCCAGGGCACCTCATCCACCATCAGGCCTGGTCCCTAGATACCGAGTGTGCCCCAGAGGAACTGTGTCTACCTCTCCTTCACTGCCGCATGCCTGCCCAGGGTTCTCCAATACAGTGAGCAACCCTCGATTGCCCATAACCGTGACCTCACTTCGCTATACCCTGCAGGTCTGGCGTGCTGCAAACACATGATTCCTCCCTGATTCTTGCTTATGGGCCAATGAATCATTGGCCCACAAGCAACTTAAAGAGGACCTTTCACCGATTCTTACCCTATGAACTAACTATACAGATATGTAGAGCGGCACCCGGGGATCTCACTGCACTTACTATTATCCCTGGGCGCCGCTCCGTTCTGCCGCTATGCCCTCCGGTATCTCCGCTCACTAAGTTATAGTAGGCGGAGATACCAGTCCCTAAGTTATGGTAGGCGGAGTCTGCCCTAGCGCTGGCCAATCGCAGCGCAGAGCTCACAGCCTGGGAGGTTATTTTCTCCCAGGCTGTGAGCTCTGCAATGCGATTGGCCAGCGCTAGGGCAGACTCCGCCTACCATAACTTAGGGAACGGAGATACCGGAGGGCATAGCAGGAGAACGGAGCGGCGCCCGGGGATAATAGTAAGTGCAGAGAGATCCCCGGGCGCCGCTCCACATGTCTGTATACTTAGTTCATAGGGTAAGAATCGGTGAAAGGTCCTCTTTAAGCAGGGAGGAATCATGACTTCAGATGGGAAAAAAATGACAAATATTCAAAAAAACTAATATATAGCACTATATTCAATATAGTACTATATATTCATTTTTTAGAACATTCGTCATTTTTTTCCATCTGAAGTCATCATGATTCATCCCTGCTTAAGTTGCTATATGGTCCTAGATATTAGTTAAAAAAACAATGGTGCCGTCGGTTTCTGCAACCCTAAATGATATTCCTCTTAGACATCAATTTCCATGTGCTACTCCAGCAGCAACTAATTGAGCCCCATAGATCTTCTATACACTAGAAATGTCCCATATCCATGAAGTGGTACCACTGAGGAAGCGGACAGCGTCTCCCCGAAACGCGTTTGGTGAGAATCTTGGTAACAATCCTGGACTAGATACCCCGAACCCTATTTGGAGTAAAGGGCACTTTTCCACAAAGAGAAGGATTTCCTCAATACACATCAGAAAGGATCTGACACGTCATCCCGCCAGCGCTCGGAAGCAAGCAGCCGCATACCTCACACAGGAACATCACGTGAGAAGCAGCGGTGAGAAACACGAGGGACGCTAATACCGCAGCCGGGACGCCGGCATACTGAGCGGAACGAAAGACTATCCTATCAGTCCCATCGAGTAAGCGCAGGCGGAGGTAAGCCCACACCTGTGGGGAGACATATAAGAGGTACAATATCCCTCTATGAAAAGGTGAAACTTGATTACAGTGAACACCGCTATTGCTGCATGAGGAATGAACCTACTTGATAACCTGCATTATTTACGGCAGTGTACTCGTGCGCAACAGCATACAGCGATTCAGCTGTTACCCCTCCACTAAGGATTAACTTTGTCGGCAACTACAAACAGTAGAGTTTCTGTTTGCAACAGTGTAAAGCTACTGCGGACATAGACACATTGTTTTATTGAAAGCACTGACTATTTGGCTACCTTTGAACTTCATGGATATGGGACATTTCTAGTGTATAGAAGATCTATGGGGCTCAATTAGTTGCTGCTGGAGTAGCACATGGAAATTGATGTCTAAGAGGAATATCATTTAGGGTTGCAGAAACCGACGGCACCATTGTTTTTTTTAACTAATATCTAGGACCATATAGGTCCATCTAAATCAAGTACCATCGGCTCCTGCACCATTTGATATTTTTTGACATTAGAATTTTATTATATTGATATTGTCTATGATTGATTATTGTATTGATATTGTATTTTATTGAAATTGCACATGTGACAGGTGATTTTTATTTTTATTTTTATTCCAATAAACCATGTTCCTATTCCATATATGAGTGCCAGTCCAATATATAATACAATTTAGATTCAGCTTTGAGGGGTGTCTCAATTTCTGGACTAGAGCACCTACTTTGAGGGGACAGTGGTGAGCGGCTCTTTTTATCTTTTCATTTTATATATACAGTTGCAAGAAAAAGTATGTGAACCCTTTGGAATGATATGGATTTCTGCACAAATTGGTCATAAAATGTGATCTGATCTTCATCTAAGTCACAACAATAGACAATCACAGTCTGCTTAAACTAATAACACACAAAGAATTAAATGTTACCATGTTTTTATTGAACACACCATGTAAACATTCACAGTGCAGGTGGAAACAGTATGTGAACCCTTGGAATCAATAACTGGTTGAACCTCCTTTGGCAGCAATAACTTCAACCAAACGTTTCCTGTAGTTGCAGATCAGACGTGCACAACAGTCAGCAGTAATTCTTGACCATTCCTGTTTACAGAACTGTTTCAGTTCAGCAATATTCTTGGAATGTCTGGTGTGAATTGCTTTCTTGAGGTCATGCCACAGCATCTCAATCGGGTTGAGGTCAGGACTCTGACTGGGCCACTCCAGAAGGTGTATTTTCTTCTGTTTAAGCCATTCTGTTGTTGATTTACTTCTATGCTTTGGGTCGTTGTCCTGTTGCAACACCCATCTTATGTTGAGCTTCAGCTGGTGGACAGATGGCCTTAAGTTCTCCAGCAAAATGTCCTGATAAACTTGGGAATTAATTTTTTCTTTGATGATAGCAATCCGTCCAGGCCCTGACGCAGCAAAGCAGCCCTAAACCATGATGCCCCCACCACCATCCTTTACAGTTGGTATGAGGTTTTGATGTTGGTGTGCTGTGCCTCTTTTTCTCCACACATAGTGTTGTGTGTTTCTTCCAAACGACTCAACTTTGGTTTCATCTGTCCACAGAATATTTTTCCAGTACTGCTGTGGATTATCCAGGTGCTATTGTGCAAACTGTAAACATGCAGCAATGTCTTTTTTGGACAGCAGTGGCTTCCTCTGTGGTATCATCCCATGAAATCCATTCTTGTTTAGTGTTTTATGTATCGTAGATTCGTTAACAGGGATGTTAGCATATGCCAGAGACTTTTGTAAGTCTTTAGCTGACACTCTAGGATTCTTCTTCACCTCATTGAGCAGTCCGCGCTGTGCTCTTGCAGTCATCTTTACAGGACGGCCACTCCTAGGGAGAGTAGCAGCAGTGCTGAACTTTCTCCATTTATAGACAATTTGTCTTACCGTGGACTGATGAACAGCGAGGCTTTTGGAGATACTTTTATAACCCTTTCCAGCTTTATGCAAGTCAACAATTCTTAATCGTAGGTCTTCTGAGAGCTCTTTTGTGCGAGGCATCATTCACATCAGGCAATGCTTCTTGTGAAAAGCAAACCCATAACTGGTGTGTGTTTTTTATAGGGCAGGGCAACTGTAACCAACACCTCCAATCTCCTCTCATTGATTGGACTCCAGTTGTCTGACACCTCACTCCAATTAGCTCTTGGAGATGTCATTAGTCTAGGGGTTCACATACTGTTTCCACCTGCACTGTGAATGTTTACATGGTGTGTTCAATAAAAACATGGTAACATTTAATTCTTTGTGTGTTTATTAGTTTAAGCAGACTGTGATTGTCTATTGTTGTGACTTAGATGAAGATCAGATCAAATTTTATGACCAATTTGTGCAGAAATCCATATCATTCCAAAGGGTTCACATACTTTTTCTTGCAACTGTATATAATGCCAGAGGTCTGCGTAATGCGACCTCACCATGTGTACTCATTCCTCCTGCTACACTACACTCCAGGTCACTTGCAACCTCCCCTGCCTCCTTCTTCCTTCTCTGGCTGGTGTATGCTCCCATAGGGTGCACTCACCCTCTTCCAGCTCTTAAAGGGCCAGTGAGCATGAGCTAATCTGTCCCCAATGCCAAATAGTGTTCCCTGAGGTATGCATGGCAAAAGGTTCCTAGCTTGTTATGTAGAAGATAAATATGTTAGTGAGGCAAATTGACCACCAGATGTTAGTAAATCTGACCTTCAGCGAGTGACAAAACATCAGCATATGTTGACATACATAGGGATGAGTCAAATGTGATAACATTATCAGCGTACAACAGAATGGGCGAGCCACTGAGCGGAGGACCTGGGGACAGTAATTCCATTGGTTTTTAAGGCCACACTTTATTGATAAGAGGGGTTTCATTGAAGCTTATTGAAGCTTTGAAGGTGGCAGTCAGGACTTGGCTTGATGGCCGTGCCTGAAGTTTGCTGTCTCTTTGTAGAATTTAAACCCCTTTTTTAATTGCTTTGCTTGGCCGTCAACCGAACCTCTTTGCTTCCAACTGGCTATTTAGAATTGGCAAATGTGGTGAATTGCTGGATTGGGCATTTTGAGTACATTTCTAAATTACAGTGATTATCTGCTCTTTAGAAGTGAATGCAGGATTGACAGGTCTGGGAGGCTGTGTGAGACTCACAAACAGGCAACGGGAGCACTGACAACAGGATTATGCATCTGTGTGGTATTATTATAATGTAGCAGCCATGTGAGTTTGTCCAGTATCAGCTGTGTAAGCTTAAATAAAGCCTACATTGCCTAAACACTAATTACATTTTCCAGGGCTATGGAAAAGCTTTTCGGAATGCAGAAAATACTGAATTAATAATTTTAAGTTCTTTATGCCTGTGCTTTGTTAAGTTTGCAATTCTTTAGGTTCATGTCATAATAAATTACAAGGTCCTTTCAGAGACTTAGAATTTGAGATTGATATATAAATTCTTGATATTCATAAATTGAACCTTTTTAGGCTACTTTCACACTTGCGCTTGATCGGATCCGTTCTGAACGGATCCGATCATATTAATGCAGACGGAGGCTCCGTTCAGTACGGATCCGTCTGCATTAATAACTTAGAAAAATTTCTAAGTGCGAAAGTAGCCTGAGCGGATCCGTTCAGACTTTCAATGTAAAGTCAATGGGGGACGGATCCGCTTGAAGATTGAGCCATATGGTGTCATCTTCAAGCGGATCCGTTCCCATTGACTTACATTGTAAGTCTGGACGGATCCGCACGCCTCCGCACGGCCAGGCGGACACCCGAACGCTGCAAGCAGCGTTCAGCTGTCCGCCTGGCCGTGCGGAGGCGAGCGGAGCGGAGGCTGAACGCCGCCAGACTGATGCATTCTGAGCGGATCCGCATCCATTCAGACTGCATCAGGGCTGGACGGAGGCGTTCTGCTCCGCTCGTGAGCCCCTTCAAACGGAGCTCACGAGCGGACAGCAGAACGCTAGTGTGAAAGTAGCCTTAATGCTGCTTATTGATTACACCTGTGTGAATGAGCATCATTCATGCTGCTAATTGCTTGGGAGCACCTGTACTCTGCTGCAACTGAAAACCTAAAGCCACTTTGCCAATGCATTGTACTACACCCTACTGTATTATCATCTATAGAGATGTCGGGAACATAAAGTTTTCTGTTCGCGAACGGCGAACGCGAATTTACGCAAATGTTCGCGAACGGGCGAACCGCCATAGACTTCAATAGGCAGGCGAATTTTAAAACCCACAGGGACTCTTTCTGGCCACAATAGTGATGGAAAAGTTGTTTCAAGGGGACTAACACCTGGACTGTGGCATGCCGGAGGGGGATCCATGGCAAAACTCCCATGGAAAATTACGTAGTTGACGCAGAGTCAGGTTTTAATCCATAAAGGGCATAAATCACCTAACAATCCTAAATTGTTTGGAATAACGTGCTTTAAAACATCCAGTGTGTGTATACGATCAGGTATGATGCTGTAGCGATCAGGTAGTGTAAGGGTTACGCCCGCTTCACAGTGACAGACCAAACTCTGACAGACCAAACTCCCCGTTTAACGCACCGCAAACAACCGCAAAGAGTTGTCAATAGTTGACACACTCATGACATAAATTTTATTCCTCTATGCGTCAATCTTGGTGTAGTGATGACTGCACTCGTGCGCACGTTCGGGAGATTGCAGGCGATGGCGGTTTTTCAAAGCCTATGGTCGTGCTGAGGTAGTTCAGTGACAGCTAAGTGACCCAGAAAACAATGATTCTGCAGTGTGGGCCCATTGTTGGCCTAGTAGGCTTTAACCACCTCCCGTCACACTAACGCCGATAGGCGTCAGTGTGGCGGCACTCTCAGGTCTCGATGACGCCAATAGACGTCATCTCATGAGACCCGAGATTTCCTGTGAACGCGCGCTCACAGGAGCACGCGTTCACAGGATCGCGCAGTTCAGAAGTTCAACTACAGCCTGCCGGCAGCGATCATTGGCTGGCAGGCTGTAGATTTTTAAAAGATCCAATGAAATGGGTATGTCAGATGCTATTTTGTAAATAGCGTGTGATATACCTGCTACCTGGTCCTCTGGTGGTCCCTTTTGCTTGGATCGACCACCAAAGGACACAGGCAGCTCTGTAAGTAGCACCAATCACCACACATACACTACACCCCCCTGTCACTTATTAACCCCTTATTAACCCCTTATCACCCCATATAGACTCCCTAATCACCCCCCCTGTCATTGATCACCGCCAGGGCCCCTCATCACCGCCAGGTAGTTAGCTACTTGTTAGGTAGTTAGCGCCCAGCCCACCGCACCGCAGTCACTGATTAGTCGCTGATTAGCGTCATCGCTGTCGCTAATCAGCACTAGTACTATATAGTATCTGTAAGTGATCAAGACTGATCACAATCAGATCTATATAAGTACATTAGGGTCACCTTATGCTCTACAAAAAACGCAGTGTTCGCCCGATTAGGCCTGATCTTGTGCGCACACTTGCGTTCAGTCCTCCCCACCGCAGTGACAGATTTTTTTTTTTCTGATCACTGCAATAACACTGTAAAATCGCTGCGCCACTATAAAGATCACTTTTGAGCTTTTTGGATCTTTATTAGCGATCGCAGCTTTACTTCGCAAGCACTCCTTTTTACTCGGTAGGTTTGCTCTTTTTCCTGGGTAGTCTCAGAGGAATACCCCCTAAATTTAGTTAGTCCAAAATGTCAAACAAGGGGTATTCCGCTGAAGAGGCCTACAGGATTCTGGCCCTGATGGATGAAAGCGATGGGACGCCTCACCCGCTGAATCCAGTGGTTCAGAATATGAACCTGTAGACAGCAGTGGCACTCTAACCGCTAGCGAAGACGACGAGGTAGAGGTCCCTGCTACGGTCAGACGTACTCGATCCCATGTCAGTGTTCTGCCTACCCCGCATGATGAGCCTCATTTGCAGCAGAGTGGTGCTAGCGCTGATCTTTTTTATGGTGCGGCATACACCAGCAGCGCAGCACATCCTGGACCTTCTACCAGCACTGCCGTATTCCCTGGTGAAGTGGCGAGCACCAGAAGGGCAGTTCAAGCTGGTACGGTGGCACGTGCATTAACTCCCCCGTCGCAGCCACCATGTTCACAGGCCCGTAGAGCCCTTAGTATCCCAGTGGTGCTGGCAAACCCTAATTGGCAATCCCCTGCTTCCGCCGCACCCGTATTGCCCCCTTTCACCGCCCAGTCTGGAGTTCGCATGGAGACAGCTCATTTAGGATCGGCCCTTGAGTTTTTTGAGCTGTTCTTCACCGCGGATCTCTATGACTTAGTTGTGGCAGAAACCAACCGCTACGCCACAGACTATATAACCGCCAATCCGGAAAGCTTCTATGCCCAGCCTTACCGGTGGAAACCAGTCACAGTTTCCGAATTTACATTTTTTTGCATGGGTCTAACAATTTTTTTTTTATTGCGGTCCTATTGGTCTAAAGACCCAATACATTACATGCCCATGTTCTCTGCTGCAATGTCCAGGGCACGTTTTGAGGTCATCATGCGCTTTATGCATTTTGCTGACAATAAAACCTGTCATCCAAGAGGCCACCCTGCTTCTGACCGGCTCCACAAAATTCGGCCCCTCATAGACCATTTGTCATCCAGATTTGCAGATGCGTATACCCCCAATCAGAACATCTGCATAGACGAGTCCCTAGTACATTTTACCGGGCGCCTTGGCATCAAACAGTACATCCCCAGCAAGCGCGCCCCCACTGTATAAGCTCTGTGAAAGGGCCACAGGCTATACATATTGTTTTAGGGTCTATGAGGGAAACTCAAAACTGGAGCCGATCGGATGCCCTGACTACCTGGGGAGCAGTGGCAAGATTGTCTGGGACTTGGTGTCACCCTTACTCCACAAGGGGTACCACTTATACGTGGACAATTTTTACACAAGTGTGGCCCGCTTTCGGCACTTACATCTAGTCGGAATTCAATGCTGTGGCACCGCGCGACCTAGTTGCCGGGGCTTCCCCCAATGGCTCATTAATACCCGACTTGCACGGGGGGAGAGGGCTGCCTTGTGTGACCAAGAACTGCTCGCGGTGAAGTGGAGGGACAAGAGGGACGTTTACCTTCTGTCCACCATTCACACAGACACGACTGTCCAAATTGAAAGGGCAACTGGAGTCATTGAGAAACCCCTCTCTGTCCACGACTATAACCTTCACATGGGAGGGGTGGACTTCAATGACCAGATGTTGGCTCCTTATTTAGTGTCCCGCCGCACCAGACGCTAGTATAAGAAGGTGTCTGTTTATTTAATTCAATTGGCTGTCTATAATAGTTTTGTTCTCTACAGTAAGGCTGGGAGAACAGGATCCTTCCTAAAATTCCAGGAAGAGATCATTTCGGAACTCCTGCATCCAGGAGGGTCCGTGCCCCAAGTCCCTGATGTAGTGAGCCGGCTACATGCCAGACACTTCCCGAGTGTCTATCCTGGTACCCTAACTCAGCGTTCCCCAAGAAAAAGATGTCGTGTCTGTAGCAGAGCTGGAATAAGGCGTGACACCACCTTTTTCTGTCCTGACTGTCCTGACCAGCCTGCATAGGGGAGTGTTTCCGCAAGTACCACACACAGGTACACTATTAGTGTAGGGATTGCGTGACACAGGACAGGCACACAGGGGTCTTAGGGCCCTTTCACATAGAGCTGCCACAAACCTCTCCTTTCACCTGGGACAAAGTGCATAATGTACTTCGCCACATATCTGGGCGATTTGCGCTTTGCACATTGTCCCATGGGGAAGGAGAGGTTTATCCTCTAAAGGTAAAAAAAAAGAAAAAAAAAAAAAGAAAACACAGGTAAGCAAAAAAGTTAATGTTCTGTTTCAAATGTTCAATAACGTTTATAAAAGTTAATGTTCTGTTTCAAATGTTATATAAAGTTAATGTTAATAAATTTATTGCGTTGCGGCCAGTTTTTTATTTTTTTTAATTTATTTACCTTCTAGGTGGACCAAGCGATCAACCAGCTGCAGCACTGATGTGCATTCTGACAGAAGCATTGCATTGCTGTCAGATTACACAAAAGTCGGTGTATGCGGCGCTGCAAGACGAGATTTCTCCTCTGCAGTAAAAAAGATACGTTTGCCGAGGCTTAGGAGCTGAGGGGCAAATGCAATTATATTACAGAGGAAAAATTAAATGACTTTTTTTTATCTGCAAGGTACTGTGCCACCCGATATGAGTGGTGTGCACACAGTACAGTCTGTGGGCCTGTGGCCTCTCACACACGGGCAGGCAACTGCAATATATATATAGAAAAAATAAATAAAAGCAGACTGATGTACCAGCCCTAAAAAGGGCTTTTTGGGGTGCTGTCAGGACGCTGTCCTGACAGCAGATGAGTCTTTGAGGACTGGAGTGGACACAGAACACTGGCCTAGCTAACGATTTCCCTATTAATTCAGCAGCAGCAGCAGCAGCAGCACTCTCCCTGCTCTAACTAACACTGCAGCTTCAGAATGAATCTAAGAGGGCTGCCGTCCTTGCTTTTTTTTAGGAGGTGGGAGGGTCTGGGAGGGAGGGTATGCTGATTGGCTGGAATGTGTCTGCTGACTGTGAGGTACAGGGTCAAAGTTTGCTCAATGATGACGTATAGGGTGCGGACCAAACATCGCATATGTTCGTCCGCCGCGGCGAACAAGCGATGTTCGCCGGCGAATAGTTCGGGACATCTCTAATCATCTATTCACCTCTACTGTTTTGATACCAGGTGGAGGAGCAGAGGATGGGAGTTGTAGTGGCTCTGGCTGTTAGAGTCAATCACAGTAGCTTTCCTCACATCGTTGATCCCTAGGGCCAGTGCAGTGAAAGGAGGGCGCATCCTTTCTTCCCTTGTGGTACACCCTGGTTTTGGAGCTCCTGCCTGATGGTAGTTGAGGTGCCCGTGAAGTTAATTGTTTGTATGAGGTGCAAGGCAGGGTGTGTAGCGTGCAATAGATGGCGTATGCTGTAGGAGTCAGTAATCAGGTCAGATGTAGCAGAATAAACGTTTCTCTTTGCTAAAATGCAAAATATGAGTTGTAGAACATCCAATGATAGCAAAAAACACAGGTCCCCAATATACAGTAAGAATTTTCCCAGATGGTTTTGTATGGATTTAAGCAAGGATTGAAATTATCATAATCTTTCCTATCTATCTTTCTCAAGTCTTTTTCTGCAGAATCTATAGTTGGTAATCTCACTTTTGCAATTGTGCCTGTAATGCGCAACTGAGGCGTACAGGGTTTTTTAAGATCCAGCTGGCCAAGTCGCATCCAAATGTGAAGGGTGTCTTAATAGCATTCCCCTCACTGCAGTAAAGTCTTATCAGCTTTTGATAGCAGGATACCTTACTGACTTCAATGCTCGGCCATGCAGATTTCAGATCCTTCTTGTTTCTTTCTCTATTTCTTCAATTCTGCAGATCATCCAGAGATCAGTGAGCCTCTTTAGCTTTAGTCGTGTCCTGTGAGGAATGGAGCACATTGAGTTCCTCTACTTACTGGAACTCTCTAGACTCAGCAAGGGGTGGATTCAGGTTTCACACCAAAGCTTTCTGTATGGTACAGTGCCAGGGTTGATATACTTTGTCATTTGTATGCATGACCATACTGGGTAAACAGAGCATAAAATGACATTAAATAAGATGACAAGTATTAAACCGCAAACAATTTGCAAGTAACCCCTGCTCTGAAGTACTGCACATTGTACCCCCTCAATGCAGCTGCTAGCAGTGTAGTGACAATTCAGTGCAATTACTAGTCAGCAGCTTGGTTAGGTGAGTTTATGGTACCGGCTTAGCTCGCTTGGAACCTTCTTTTAGATGTGGTACTAAAATAGTACCAGTTGCCAAGTTCTCACTGCAACTTTGGCCTAGTGGGAAAATGTAAAAACAGGCTAGAGTCAAATATATTCGAGCCATTCCTTGCTGTGGAAAAGGGGCCTAAGATAGCACCAATGTGGCCTATCAATAAGCAGTAATCATGATTTGTTTACCACAGCTTGGACACACTCCTATAACAGTACCCTTAGACATGCCTAACCTATTGAAAAAGATTTGGCATCTGTTTCTCTTAACATACATGTGGTCTCAGTTTAAGACACATGACTGTATTTGAGATCTGTGTCACATAAATGCCAAATACATAACCCAACTACGGTATACGTCCATACTGTATAATGGAGGATCATATGGCAGCTGATAGTGCCTACAGATCTGATGCCTAATCCGAATTTTGGTTACATCTGTAGGCTTGTGTGTTGTTTTATGTCTATAGGCACTATGTGGATATATTGACTATGATGGCATACTGTATTGACAGATTGTTGGCTTCACATTCAGTGCATAAAGATCCATTGTATATGGTTGTATTGGATATATGGGAATTTTTGTTATATACTTTTTCAGCAAAGAAAGTATTCACGCAGATACTGCAAGTCTAGTAAATACAAATTTGTCCATGTTAGGCTAGGGCTACATGGCAACATGTATCGTGCGACATTTATGTTGCACCAATGTCACATAGCATTTATTTTAATGACAGTCTATGGCGTCACACTGTGACATGCGATATGCTGTGACTGCGACTGCAACACGACAGTTGCAAAAAATCCATCCTATGTCGTATGTTGCAGTGAAACACCATAGATTAGCATTACAATAAATGTTTCACGACATTGGTGCGATACACGTCACAATGTA
Source organism: Bufo bufo (assembly GCF_905171765.1). Classification (NCBI taxonomy): domain Eukaryota; kingdom Metazoa; phylum Chordata; class Amphibia; order Anura; family Bufonidae; genus Bufo; species Bufo bufo. The sequence goes on along the minus strand of NC_053397.1, from coordinate 71,050,985 downwards.
GTTGTACCCCTTTTGTTGCGCGACTTAATGTCGCCATGTAGCCCTAGCCTTATTTTACATGATTTTTGTTCAGTTTCTCAATACAAAATCAATACAATATTTCAAATGCAATTCACACAACTGTATATACTGTATATCTGGTCTGCCGGGAATCCGGAGATTTATAGTCACATTATGTCCATTGACATTGTTTAGTGTTGCACTAGCGTCCCTTGCCCGCTGCTACTCTACTCCTTTCTGCGTGCAATGTGCTGTCATGCCTGTGTGTGGGATGGAGATACCACACTGGAAGAAGAAGGAGATAGAACAAGGAACAAGGCCTGAAAGCAAGGGAAGAAAGAAGGACACCTCATAGTCAAATCCCTAGTCACAGTCCTTACTGGCTATCAGTATGAACAGACCCCAAAGGTAGGTGAGTTCATACGCAGGAGTACCTAGAGTCCTAACTCACCCTATAAGACCCTGGCGATAGTGACAGAACTGAAACTACCTGTTCCTCCAGAAAGAAAGGACGACCAGGAGTCTCCCCCAGGCCTAGAAAAAAGGGCAGGGGAATAACAACACACAGATAAACCAAAACAAAATGCAAAAGGGAAAGGAAACAACTAACTTTCCAGTAGCTATGGCAGCAACAGGAACTCAGCTGAGAACCAAACACCAGCAGACCACAAATAACACTGAAGCTATAAACTGCACAGCATTGTGGGAGAATGTAGTGTACGGGAACTGTAATACCCGTCACTACCAAAGTGTCATTTGGTGTGCTGTCGTCCCTCCTTAATTATGGAGAAGTTGTTATATGTCAGTTTTATAAAATGTCATGTAATGCAATGCTATGTGTTTCCCTGTTACTATGACACTTGCATGTACAGGCTTGCAGGGGTGTCATTCCAGCTTCTAGTCGATAGAGGGAGCTAGGGAGCCCTAGTTTATATAAGGCCCAGTCAGGGAAGTGCAAGGCAGACGGAGTCTAGTGTCTGTAATCTACAGTTGGAGATTAGACAATGTCTGAGACAAGTCCAGGCCTGAAGCCTGTTGTTCAGGAGAAGATTCCCTCCTGAATTCCCATATGCAGAAGCAGGAATATCTTAGACTAAGAGCCTGCGGAACCATTCAGAAGCTGAGAGAGACAGAGGTAAAGATCAGAAGAGCCAGAGGTACTAAGAAAGACAGAGGAGGTACTTATTTAAGCCATAATCAAGGATATAAAGCCAGACTTAGGTTAATGGGCCTTGGTGAAGAATTGCTACATTCCAGGATCAGACAGAGTTAGAGTGCAAGCTCCTTTGCTGCAAGTCCTGTGTTCAACACTCTGTAATTACCCTGCTATAACTGAATTGCCTGCATCGACCGAATTGCAAAATCGACTGTATGCTGAGGAACTGCATTTCCTTTATTGTCTCTGCTTGGAAAACCTACTAAAGTTTGAGTTCTGTTTAAGACTACGTTTCCTCAATTTATTCCTGCATCCGCAAACGGCGTGCCACCGTTTACTTGGCACTGGCGTCACGAACATTTTCCTACCTATACCTGCCCTTGCAGAGAGTCAGCTGTACCAGGTTAGTGTATATTGCACTACATCACCCAGAAACACCTACTACGCACAACTTGAGTACGCTGCACCTCTCTTTTGGCGTTCCACGAACAGGATTCGCACGCTTTCTAGTGCAAAAAGCGTGAACTTTGTGCCTTATACAGTTGCCCTGTGACCAAAGTGACAATTTGCCTGTTTTATTCAAGTGGACTTTGTGGACTGAAAATCATACCCAAAGTGTACCAAAATACTCTAAAAAGCGCTGTGCAGTGTTGCGCTACACAGAGGAAGAAAATCGCCACATTGGAGTGTGGTTTTGTGGACTTTTTACAATCCTGCTTGCTGTCAGTGAATGGACAGCGTTTTGCTAAAGATGGCCACCGGCTGCCTGGAGTAAAGTTTCCCGCGCCGCTGAGGACCTTCGTGGGCGGATCCCTGCAAAGACACAGAGAGTCCCGCCCCTCTTCATCATCGCACCGCCGCGGCCCTGCTTCTCCTGCGTCACCGCGGTCTCAGGACGTCCGGAATCTCGCGAGACTTGGCCTGCGCAAGACCAGCGATACCGGTAAGCACTTGTAACCGGAGGGAAGGGGAGTGTACCGGCCCCTTTAGTCGCCAGCGGCCACCTCTCAATAGACTACCATGTCAGAGCCAGGAGTGCCTGAGCAGCCGGCCCCAGGAGAGCTTGCGGCTCCTGATCACCCTACAGCCCCTAGCATGATGCCCTTTACCATGCCCTACTATTTCGGGGCCCCATGGTTCCCCCGCTACAGGGGAGAGACCCATACCCTACGGGACTTTGAAGAAAAGTTGCTGGCACTATTCCGATTATACCCTATAAATGCCGACCAGCAAATGGAAATCATGCTGGCGCAACTGGAGGGGGCTGCCCGCAGGGAAGTGTTATCATGGCCTGCTACTGAGCGGAGTACTCTAGAACAGATATTCACCCGCCTCAGAGCCACTTTTGAAACTAGGACTGCCTCAGAGATAAAGATGCACTTCTTTGGCAAGAAACAGAAGTCCGGTGAGTCCCTCCGTGACTTTGCCCTCTCACTCCAGGAGGCTTTAGGGGCTGTAATTCAGATAGATCCCAAAGAGGCTGATAACCAGGACCAGACCCTGAGGGAACAATTTATCACCGGGGTGTCTAGTGAACAAATAAGGACCCAGTTAAAGATGCTGTCCGCCCAGCACCCTAACAGTGCCTTTCTGGACTTTAAAGAACTGGCTATAAAAATTCTGGGGTCCACAGTATCTCCTGAGTTGAGCGCCCTATCTGAGTCATCAGCCTGCAAGCCAAAACCGCTTGTCACTAACCGAGCTGAGGCCGGCCAAGCTGTTCAAGTGTCAGCTACTGATACTATTGCCATGCTGACAGAGCAAGTAAATCACCTCACTAAAAGTCTATAGAAAGTGTGCAGAAAAATAGAGGAATGGGAAAAACCCATAATGCTAGATGAAGAATTCCTGTCACCTCCTAGGCCGTTCCCACCTCCTTACCAAGAGACTCACCCCAGGGATCCTGGGAGGCGTAATAGAGGTCGCAAGAAGCCCGTGTGTACATACTGCAAAAAGCTGGGACACACAGAATCCACGTGCTGGCAGTTAAACGGGCAACCCCTGAGGCTGAGGACCACCCCTCGGGAGGTAGAACACTAGGTCCAGAGGATCCAAATTGGATGCCACGTTATGTAGGATCCCATCCTAAAATCAATATAGAGATCAACGGGATCCCCTTTGAAGCCCTATTAGATACTGGGTCTCAGGTCACTACTATTCAGCTGCCTGCATTTGAAAAGTTCTGGGACACCAACCAGTTGACCCAACCGCCTGACTCCTGGGTGGAAATTATCGCCAGCAATGGCAAACCAGTAAAGGTTCATGGATACTGGGAACCCACCCTGCAGGTGGGAGAAGTAACCCTGCCTCAACAGGGAGTGATCGTAGTACAGGCCGGTGACAGAGGAGGACATCCTGTCATTCTAGGCACCAATGTCTTCAAAAACTGTTATTCAGAAATACTTGCTGTATTACATCAGACTTTGCCCACTGCTTCCTCTGCATCCAGGAGGGTGATTCAAAAGACTATCACTGTGTTAAGTGCCCAGCAGAGGTTTGCTAATGGGAAAGGAGAAATTTGTACTGCCAGGATCCGTGATATTAAGCCTGTGACTTTGCCTCCTAATTCTCAAACTCTTTTGTGGTGTCGTGCTGTCCTGGGAGTCGAAGGCCGAGATTATCCAGCCCTGGTGGAACCAATCCAGATGGAGGATTATCCTTATGTGAGAGCTGCCAAGTGCCTGGTGAACGTCTCCCAAGGTAAAGTACCTGTCCGTCTGATTAACCTGAGTAATCATCCTGTTGCGCTTACTAAGCATTGCCCTGTTGCCCAGCTGTCCCAGGTGTCCTTCCAAGACATCATTCGTCTTCCAGTGACAGAAAAGCCGCCAGCTGCAGACAGCGGATGCTCGCCGGTGACCCAGCCACAAGTGCCCTGGTGGGAGGAGCTCCATGTCGGGGACGAGACTACCCCCCAACAACAACAAGAAGGGATTATACAGCTTGTCAAGGAGCACCACCAGGCCTTCAGTAAGCATGCCACTGATTATGGAGAGGTGAGTGCCATACAACACACCATACCTACTGGCTCTCATCCTCCTATCAAGGAGAGATACAGACCTTTACCGCCTACTTCATATCAGACTGTAAAGGAAATGATCCAAGAGATGAAGGACTCTAATGTAATCCGGGACAGCCGTAGTCCGTGGGCTGCACCCCTGGTCCTTGTAAAGAAGAAGGACGGTGGTATCCGTTTCTGTGTGGATTATAGGAAAATTAATCAAATAACCCACAAAGATGCATACCCACTGCCACGCATTGAGGAGTCACTAACTGCTCTGGGCTCCTCTGCCTATTTCTCCACATTGGACTTGACCAGTGGCTACTGGCAAGTACCCATGGCCCCTGCAGATAGAGAAAAGACTGCCTTCACTACTCCCATGGGCCTGTTCGAATTCAATTGTATGCCGTTCGGGCTATGTAATGCCCCAGGAACTTTCCAGAGATTAATGGAGCGGTGTTTGGGTCACAAAAACTTCGAAACAGTGCTGCTGTATCTAGATGACGTCATTGTGTATTCAAAAACATATGAAGACCATCTGAAACATTTGGCAGAAGTATTTGAAATCCTTATCAAATATGGCTTGAAGGTAAAGCCATCCAAGTGTCACCTGCTCAAACCTGCAGTAAGATACCTGGGGCATGTGGTAAGCGGAGAGGGAGTGCAACCTGACCCTGATAAATTAGCAGCTGTCCGTAATTGGCCGGTTCCTACTACCGTCAAAGAGGTGAGGAGTTTCCTTGGTTTTGCCGGCTACTATAGACGTTTTATCCCCCATTTTGCTCAAATAGCTGATCCTATCCAGGAACTCTTGAGGGGGCAACCCAAAAAGAGTCCTAGAACTCCTGTGCCCATTGAGTGGAATGAGAAAAGAGAGATAGCGTTCCAATTGCTAAAAAAGAAACTGACCGAGCCTCCAGTGTTAGGTTATCCAGATTATAGCAAGCCCTTCCATCTCTATACTGATGCTAGCAAGCGAGGCCTGGGAGCTGTGTTAGCCCAGATCCAAGAGGGAAAAGAGAGAGTGATAGCATATGCAAGCCGCTCCCTGAAAGGAGCTGAGAAAAATGACCAGAATTATAGTTCCTTCAAACTAGAGTTCCTGGCATTAGTGTGGGCAGTGACAGAAAAATTCAAGGATTATCTAGCCGCCACCCCGTTCATTGCATTCACTGACAATAACCCTCTGGCACATCTAAATACAGCTAAATTGGGGGCCTTGGAGCAGAGATGGGCCTCTCGCCTTGCCAACTATAATTTCTCTGTAAAGTATCGTGCTGGACGTACTAATGATAATGCTGATGCTTTATCCAGGCTTCCCACAGAGACAGCTCCTGATGATGTGCGAGATGCTTGGGAAGATGTAGAGATGCCGGCTTTCTATAACAAATTTGCTCAACAGGATCAGGCTCGAGCTACCAATAACAGAGCTGCAGTTCCTTCACCCTCCAGTAGGCCTGAACCTAAAGAAGAAAGGTGGGTGAAACTACAATCTGAAAGTAGAGTGCTGGGTGAGTTGTTGGACTTCATTACTAGTGGCAGAGCCCCTGAGAGGATTCGGCGGAAGAGTGCAGATCCTGAGCTCATCAAACTGTGGAGACAGCGCCATCAACTCTTCATACAAAAGGGCCTATTGCTACGGAGAAGCCTAGACCCAGTGTCCAACGAGAGAGTGCACCAGATTCTCATACCCCGACGAGATGCAGGTATGGTGTTGGAGATGTACCACAATCAATCCGGTCACTTTGGGGTCCAAAAGACTGAGGCTACTATCCGCCAGCGGTTTTACTGGGTAGGCATGAGAGAAGACATGGAGAAGTGGTGTCGAGAGTGTGTAGCCTGTGCCTTGAAACGAAGTGAGCACCATGATCAGAGGGCACCACTGAGACCCATTGTAAGTACCCGTCCTCTTGAACTTGTCGCCATCGACCATGTAAAACTGGAGCCTAGTCGCTCAGGGTATGCTTATGCCATGACTATTATTGACCATTTCACAAAGTTTGTTGTAGCAGTGCCTGTGAGAGACCAGACAGCCAAGACTACAGCCGAAATGTTCTGGAAGCACTTTCTCCTGCCCTATGGATGTCCAGAAAAGATCCTCACCGATCAAGGACCTGCTTTTGAGTCCCATCTGTTCCATGAACTGTGCCGCTTACACAACTGTAAGAAGATCCGGACGACGGCCTACCATCCTCAAGGTAACGGATTATGTGAAAAAATGAATCAGACCTTGATAGAGATGCTGAGGGCCGTGCCTCCTGAGAACAGAGGAGATTGGCCCAGTCTGTTGCCACAGCTCATGTTCACATACAATCATACCATACATTGTTCCACCGGGTATACCCCTTTTTACTTGATGTTTGGGCGCCAAGGAACATTGCCTGCTGATCATTCATTGGACATACATGTGCCTGATTGCATTAACCCATTACCTAACACCGACTGGGTTGCTGAGCACCAAAGGCGATTAGATGCAGCCAAAGCCATTGTTCAGGAACGTATGGACCTTGCTAGAGACCGACAGCAGAGAGACTATGATCAGGCAGCCCATGCAGAACCCTTGACCATAGGGGCCGTGGTATGGTTAAAGAATAACCGTCGTACCAGCAAATTGGACAGTAAGTGGGAGCGAAGTCCCTATGTTGTCACTGCAATCCCAAATGTTGGAACTCACACTTATGAGATCACCCGGGAAGACAAGGGATCCCAAATTGTACACCGAAACCGGTTGAAGCTCTGCCTGACACCAGAACCTAGTGCCGAGAGTTCCGGATCTGAATATCCTGTGTCAGAGTCAGCAATACCGCCCGAGGATCCTATGCAGGCTGTCAGTAATCTCAGGTATGACGCTGATCCCATGCATTGGCTTCTGACACCGTGGTTGAACTTGCTGGTGCCTGCTCCGGCACCTACTGTAGTTTTACCTCCAGAAGAGCCGGTTCAAGATGCCCTGGATCCAGTTCCCCCTGTAGTGGATATTGTTGTTCCTGTTGTTCCAGTTGTTCCTGTTGTTCCAGTTGTTCCTGACCGAGGTCTCATGGATGGAGACCCTCCTGTTGCTCCTCTCCCTTCTACCTCGTTGCTAAGGGAAGAGGAGACCCCTGTGTTGAGAAGGTCTACCCGGATGACCAGGGGACGTCCGCCAGTCCGTTTAGGAGACTTTGATTATTCTGGTGGTGTCTCCTCCCAAACAGTTGCCACGGGCAATACCTTGTTGGACATTTGTGCGCAAGAATGGACTCCCCCACGTGAGCCCTTGCCTGTGCTACACCCACAGGAAACCCCTGGGTAGTTCCGTTATTATGCTGTCATTTTATTGTGCAACTTCATACTAAGGAAATGTGCCCAGAGATGGACTCCACCGCATGAGAGCCTCTGTGATTTAATAAGAAATAACCTGGGTACGGACTCATGTTTGTTATTTGAGCCTCCAAGAACTTTTATACCGTTTTCTACTGTTTTATCATGGACTTATTCATTGTCATGGACTATCCTGGTTATAATGTTACGCTGTGCCAGGTCAGCGCCCCCGTTCCATTCATTATCCTGAGAGAAGAGAACGACGCCCCTTGTCACTACCCTGCACCTTTGCCAATTGGACCTGATGCAAATGTAAATGCAGATGAATTACATGTATGTATGCCTGCATGTCTCTGTTTTCTATTTCAGGTAGAGATTCCAGTTGGGCGACCCATGATGGAGTACGAGGTCGTACTCAGCTTAAAGCAGTGGGGTATGTAGTGTACGGGAACTGTAATACCCGTCACTACCAAAGTGTCATTTGGTGTGCTGTCGTCCCTCCTTAATTATGGAGAAGTTGTTATATGTCAGTTTTATAAAATGTCATGTAATGCAATGCTATGTGTTTCCCTGTTACTATGACACTTGCATGTACAGGCTTGCAGGGGTGTCATTCCAGCTTCTAGTCGATAGAGGGAGCTAGGGAGCCCTAGTTTATATAAAGCCCAGTCAGGGAAGTGCAAGGCAGACGGAGTCTAGTGTCTGTAATCTACAGTTGGAGATTAGACAATGTCTGAGACAAGTCCAGGCCTGAAGCCTGTTGTTCAGGAGAAGATTCCCTCCTGAATTCCCATATGCAGAAGCAGGAATATCTTAGACTAAGAGCCTGCGGAACCATTCAGAAGCTGAGAGAGACAGAGGTAAAGATCAGAAGAGCCAGAGGTACTAAGAAAGACAGAGGAGGTACTTATTTAAGCCATAATCAAGGATATAAAGCCAGACTTAGGTTAATGGGCCTTGGTGAAGAATTGCTACATTCCAGGATCAGACAGAGTTAGAGTGCAAGCTCCTTTGCTGCAAGTCCTGTGTTCAACACTCTGTAATTACCCTGCTGTACTGAATTGCCTGCATCGACCGAATTGCAAAATCGACTGTATGCTGAGGAACTGCATTTCCTTTATTGTCTCTGCTTGGAAAACCTACTAAAGTTTGAGTTCTGTTTAAGACTACGTTTCCTCAATTTATTCCTGCATCCGCAAACGGCGTGCCACCGTTTACTTGGCACTGGCGTCACGAACATTTTCCTACCTATACCTGCCCTTGCAGAGAGTCAGCTGTACCAGGTTAGTGTATATTGCACTACATCACCCAGAAACACCTACTACACACAACTTGAGTACGCTGCAAGAAGCAACTATAAATAAGGAAAGTTAAATGACCACAATAGCAACTCCTCGAGGTTAGAGGTGTGGTCAGTATCAGAAACAACACAGACGTCTATCAATTACACAAGGAAAACCTGTCAGATCAAAGCACATGTTGCCAGTCTCACAGATCTTTTGTCACCAACTGTCGAGGGGACGTCTGTATGTCTTGGTACGTCCGTGACAGTACCCCCCCTTTTATGGGTTACCTCCAGGCACCCAGGACCGACCTTATCCGTGTGAGACCTGTGAAAAGCTTTCACCAAACGACTGGCATTCACGTCAGATGCTGGTATCCACATCCTTTCCTCTGGTCCATAACCCTTCCAGTGAACAAGATACTGAAGAGATCTACGAAGGACTAGAGAATCAATAATCTTGGCAATCTGGAATTCTGAACCACTGTCCACCATGACAGGAGCGGGTGGCAAGGAAGACGGCTCCAAGGGTTCAACAAAGATTTATGAAAAACATCATGTATTTTCAGAGTCCGAGGAAGTTCTAAACGAAAAGCTACAGGATTAATAATGGCACTGATCTTATACGGACCAATAAATCTTGGACCCAACTTCCAAGAAGGTACCTTCAACTTAATATTTTTTGTGAACAGCCACAAAAAATCACCCACTCTTAGGTCCAGACCATTCATACGTTTCCTTACAGCCACACGTTTATACTTGTTGCCCATATTCATCTAGTTATTTTAAATTCTCCGCCATATGGATGATAATGACGACGAAAAACGTTCTCTCTCAGGAATACCAGAAGTATCTGAATCAGAAAATGTGCCAAACTGTGGGTGAAACCCATATGCCCCAAAAAACGGCGGCTTCCCAGTGGACTCCTGTCTACGATTAGTTATGGAAAACTCTGCCAGAGACAAAAACGAGAGCCACTCCTCCTGGTTCTCAGAGACAAAACATCTTAAGTACGTCTCCAGACTCTGATTAGTGTGCTCCGTCTGTCCGTTCAACTAAGGATGAAAAGCCGAAGGAAAAGACAGTTGTACCTCCAGTTGACAGCCGAGGGAATGCCATGAAGTTTCATAATGTTGTCAACAAACACTTGTGCAAGTGTTTTAGTATTAGGTAAGCCAGGTAATGAAATAAAATGCACCATTTTACTAAAACGATCAACTACCACCAGAATAGCTGTCTTTCCTGACGAATTAGGTAGATCCGTGATAAAATCCATAGATAAATGGGTCCATGGTCTGGACGGGATGGGTAACAGAAGTAGAGATCCAGAAGGCCGAGTATGTGTCACCTTAGCATGCACACAGGTACCACAGGCCAATACATAGTCCTCAACACACAACCCCGGCCACCAGAATCTATGAGAGATGAGGTTGGCAGTGGACCTAGTCCCAGGGTGTACCGTAAGAACCGTACAGTGATTTTCCCTTAAACACCTTGTGCCGCAATTCTGCTGGCACAAACAATTTCCCAGAGGGGCAAGAATCTGGTGCGTCTCCATGTCTCTAATACCTTCACCTCTAGGTCAGGGTATAGAGCGGATATCACTACCCCTTCCAACAGTATCGGACTCAGATTTTCAAAATCACCACTTCCAGGAAACCTACGTGACTACGCATCCGCCTTGACATTCTTAACCCCCAGACGATAAGTGACAGTGAAATTTAATCTAGTAAAAAACAACGACCATCTAGCCTGCTTCGGGTTCAGTCGTTTACTCGACTCCATGTAGGCCAGATTTTTGTGATCATTGAACACAGCGATTGGATGAATTGCCCCTTCCAACCAATAACGCCATTCCTCAAAAGCCAACTTAATGGCCAGCAGCTCTCTGTTACCCACATCATAATTCCTCTCTGCAGCAGATAGTTTTTTAGAGAAAAGGGCACATGGACTCCATTTACCTGGTTATGGGCCCTGCGATAAAATTGCTCCTACCCCCACCTCGGACACGTCCACTTCCACAATGAAAGGTTGTGAAACATCCGGCTGTACCAATATAGGCCCGAAGCGAAGCACTCCTTAACCGCAGAAAAGGCTAGCAACGAGGAATCAGACCACACTGAGACATCCGTCCCTTTCTTAGTCATTTTAGTTAGGGGTTTTACCACTGTCAGATAGTTCTGAATACATTTTCGGTAATAGTTGGTGAACCCAAAAAAAACGCATAAGAGCCTTCAGATTTTCGGGAAGATCCCAGTCCAATACCGCACAGGCTTTCTCTGGATCTATTCGAAAACCTGAAGATGACAGCAGGTAGCCCAAAAATTGCACCTCATGTACAGCAAAAACACACTTCTCTAATTTTGCGTACAACTTATTACCCCTAAGGATCTGCAACACCTGTCTAATGTGATTCTGATCTGTCTCCACGTCTGGAGAATAAATTAGTATGTAATTTAAATATACACCTACAAACCTCCCCACCAGGTGCTGAAAAATGTTATTCACTAAATGCTGGAAAACCGCCGGAGCATTGGTTAACCCAAAATGCATGACCAGGTTCTCAAAGTGACCCTTTGGAGTATTAAAAGTCATCTTCCATTCATCCCCTTCCTTGATCCTGACCAGATTATATACCCCCCTTAAGTCCAATTTAGAGAACACCTTGGCACCAACAATCTGGTTAAACAAATCAGGAATCAAAAGAAGGGGGTAAGGATCACAGACAGTAATCCGATTAAGTTCACGGAAATCCAGACATGGCTGAAGACCTCCGTCTTTTTTTTTAACAAAAAAGAAGCCTGCTACCACTGGAGACTTGGAAGGTCTTATGTGTTCCTTAGCCAAACTCTCAGCAATACATTCTCTCATGGCCAGTCTTTCAGGTCCAGAAAGGTTATACAGCCTAGACTTGGGTAACTTAGCCCCGGGAATAACGTTGATAGGAGAATCATATTCCCGATGTGGAGGTAAATCCTGACATCCACTCTCAGAAAATACATCATCAAAATTAGATATAAAAGAAGGCAAAGTCTTAGTAGTTAAAACAAAAAAAAGATGTATTCAGACAATTGTCTACGCAATAATCACCCCAATCCAGAATCTGTTTAGCCTGTCAATCAATGGTTGGATTGTGCTTGCTTAACCACGGTAAACCCAGAACTACCGGAGCGGGGAGACCCTCCAACATAAAGCACAAGATAAATTCCTGATGAAAGTCACCCACTCTTAATCTGATATCATGCAGAACTTGAGACAAACACTTCTGATCTAAAGGTGCAGAATCAATAGCAAAAATGGAAAAAAATCATTTCTAATGCACTCGGTGACAAACCGTGCATACGAACGAACTGAGCATCAATCAGGTTCACCCCTGCCCCGCTGTCGATAAACACCTCAATTCCCACAATGTCACACCCGTGTGTGGGAGGGAAACACCACACCAGACGAAGAAGGAGAGGTAACAAGGAACAAGGCCTGAAAGCAAGGGAAGAAAGAAGGACACCTCATAGTCAAATCCCTAGTCACAGTCCTGACTGGCTATCAGTATGAACAGACCCCAAAGGTAGGTGAGTTCATACGCAGGAGTACTTACAGTCCTAACTCACCCTATAAGACCCTGGCGATAGTGATAGAACTGAGAATACCTGTTCCTCCAGAAAGGAAGGGCGACCAGGAGTCTCCTTCAGGCCTACAACAAAGGGCAGGTGAAAAACAACACACAGATAAACCAAAACAAAATGCAAAAGGAAAAGGAAGCACTTAAATTTCCAGTAGCCATGGCGGCAACAGGAACTCAGCTGAGAACCAAACACCAGCAGACCACAGATACCACTCAAGCTATAAACCACACAACATTGTGGGAGAAGCAACTATAAATAAGGAAAGTTAAATGACCACAATAGCAACACCTCGAGGTTAAAGGTGTGGCCAGTATCAGAAACAACACAGACTTTTATTGATCCAAAAGGAAACCTGTCAGATCAAAGCACATGTTGCCAGTCTCACAGATCTTCTATCACCCACTGTCACGGGGACGTCCGTATGTCTCGGTACGTCGGTGACATGTGCACCGCGCTACTCACATTGCCCACTCTCTTGTTTTCTGGTCGGCTCCTCTCTTCCCAGCCGTGGTGGTTCCGGCCACCAAGCATCCTCTGCAGGCTGTGGCCTCCTGGTTAAGCCTATAGGCCTCCAGGCCTGTTCCATAAAGCGCACACACTCAGTCTCGACATCTTAAAGGGCCAGTGTGCTTGTCCAAATCCTTCCCTAGCCAGTGGTGTATATAATGCATCCTCCCCAGTGGGAGGGTGCCTAAGCTTTAGTTTTTCTAGTCTCTAGTACCCAACAATAGTGTATTCTCTGTCTGATTATCCGTGAACTGTACTCCAGGCTGACTACCGACTGACTTCTAGCTGCCTGCCCTGACCTTAGCCTGTTTCTCAGATTGCCCTACTGCTGCCTGCCCTAACCTTGCACTTGTCTCACTGATATGCTTGTATGCTGCCTATCCTGACTCAGGCTCGTCTCCAGACTACGTATATTGGGTGATCAGCGGCACATGTACACAGGCCAGTTGTCAGGAACAAGCAGTCATAAGAACATTTAATGTAAAAGGGCCCTAACTTGATACTTTGGGATCCAAATGCAAACTCTGTAACAGTGCCCCCACCTACTATACCATTTATAAGTCTGGTGTCTTTTTATGTCTCTGGGCCTTCTGACCCCCCTCATGCATTAGAGTCTAGGTGCAACTGCTACCTCTATATCCCCTATAGCTACTAGCTGTCCTGAAGCTTTAGTATGGTCTAGCCTGGAGTGTCACTTTATGTTTGCATTCACACATCGCTGCAATATTGCAGTAATTGTGAAAATGTGGCAAAACTCCAGTATTTTGTTGCAATTATGTGCAAATCGCTTTAAACACTGTGACAATTAAGGCTACTTTCACACTAGCGTTTTTGGCGTTCTGTTTCTGAGATCTGTCATGGGCTCTCACAAGCGGTCCAAAACGGATACGTTTTGCCCTAATGCATTCTGAATGGAAAAGGATCCGCTCAGAATGCATCAGTTTGCCTCTGTTCAGTCACCATTCCGCTCTGGAGGTGGACACCAAAACACTGCCTTCAGTGGTGCGGAGCAAGACGGATCCGTCCTGACACAGAATGTAAGTCAATGGGGGACGGATCCGTTTTCAATTGTGTCCGTCATGGCTATAGAAGATATAATACAACCGGTTCCGTTCATGAAGGATGCATGCGGTTGTATTATTGTAACTGAAGTGTTTTTGCAGATCCATGATGGATCCACAAAAAACGCTAATGTGAAAGTAGCCTTAGAAAATATCTGCTAACACGACATTATAAAATGCTTTCAATAATGATATTTCCGATGCTCAGAAGGTTTATGGTTGTAATGCTTCAGTAAATAAAAGCTTGTTCCCTGGAAAATGAATGTAAAAAGTAAAAAGGAACAACTATGTTTCTAAAACTCTCAAAGCCCATTTTTCATGCTTGAAATGTTGCAATTGCTTTACACCATTAATGATAGCATTATAACCTCAATATATTTTTGTTAGATTACTTCCTTTAACATGTTTTACCAGGAGGCTGCAGATCACTGGCCTCTGTGGAGCCGTTTCTGCCAGGGAAGGCCTTTCCCTTGCTGTTCCATGGCACATTAAGGGCCCGTCCTGAACATGAGGTCAGTGTTTCAGTAAATTAATTTCTCTGCTATGAGACCAGTACTCATCATAACAGGTGAGGAAATAGGGAATTTGCTGTTATTGAAGAGAGAAAACTTGCTCAGGCAGATGAGTCTCCTGCTCCCGTGGTCCGACAGCTTTACATCTCCTCTGAGAAGCAGCAGCTTAGTTGATTGTGATGATTATTACTATTATTAGCCTTTATTTATCTAGTGTCAACATATTTGCTATACGGTAAGGAAGACAAATTAAATTCACATTTAAGATAGCGCAACATAGATTAAAACAGATTGTGAGAAGTTCCTGCTGATGATAGACTTGCAGAAGTACTTCAGAGAGATACCTTGCACTTCTACTGAATATTAAACGAGGGTAAAAACTTAAAGGGATACTACTTTTTTTTTATTTATTTTTTTGCAAAAAATGGATGTATAGTTTATAGGATATAATTTTTTCTTGTCCAGTGGATATTCTGGATATGATTTTTCTTCTCCAGCTGACCGTTCAAACGCTCTTCTAAGTTCATCTACCAGGTTGGCCTTACAAGTAGACTCTGTAGCCCTCACTCTATGCTTCCCTATGGCCTGCCAACCACCATGGTTTTGGGATATCCTACCTCTGCTGTATTGATATGTACTGCAGTTCCCACAGCATGCTGCATGCTTTCCTCTGACTCACCCTTGCCCCCCATTGCTACACATTTATTTATTTTCTTTAATTTGTTCGCAACTTCTCTACCTTCAAACATGCCATAACCACTTCACATCCTGGCCATTTGCCCCCTTCCTGACCAGGCCTAATTTTTAAAATCTGACGTGTCACTTTATGTGGTAATAACTTTGGAATGTTTTTACTTACCCAAGCCATTCAGAGATTGTTTTCTCGTGACACATTGTACTTCATGATAGTCATAAATTTGAGTCAATATGTTTCACCTTTATTTATGAAAAAAATCCCAAATTTCCCAAACATTTAGAAAAATTTGCAAATATTTATTACTTAACATTCCCCATATGTCTACTTTATGTTGGCATCATTTTGGAAATGTCATTTTTTTTTTTTAGGACGTTAGAAGGTTTAGAAGTTTAGAATCAATCCTTAAAATTTTTAAGAAAATTGCCAAAACTCACTTTTTAAGGACCAGTTCAGGTCTGAAGTCACTTTGTGGGGCTTACATAGTGGATAACCCCATAAATGACCCCATTGTAGAAACTATTCCCTTCGAGTTACTTAAAACTGATTTTACAAACTTTGTTAACCCTTTAGGCCTCTTTCACATGGGCGTTACGGATTGGGGCCGGATAGGATGTGGGTGAGTGGCGGGGAAATTGTACGAGTGAGCACACAATTTCAGTCAGTTTGGACTGCGATTGCGTTGCGTGGTTAAAAAAAAATTTGCGCGAGTGCAATGCGTTTTTCACGCGCGTGAGAAAAAACTGAATGTGGTACCCAGACCCGAACTTCTTCAATGAAGTTCGGGTTTGGGTTAGTTGTAGTGTAGATTTTATTATTTTCCCTTATAACATGGTTATAAGGGAAAATAATAGCATTATTTAATACAGAATAGTTAGTAGAAGGTCAATTGAGGGTTAAAAAAAAATAAAAAAATTTAACTTACCTCCTCCATAGCTGCCGGTCTCTGCTCTTTCTTCAGGACCTGTGGTGACGTCACTGAGCTCATCACATGGTCCAATCACATGGTCCATCACCACGATGAGATGTCACCACAGGTCCTTTAGCCGGAAGCTCATACTTAAAGTAGTAAGAAGAGATCGGCAACTACGCGGTCAAGAGAAGGAGGTGAGTTATTTTTATTTTTTAATCCCATAATACACATTTTACTAAGCATTCTGTATTGAGAATGCTATTATTTTCCCTTATAACCATGTTATAAGGGAAAATAATAAAGATCGGATCCCCATCCCGATCGTCTCTTAGCAACCATGCGTGAAAATCACACCGCATCCGCACATTCACTTCTATGGGGCCTGCTGTCACGGGTAGAGTCACGGGAATCAAGATAGAGCAGAGGTGCAACCCCTGAGCTGCCACCCGGTCCCCTTGTCCCTGCCTACTTGCACCACCCGCCCTAGGTGACGGAGCGCAACTGAGCGACAGTCCCTAACCTACTAAGTGCAAGCAGAGAGAAAGAGACAGCAGGGAAGAGGACAGCCACTGAGAAGTTACAATAAGCGGACAAGAGGTAGAACAAAAACGGAAGGCGAGGCGGGTCAACTAGCCGAGGTCAGTCCAGGAGATCACGTCAGAACAAGGGAAGAGGCAAAGACAAATCCGTAAACAAGCCTAGCTCAAAATCCGAGTGGTAGCGTCAAGGTACAGGGAGCAGGCAGAAGAGGTGTCAAGAGGCGGATCGAGGTTCAATTCCAGAGGTAGCTTAATAACAATAAAGTACACAGCCTATAGGACGAAAATCACAGGCAACCTGTAGCCAGCAGGCCGCCTGCATTTATAGTGGGCAGTGAGGGTCATGTGACTTGGCCAGCGTCACATAACCGACAGACAAACAAGTCGAGCACCAAGTGATCAGCTCGGCTCTCAAGGCAGACCTAGGAGCAGGGAGCTTCCCAGCTAGCAAGGCAGCCCTGGGAACGAGGGCAAACACAGATCCTCGCTCCTGAAGCTAAGCAGCAGGTAACCCCATTTTGGAAACTAGGGGGTAAGGTGCCAGTTTTATTGGTACTATTTTTGGGTACATATGATTTTTTGATCGTTCATTATAATACTTTATGGGGCAAGGTGAACAAAAAATTGGTAGTTTTAGCACAGTTTTTATTTATTCATTTTTTACAGGTAATGAGGGGTTAGGTCATGTGACATTTTTATAGAGCAGATGGTTACGGACGTGGCGATACGTAAGGCTACTTTCACACTTGCGTTTTAGGTGGATCCGTCATGGATCTGCAAAAGCGGATCCGTTATAATAATACAACCGTATGCATCCGTCATGAACGGATCAGTTTGTATTATCTGTAACATAGCCAAGACGGATCCGTCATGAACTCCAATAAAAGTCAATGGGAGACGGATCCGTTTTCTATTGTGCCAGATTGTATCAGAGAAAACGGATCCATCCCCATTGACTTACATTGTGTGTCAGGATGGATCCGTTTGGTTCAGTTTTGTCAAGCGAACAGCAAAACACTGCAGGCAGTGCTTTGGTGTCCGCCTCCAGAGTGGAATGGAGACTGATCAGAGGAAAACTGATGCATTCTGAGTGGATCCTTTTCCATTCAGAATGCATTAGGGCAAAACTGATCCGTTTTGGACCGCTTGTAAGAGCCCATGACGGATCTCACAAACGGAAAGCCAAAACGTGAGTGTGAAAGTAGCCTAATATGTATACTTTCTTATTTATTTAAGTTTTACACAATAATAGCATTTTTGAAACATGTTTTAACGTGTCCATGTTCTTAGAGCTATATATATATATTTTTTTTTATTATTATTTTCTTATGTAGGGGCTCATTTTTAGCGGGATGAGGTGATGGTTTTATTGGTACCATTTTGTGGGACATTCGCCTTTTTGATCACTTGGTGTTGCACTTTTTGTGATGTAAGGTGACAAAAAAGGCTTTTTTGACACAGCTTTTAATTTTTAATTTTTTGCGGTGTTCACCCGAGGGGTTAGGTCATGTGATATGTTGTTACTGACGCGGCGATACCTAATATGTATACCTTTTTTAATTAATTTCACTTTAACACAATAATAGCATTTTTTAAACCAAAAAAATCTAGTTTTAGTGTCTTCATGTTCTGAGAGCTATAGTTTTTTAAATTTTTATAATTTTTTTAGCGATTTTCTTATTTTTTGCGGAATGAGAAGTCAGTTTTATTGGTACCATTTTGTGGGACACACGCCTTTTTGATCACTTGGTGTTGCACTTTTTGTGATGTATGGTGACAAAAATGGCTTTTCTTGACACAGTTTTTATTTTTTTATGGTGTTTATTAGACTGGGTGGATCATGTGATATATATATAGAGCCAACCGTCACGGATGCGGCAATACCAAATATGTCTATTTATTTTTTTTCTATAAAATTTTTTTTTTTTTATTCCTTACTTGGGGAATTTTTATTCCTTACTTGGGGAATTTTAATTTTTTTTATTTTAACACTTTTTTTTTACACTTTTCGTCCCCCATAAGGTCATACAAGACCTCTGGGGGACATTTAACTTCACTTTATTTAAAAAAAAAATTCACTATTGATTTCTCCTGTAACTGGGGCTGACATAGTAGCCCCAGTTACAGGGGAAATACACTGTACAGCCTCAGTGCAGGGCTGATTGAGGTCTGTGAAAGACAGCTCCTGCACTCTCCGGCCCCAGCGGTCACATGACTGTCGGGCCGGAGCAGGAAGCGCATAGCGCTTCCTGCTCTGTATACACAGCGCTCGGTGAGCGCTGTGTATGCAGTGATCTAGAAGGCAGGGACACCTGGGAACTGTGCCCGCCTTTTGTAACGGTTGCCCTGCTGTCACTGACAGCGGGAACGCGCTCTGCAGCTGAGATCTCTGAATGAATGTTCCAGAACGTCCATTCAGAGATAGAAAACAACCTAGCGGACGTTTTTAGACAACGTGTGGTTGGACGGGAGGTGGTTAAAAACACATCTGTTCAGGGAGGCTTATCATGCTTCCTAAACTGATTATTCCCCTAGTAACCCCCCCCAAACTGAACTCGATATTCTGACAGTAATCTCCACACCCAAAGCACTAGCACACGATCAATCTACACCACTCCTTTTAGTACAAAGATGGCTACACCACTTCATATAACAACTACCTTCTATGCTCTTGTGAGCAAGGCCCTCACTCCTAGTGTTTCAGTTGTATATTTTTGACATATTGTTTTGTACATGAACCCTCTGAATTGTAAAGCGCTGTGGAATATGGTGGTGCTATATAAATAAAGATCATTATTATTATCTGTCAATTACATCCATTATGGTCTCACTATACTGATACATACAGTGTCATGGATGGTGTTGCAGAAAACTAGAAGTCACAAATAAAGACCCGACTGACTTGATCCCAAACTAAGGAACATTTGGGTGAGCCCTATAAAAGCCCTAGAGCTCTCCCTGACTGCTCAGCCCATGCAAAGATCTCTATGATAGAAAATTGCATGTCCACGTACCTAGACTGAGTAACACCTGAAAACCCTATAATAGTGAGGGGACACGACCACCGGCTCCCTGCACTTAATACGGAGGGAGTCAGGGTCACCTAGAATCAAGCCAACAGGAAAACACAAATAAAGGAATAGACTTATCTGAGGAACCATCAGTTGCAGCTCTAGCAGTGAGCACAATCCAGGAAGTAGTATAAACTGCAAAGTGAGGCAGTATGAGAGGGGACATAAAGGGAGGCAATCACTGCTAATAGATGACAGCTGGGAGAGGAGAAGAGATGTCAAAGCGAAACCAAAACAAAAGAACATCATGCAGGAGGTACTGAAGAACGTCTATCAGAGCTTCTCAGAGATCTGGCGGTGACAGTACCCCTCCTTCTACGAGTGGACTCCGGAGACTCAGAGCCCACCTTCTCAGGATGGGACCTATGGAACGCCCTGATAAAACGAGTGGCCTTAATGTCCGCCACTGGGACCCACATCCTCTCCTCAGGACCATAACCCTCCCAATGAACGAGGTACTGGAGAGAACTGCGGATAATACGAGAATCCACAATCCTAGAGACCTGAAATTCAAGATTACCATCAACCACAATCGGAGGAGGAGGCAAAGAGGAGAGTACAGTGGGTTGGACATAAGGTTTTAATAGGGACTTGTGAAAAACATTATGGATCTTCCAAGTCTGAGGAAGATCAAGACGGAAAGCAACGGAATTGATGACGGACAAGATCTTGTAAGGCCCAATAAACTTAGGACCCAACTTCCAGGAGGGAGCCTTCAATTTGATATTCTTAGTAGACAACCACACCAGATCACCCACATTCAGGTCCCGACCAGGCACACGTCTCTTATCCGCCACACGCTTATATTTCTCACTCATGCTCTGTAGATTATCCTGAATCTTTTGCCAAATAGATGACAAAGACGAGGAAAATCTCTCCTCATCAGGTAAACCAGAAGACCCCTCTCCAGAAAATGTCCCAAACTGCGGATGAAACCCATATGCACCAAAAAATGGTGACTTATCAGAGGACTCCTGGCGACGGTTATTTAAAGCAAACTCAGCAAGGGACAAAAAAGAACACCAATCCTCCTGATTCTCTGTCACAAAACAGCGCAGATATGTCTCCAGATTCTGATTGACGCGTTCGGTCTGGCCATTCGACTGCGGGTGAAAAGCAGAAGAGAATGACAACCGAACCCCCAAGCGAGAACAGAAAGCCTTCCAGAATCTGGAAACAAACTGTGTGCCCCTATCAGAGACTATGTCTGAAGGAATGCCAAGCAATTTGACAATGTTATCAACAAATGCTTGCGCCAGCGTTTTAGCATTGGGTAACCCAGGAAAAGGAATGAAATGCGCCATTTTGCAAAAACGGTCCACCACCACCAAAATCAAAGTCTTCTCCGAGGAACGAGGTAGGTTCGTAATGAAGTCCATGGACAAAGGTGTCCAAGGACGCGAAGGAATGGGTAACGGGAGGAGAGGACCCGATGGCCGTGAATGAGGGACCTTGGCACGAGCGCAGGTCTCGCAGACGGTCACAAAACCCTCAACCGTCTTACGAAGAGCCGGCCACCAGAATCTCCGAGTAATGAGATCCACTGTGACTTTACCCCCCGGGTGCCCAGCAAGGACAGTATCGTGGTGCTCCTTAAAAACCTTGTGTCGTAAAGCGAGAGGCACAAACAACCTCCCAGGAGGACTAAGATCAGGAGCCTCTGCCTGGGCTGCCTGAACCTCTGCCTCCAATTCAGGATAAAGAGCAGAGACGACCACCCCTTCAGCCAAAATGGGACCCGGGTCTTCAAAGTTCCCCCCTCCTGGAAAACAACGTGACAGGGCATCCTGGAAAACAACGTGACAACAAAATTAAATCTTGAAAAGAACAAAGACCATCTGGCCTGTCTCGGGTTCAGACGTTTGGCTGATTCCAAGTAGGCCAGATTCTTATGGTCGGTAAACACGGTAATAGGGTGTCTGGCTCCCTCTAGCCAATGGCGCCATTCCTCAAAAGCTAACTTGATGGCCAACAACTCCCTATCTCCCACATCGTAATTTCTCTCTGCGGAGGAGAGTTTCTTTGAGAAAAAGGCACACGGTCGCCATTTGGCAGGAGAGGGACCCTAAGACAAGACCGCACCCACACCCACCTCAGAAGCGTCCACCGCAACAATGAAGGGCAGAGAGACATCAGGTTGTACCAAGATGGGAGCGGAAGCAAAACTGTCTTTGATACTAGAAAAGGCCTTACGCGCATCTACCGACCAGGAGGAAAAATCTACCCCCTTTTTAGTCATATCAGTGAGTGGCTAAACCACAGAGGAATAATTCAAAATTAACTTCCTGTAATAATTGGCAAAACCCAAAAAGCGCATCAGCGCCTTCTGATTCTCAGGAAGCTCCCAATCAAGCACAGCGGGAACCTTCTCGGGGTCCATGCGAAAACCAGAAGCGGAGAGAAAAAAAAAATGAAATTGAATTTCTGGAACCGCAAACACACATTTTTCCAGTTTAGCATACAATTTATTCTCCCACAGAATGAGCAAGACCTGACGTAGGTGGTCCCTATGAGTTTTGAAATCAGGAGAAAAAATCAAAATGTCATCTAGATACACTAGTACAAATTTCCCCATTAAATGATAAAAAAATGCTGTTCACAAAATGTTGGAAGACGGCTGGAGCATTCATCAAACCAAAAGGCATAACCAAATTCTCAAAATGGCCCTCAGGGGTATTGAAGGCCGTCTTCCATTCGTCCCCTTCCCTGACCCAGACCAGGTTGTATGCCCCTCTTAAATCCAACTTGGAAAAAACTTTAGCCCCAACAATCTGGTTAAACAGGTCCGGGATCAGAGGAAGCGGATAAGGGTCACGAATTGTGATACTGTTCAGCTCCCTGAAATCCAGACATGGTCTTAAAGAACCATCCTATTTCTTAACAACAAAAAAAAACTGCGGCAACAGGTGACTTCGAGGGTCGGATTTGTCCCTTTCTCAGGCTCTCAGAGATATAAGTACGCATAGCGACCCTTTCAGGTTGGGAGAGATTGTATAAACGAGATTTAGGCAGTTTGGCGCCTGGGATGAGATTAATAGGGCAATCGTACTCCTGGTGCGGGGGCAGCTCCTGAACACCACTCTCTGAAAACACATCCGAAAATTCAGAGAGAAAAGATGGTACAGTCTTAGTAGAAACCTCTGAAAGAAACGCCGAGAGGCAATTCTCACTGCAAAAGTCACTCCAACCATTTATTTGCCTCGCTTGCCAATCAATGGTGGGGTTATGTTTAGTGAGCCAGGGCAGCCCCAACACTAGAGGAGTAGGTAATCCGCTTAGGACGAAACATGACACATCCTCAACATGAGCATCACCCACAGTCAAACGGATATTGTGAACTATGCCCTTTAACGATTTTTGAGAAAGTGGAGCGGAATCAATAGCAAAAACAGGTATGTCCTTTCCCAAAGTGCATACCTGGAAACCATGTGTTATAGCAAATTGATTATCAATGAGATTGACAGCCGCTCCACTATCAACAAAAATCTCACAAACAATGTTCTTGCTCTCTCATAAAAGACGTAGTTTAGATTCAGCCAGAGCAATACGATCCGGATCATCATATATCTGACCCAGGGCTACAAAAAATTCATCCACCGATCGGAGGGGCCGTGCCCCCACCGGCAGCAAAAAGGCCCAAAACTGAGCGTTATCCCTGAGCAGCAAGATGATGATCCCCAACCTCTGCTCCTCATCACCAGAGGAATGGGGAAGTAGGCAAAAATGGAGTTTGCAAGCCTCTCTAAAACTAAAAAAATTCTCACTACCCCCGGAGAGCGTATCCGGAAGCGAGATCTTAGGCTAAGAACAAACTCCATGAACGCAAGCAGAACCGGTCACCTGAAAGACCCTGCACGCGGTCAATCAAGGCTGAAACTGGATCCATGCTTAAGACGGTTTGGGTGGTTTATAATGTCACGGATGGTGTTGCAGAAAACTAGAAGTCACAAATAAAGATCCAACTGACTTGATCCCAAACTAAGGAACATATGGGTGAGCCCTATAAAAGCCCTAGAGCTCTCCCTGACTGCTCAGCCCATGCAAAGATCTCTATGATAGAAAATTGCATGTCCACGTACCTAGACTGAGTAACACCTGAAAACCCTATAATAGTGAGGGGACACGACCACTGGCTCCCTGCACTTAATACGGAGGGAGTCAGGGTCACCTAGAATCAAGCCAACAGGAAAACACAAATAAAGGAATAGACTTATCTGAGGAACCAGCAGTTGCAGCTCTAGCAGTGAGCACAATCCAGGAAGTAGTATAAACTGCAAAGTGAGGCAGTATGGGAGGGGATATAAAGGGAGGCAATCACTGCTAATAGATGACAGCTGGGAGAGGGAGAAGAGATGTCAAAGCGAAACCAAAACAAAAGAACATCATGCAGGAGGTACTGAAGAACGTCTATCAGAGCTTCTCAGAGATCTGGCGGTGACATACAGGGGCAGAATGGCCATAGACCTTACTGGGAAATTTCCAGGTGGGCTGATGCCCAAAGGGTCACCAGAGCCCTCCTCATGGCCCCCAGATGGATACATAACGATCTCATACTCTCAGTAGTAATTAATACTAGGAGCATCAGGTACTTATGCACTTGGCCAGCAGCTGCAGGTGCCCCCTTGGTATCAGCTGTAACACCACCCTCAGATCTGTTATACAGTTCTCAGTCAACCCCTGTCTATCTCACAAGTTAATTTCTTGAAGATCTACATCAGTTTTCCTAAAATGGCGGCTACACATGTTAGAAAGTGAAAGTAAGTGTAGAGATGACAAGCCCGGGAATACAAGATCACCCATAATGCCGTGCAGCCAGCCAATCTGCAGGTAGCCATGCCCCTGTGAAGGCAAGGGTGGCAGCGTATCTGTGAGGCAGCAGGGTGGAAACGTGCCTATGAGACAGCAGGGTGCCAAACACGGGAGGGGTACATCGTCAGCTATTTGGGAGACTACCTGTGAGTAGGGATGAGCAAACTTATTAATAACTTATGGTCCGTGGTAGCGAAATCCAAATTCTTAGATAACCCGAACCTTGTACGCCAAACTTGAAAACAAAAGTTAACTCAACACTACTTGTGAGGAACACACTAGCAGTGCACGGGTTCATCAAACCAATAGCAAGCAGGCATCACACAGTGGTGGAGGGAAAATGCGATACTCAGCAACGTGGGAATTTTTCACAAAGTCACTGGGGGATTAAAGCGTGTCGCTATGAAGGATGTGTTGGCAAAAGGTGAGGCGCAGCCAGGGTGCTAATGTTGGCACGATAACCCTGCAACACATGAAGCATCACCCTAAAGTGTAGTGTTAAGCGAATCGATCCAATTTTCAGGGAAAATTTGATTTGCCGCAAAGCCGATCTTCCTCTTGCTTTGTGGTAGCGAATTGATTTCCCTAAATGGCGGTAAAAGATTTCTATCTTCATTCAGCAGGACCTGCACTGACGTCACCGCGCTCACCAAGTGGTGAGCGCGATTACATCATAGGTCCTTTTGCAGGTCCTGAAAGAAGAAGCAAGAAGACGATGCCGGCTGCGAAATCAATTGGATGAGGTTTAGATGCAAAAATTTCCATTAAATTTGATCTCTTTAGGTTCCACTCCTGCTTTTGGTTTACAAATACTTATCAAATACTGATGCAAAGCATTGACCAAATTCTGACCGTGTAAAAGAAGCCTTACGGATGCTCAAAATACAGGATCTGTTTTTTTTTTTCCCGTTCCTCTGACCGATCAGAGGAACGGCAAAATAATCAGTGATGTAAACACAGCCTTACTGCCACCCTCCTCACTCTGTCATGGGGCCACTGTAGAGGGAAGGGGGAGATTTTTTATTTTTTTTTAACTCCTCAATCCACATTTTAGTAAGCATTCTTTAGTAATGCTATTATTTTTCCTTGTTATAAGGGAAAATAATAAAATGAATAGAACACTTAACCCAAACCCGAACTTCAGTGAAGAAGTCCGTGTTCTGGTCTGGGTACCACATTCAGTTTTTTCTCACGCGTGTGCAAAACGCATTGCACTCGCGTGGAAAAAATGAACATCGGAATGCAGTCGCAGTCAAAACTGACTGCAATTGCGTGCCTACTCGCGCGTTTTTCCAGCAATGCACACGCGACACATACGGAGCAAATCCGGAGCACCCGTGTGAAAGAGGCCTAACCCTTGCAGTGTAACCCTTTATACCCTGTAGGGACAGTATAGAGCC
Source organism: Bufo bufo (assembly GCF_905171765.1). Taxonomy (NCBI): domain Eukaryota; kingdom Metazoa; phylum Chordata; class Amphibia; order Anura; family Bufonidae; genus Bufo; species Bufo bufo. Next base: position 71,025,117 of record NC_053397.1, on the reverse strand, counting down.
AGGTGGGTGGGTGGTACGTATACATGTGTATGTAAGTGTATGTCTAGATAGATTGTGGGGTGGAATAGTAGATTGTGTTGTGTTAGCATAGTCAGGTTTTATAGTGTTGTTACAGGATAACTGTCATATATATTTTTTTTTGGAGTATTGGATTGTGGTGATTAATATCTCCTTGGTGGCCCTATTTCAACTTCCCACTATGTATTCAATTACCCCTTGATTCCACATTTTTGTTCCCTGTACTGTCTACTTTTACCTGTGCTTAAAATAGGGTTGCTAGGCATGGTCCGTCTATCTGTTGATAGACGGAGCACGTAGCGTGCAGGCTCACATTACTGACAGCCAGGGACTGTAAGTAAATGATTAAAGCCAGGTTCTCCCCAGCAGCTGATAACAGTGCCTGGGCTGTGTGCACTTCTCCCTGTCCCTGCGCTTGGCAGACGCTCCCTCCCTCAGCAGACTTGGAGAATGCAGAGTTGGAGCAGCGCAGACCAGGGAAGGGAGATCTGCCATCTGCTCAGTGTATAAATGAAAGCAACATGTGGTAAGAGGACCCCTTTGTGCTGCAGGAGATTAACCCTTTAGGGGGAGGGCTCTGGTTACTGACACTTTTGGAGGGCTATTGTTACTGGCTAGTGAGGGCAGGCGGGATTAGCCTCAGGGTGAGGGCAGTGGCGGCCATCTTAACTGACTAGTAAAATTGCAGTTTTATGCAGACTGGTTGCTAAGGGCTGAATCTTATTAAAGGGATTCTGTCATGACATTTGAGGCCTATAACCTAAACATATGGCCAGGTCCCTACTAATAACCTGAATCCGAAACTGTACTTATTAAATGTGCCTGTGGCTCTATTAGCACATAAAACAGGTTTTTATAACCTGTCATTCACCTACCTAAGGTGCCCAAGGGGACGTCGCTTCATACAGGGTGCCCGGCTGCAGCCATCTCCGTCTGGTGCCCAGCGCCGCCTCCCTCAGCCAGATCCCGCGCGTGCGCACTAGGTATAACCTGATGCGCCTGTGCGGACTTCTGGCAGCGGCCTCGTTGAGCGAAGTGCGCATGCGCCGGCCGGCGCACTTCGCTCAAACATGCCTTGACCGCCCTATTGCAGCCATCCTCTCACAGCCGCACGGGATCTGGCTGAGAGAGCGGACGATTTCGGAGGCGGTGCTGAGGTGAGGGAGGCGGCGTTGAGGTGAGGAAGGCGGCTCTATAGAAAGGGAGGGTGGCGATTTCTAGTGGGAAGGCGGTGCTGGGCACCAGACGGAGATGGCTGCAGGTTATATGACAGGTTATAAAAACCTGTTTTATGTGCTAATAGAGCCACAGGCACATTTAATAAGGACAGTTTCGGATTCAGGTTATTAGTAGGGACCTGGCCATATGTTTAGGTTATAGGCCTCAAATGTCATGACAGAATCCCTTTAAATATGGGGTAAGTCAGTCTAATAGTAACTGATTCTGGAATATCATGTTATTAGTAACTACATATATGAAAATTTAAATTAGGGTCTAAATGTGACAGTTATATTTAATGTATTGAGGTGTATGTCTATATGTATATATATTTATATAACCAGTGATATAAATATATATATATAGCAATAATAATAGACTGTAGACTTGTATTTGTGCAATAAATTCCTTTACTGCTCAATACGCAGTTTATAGTCCTAATAATCCATCGCACGTAGTTCACAGAAAGGTATAGCATCCAGGTAGTCTGTATTTATAATATAAATAGACAGAGTCATCAATAGACGATTTACGCCTATTTATAATTATGAAGTATTGATATTAACTAAAAATATTAATAATTAATATTTCCTTTAACAGCCACTATTGTCACTGTTACTGCCACTGCTCCTGCCACCCTTGTTACTCCGTAATGGGGCCTCTACTGTCACTGCCACTGCTGCCACCCTCCCCACTCTGTCATGGGGCCACTACTTGAATCTTGGTTCTCTGCACAGTTATGTACACGGCGATAAATTAGACTTTCCTGTAACAGGGACCTGTAATATTGAGGGCACAGTAACTGTACAGCTAACAGTATGGATTAGCTCTGACTCTTGGTGCACTGCACAGTTATGTACACAACGATAAATTGTAGCAAAGTCTGTCTTTTAGCAGTCTCCTGTGCTCCCCATCCACTCTCCCTGCCCCTTCCCTCCACTCTCCCTGCAGTTTAACTTCCAATCCTTCACACAGAGTTTAGGCCACCAAGTGGAAAGAATATGATTAGTCAGATTGGCCTGGGTATTAGTGTTGATCGAGTATGCTCGGCCAAACACCAGTTCGGCTCGAGCATTGCGATGCTTGGCACATTGCGGTGTTTGGCCGAATACCGCGTGTGCTCGAGCGCGATGCTTAAGTCTCTTCCCCGCACGTTTTTTGGCTGCCACGCAGCCAATAAACGTGCAGGTAAGTACTGCCCTTCACTGTAATGTCGTAGCCATGTTACCTGCATTACAGTGATTGGCTGGCCAGAACGCGTCATCGGGTGCTATAAAGCACGTACTTCGGCCAGTCTTAGTCAGAGAGAGCTGTGCTGTAGAAGGGGTCAGGGAATTTAATTTTATTTTTTTTGTTAGGCAGGGTTGGTGTTAGAGACCCAAAAGTCCCAAAAGTCCTTTTAAGGACTATTGTTGTATCTGGCAGCGATATAATTATTAGCACAACCTGCGCTAAATTGCGTGCAATTGTTAGAGACCCAAAAGTCCTTTTAAGGACTATGGTTGTATCTGGCAGCAATATATATTTTTAGCGCAACCTGCGCTAAATAGCTTGCAATTGTTTGGCCGCTGCAGACAGCGACATTATCTGCGCTACATCTCCTGTGTAACATGTGCGCAGCCTAATAATATCTGCGACATCCAGTGTACTTTTTCCGTAGACGGTGTCCACTGCGGACAGTGACATGACTTAATAGGATGGAAGAATCTCCTCCGTCCGTACCACTAACCTGCCCCTTCAATAAACCACACCGACACCGTCTTGTTTGGAGAAATTGACCGTGATGGCCGAACTTTATTATCCACATATAATAATAATAAATAATAACAATAATAATGACAATAATAATAACAACCGACACATTAACACAACCTTCAATGTTATGACCCACTGCACAGTAACAAAAGGATCCTGGAGGGCAACCCAAACCAGCGCCATCTTCCTTAACCGTCTCACCATGTACTTCAAGCTTACCCTCGGCCGCACTCACCGACCCAAGAGCACCAACTGCTTGAAGTAACCAAGTATCTCCTCCTGTAGGCCTTTTAGCCCAAACAGGAGCCCCCATCCTCGGCATTCAGAAACCACATGAGATGCAGGCTCCAACATGTCCCGCATCTCTTAACCATTGAATCGCTCCCCCAGGATCCCCTAACAATCAGCCCCACCATACGCCATCCAATAACCACCTAAAATAGGGTGGGAGGGTGGGAAACGCGCTTCACTATACCAGCCACTGACTGACGCCCCTCCTACAGCCTACATATACTGCCCGCCAAACTGCACGCCCTCCCCTTCCTCCCTTAGGCCAACCCCTACCCCACCAACATTAACCCCTTACTGTCCTACGGTCTTCCCCCCAAGTCAATTCGCACTCCATTATGGCTGCGCCTCATTCCGTCGCTTTCATTACCTGCGCCACATATCCTGTATAATGTTTGCGCATCCTAAAAATATCTGTGACATCCAGTGTACTTTTCCGTAGACGCTGCGGACAGCGACATTATCTGCGCTACATCTCCTGTTTGACGTGTGTGCAGCACGCCAGACCTGCAGGGTATAGCGACAGTGAGGTCACGGTTATGGGCAATCGAGGGTTACTCACTTTTTGGAGGAGAACCCTGGGCAGGCATGCGGCAGTAAATGAGAGGTAGACACAAGTTTCTCTGGGGCACACTCTGGATGTAGAGACCTGGCCTGATGTTGTGTGAGGTGCCCTGGATGTTGCAGGTGTTTAGAGTGCCTGAAACAAGGTCCCTTTAAGGTTTGTGACGCCAGTGCTTGTAACGGTGGCACACCGATTTGTAGCAGGATTAATAGAGTACGCAGTTGGTAAACCAAACGTTGCTTTACTTCAGGAAACAGTCCAACTTTATACATACAGTTGCAGTAGATAATAATGCAGTCCTTTACAATACTAAATGCACAGCAGGTTTACTTCACAGCAGGTTTCAATCTTGCAAGATACTTGGAGGGCAAACAGTTAATGCTTTGCAGTGCAATGCTGCTCTATCCCCACAGCTATTCTAGCTGGCTGGATCCCAAGGCCCAGATGCCTAAGTGCTGGCTTAAATCCTTGGTATAAAATCCTTCCTCCAGTATTGGCACTTGCTTAAGGTTACAATACCTTCTTTTCCTAGCTGTCTTCACTACTGGCTTTGCAAGGTGGCTGCAGATTTCTCCCAGGAGGTGCTGTCCTACTACTGGGGTATCTCATCTGTGTTGGCTGGATGACTGGTCTCCAGGCAGGCTGTACTCTTCCTAGCCTCCTAGTGCAACTAGAAACCAGGACTATCTAGCTGCATGTCAGGAGGAGGCTCTCAGCATATCTCGGGCTGGTGCCTTCTCACTTCCGTCTCCACAGACTCCTGACTATGATCTGACTCCTCCCTGTCTGGGCCTGAACATTTATACTAGGGACTCCCTATCTCCCTCTAGTGTCTAGGATGCCTAACTACACCCTAATAGGCCTGCTATGCATGACACAGGGGAAACATTGCATGTAAAAACACATAGAAAAATACATTAAATGCATAGTTAAATATAATATTACTGTCCCTTGTGAGCAGGAGTAACACGTCACCCAATTGACCCTTGTGTAGGGCCCACTCCTACCTAGTGGGACACTACATGTGCGCATACTAAAAATATCTGTGACATCCAGTGTACTTTTTTCGTAGACGGTGTCCGCTGCGGACAGTTACATTACCTGCACTACATCTCCTGTGTAACGTTTGCGCATCCCAAATATCTGTGAAATTCCCTGTAATTTTTAATTAGCCGCTGGTGACAGCAGCGACAGACTGTTGGTAATACCATAGGAAGGGGGAGGGGGTAAACCCAATATTACTTCTGGCCCTTCTAATACCAGCCCCCCAGTAACAAATGACACTGACAACCCATTCTTCTTTAAGTCTTTTATTGTTAGGTGGTGATCGGCCACAGCTATTCATTAAAGCTGCAAAACCATAAAACACCATAACCAAACAGGGCGGTCTGCCAGCCGCTGGACTCCCAGCGGGCAGTTACGCCAATTTGTCTGCAACAACTCTTCACTGTATTAACCTTCCGCCATGGAGGAGACTCGTCCTCTCAAACAGGGCTCCGATTACAACCCAACAAGAACATGGCCTGCTAGAAATATGTCCAAACCCATATTGGAAAGGTGAACACCATCCGGCCTCATTAAAGAACGGTTACCACCCTCCAGCTGCCGGTGGCGAACAACCCCCCCCCCCCCCCCCGGGACCTAACAAAGCGGGATATACGTGCAGTCAATGTGCACCTGCATTTCTCCACCGCCTCACCGTCCCTGGCATCTTGCCATACCACCCGCAGAATGATCTCGGACCAAACCAACACCACCTCCGTAAAAAAGGATGGAAACAGCTCCAAGTCAGACCGGATAAGGGTCAAAAGTTCCGCCAAAAGCCTGGAACCTAAGTCATTTTTCCCGGAATGTTTGACCAAAATCACCGAACCTCTCGCTTGCAATTCAATATCCACTCCCTGCGATAGGAGCTGAGACCACTTGAGGCCATGAATCCCCCTCCACAAGACATTCCCTTTGCGGAAACTGAGGGATCTCCCGCCGGGTCTGCATTCCGCCCTCTGCGCCGCCCAGAAAATATATGAATGACCGACCATCCATACAGCTGGCCGCCCCGGACCTGTAAGAAAAAAACATTAGACTAGAACACACGACAAGACCCCATAACCAACGGGGTACAATGAAGTTCCTAAAATAAAACCAATTATCAATTTATTATATCTTTTTCTTTTTCTTTTTTTTTTATATCAGAAGGTCTGGTCTACTATATCTCACAAAACAAGCAGATCTTCACCTGCCAATTCTCATCACTTCTGCCTCAGGCAAACCTGCCCGAGCCGCCTTCGTAGCGGCCCCAATTAAGAATGAGTGGGTACCGAACTCCTTGGGATCCACCCCCACCAGCGCTAAGCAAGACCGAAAGACCACGGTGAACTGGAATTTGGTCAGCGGGAAGCGATCCTCATGCGAAAAGAAATTGTAGCCCGCCGAGTGCAGGGCACTATAAGCGGATATCAGCTGAACCGGGCAGGCTACCCCCGGAATTGGGTGAAGGGGAATCCGCATCCCCCTGCCGAACTGATCCGTCTTGATACCACATACACGAATCCTCAACAAATCAGTACCCAGGACAACATCCTGACAAGACAGGCCACCCGGCTTGCGACAAGAGGGAGTTACCAACTCGCCGACTCGGAGGGCCTACCTAGGAGGCTGAAAGAGACAGGACGCCGACTTTCCAGGGAAATGTACTCCTTCCTCCAACCCCGTAACGCCTGCTGAACAATAAATTGCTTTGTGACGTCGTACAGCTGCGCAACCGGAAATGAAAACCAATCCCTGACAGATATCGCTGCGCAACGCCACAGAAACGCGCATGGACCACAAACGCAACAACTACTCAATCGTGACCTCCAAGCGCAAATTGTCACGGGAACATACGTCCCTGTCGCCCACCATCCCCCACCATTGGGCCCAGGCCTTACCATGAGCCTGCCAGGTAGCAGGGGAAACCGAAGATCTAATTAACGCCATCAGCTGCTGTCCACCAGCCGCCACAGGTGCTACGTGCGGCGCTACGTGACTCCAGCTTAAATAGAGGCTGGGTCACATGCTGCAGTTGGCTGTGATTGGCCAACTGCAGCATGTGACCCAGCCTCTATTTAAGCTAGAGTCACGTAGCGCCGCCCGTCAATCTGCTCGGATTAGTGTAGGGATAGGCTGCAGCTGCTGTGAGGGAGAGATCAGGGAGGAATCTTATTACTGCTTCTTTACTCAGCGATCTACAGCAAATGTGTTTTGTGGGTGCAGTGCACAATTGTTTTAAGCCTGCCCTGAGCCAACTACTACTGAAAACAAACTTTTTTTCCTTCAGTTAGTCAATATCAATACATAATCGGCAGCCATTTTATGCAACGATAGTGCACCAGCACAGGATATCTGCATGTCTGCAAGTCCAGAAATACTTGCAACGAGCCGGACCGTGGTACGGTGGCCAATTATGCAGTGGGTCAGAGTTTGTGTATATAAGTCTATGGTTTGTTCGTGACGCCAATTGCAGCGTGCGCAGGGTACTGTTGCAGGGCCCTTTAAGATGTTGTAACTCACGTACCAGGTGAGGAATGCCAGAGTGGGGATAATGTCTCTATGTAGTGTCAACCGTGTCTCCTACCTTGGTGTGGCTGGACTCCTGGATCCTGGCTCACTTGCAATAAAATGAGTGTTGCTAGTAGGAGTAATTGAGGAATTTGGTAATAATGAATGAGATCCAGACTTGTGATAAAGTTCAACTTGTCCTTACTGGTTGCAGCATAAATCCATACGAGGTACAGCATTAGTCTTTAGGTCCCAGCAGGTTTCTGGCAGGGATAAATATCTCTTCTGCTTCTATACTATATGCCTGGAGAATATGGCAGGAATCTGTCTTCTGCTTGGTATGGGACTGACTAGCTGAGGAGGAATTTGGCTTCTCCTGGTCTCTGGATAAGTTACTCAGTTCTGCTCGCAGGGAATGTTTCATCCTGGAGATCTATAGTTCTGGAAGTGCTGCTTGCTTTCTACCAGCACTGAGGCTGAGGGCTCAGTCTGGGGTTGGTGATCTTTGGTCTCAGCCGAGACAGATCCTGGCTTGGGATCCCTATTTCTAGGAGCTCCTACCAGCACAGCCTTCCCCTAGCAGGGGGGGCTGGTACACTAACTAACTTCCTTTCCTCCCCATGAGACAGGACATGGGGCCAGCCCACTTCTGCTCAAAGAGGGGGGAGCTAAACTGGAATGTACTATTCCAGTCTAGACATACTAAACTGAACTAAGACCTGCTGAATACATTGCTGCCACCTGCTGGTGAACATGAAAATTACAGCAAATTATATGTAACAGGCTAGGATATTGGACATTATTGGGACAGTGATGTAAACTTATACCAGATGACAATATACATACACTTAACAGGATGTAGCGGGGTAACAGAGTTTAGTAACATAACTCTGGGATGTTACATACTGCTTTGAGACACTGGGGTTAAAAAAACACCTTTGTTTCATATAGTGCACATCTAGGATTATCGCTGCATAAGTGACTGTTTAATTTAGGCCAGAAATACGGCTTTCTCATAATGGGGCATACTGGGGTGAAAAAAAAAACCATCCGTTTCATATAGTGCACATCTAGGATTATAGGTGCATAAGTGAGTGTCACATTTAGGCCAGAAATACAGCTTTGGCATACTGGGGCATACTGGGTGAAACAAACCCCTTTGTTTCATATAGTGCACATCTAGGATTATAGGTGCATAAGGGACTGTTCATTTTAGGCCAGAAATATGGCTTTCGCATACCGGGGTGGAAAAAACACAGTGTTTTATATACTGCACATCTGTGATTATAGGTGCATAAGTTACTGTGAAATTTAGGCCACAAATACAGCTTTTGCTTACTGGGGTTAAAAAAAAGCCTCTGATACACTGCACATCTGGGATTCGAGGTGCATAAGTGAGTGTCACATTTAGGCTAGAAATACGGCTTTGGCATACTGGGGCATACTGGGTGAAACAAACCCCTCTGTTTCATATAGTGCACATCTAGGATTATAGGTGCATAAAAGACTGTTCATTTTAGGCCAGAAATACGGCTTTTGCTTACTGGGGTTAAAAAACCCTCTGATATACTGCACATCTAGGATTAGAGGTGCATAAGTTACTGTGAAATTTAGGCCACAAATACGGCTTTTGGTTACTGGGGTTAAAAAACCCTCTGATATACTGCACATCTGGGATTAGAGGTGCATAAATTACTGTGAAATTTAGGCCACAAATACGGCTTTCTCATACTGGGGCATATTGGGGTAAAAAAAAACATCTGTTTCATATAGTGCACATCTAGGATTATAGGTGCATAAGTCTGTCACATTTAGGCCAGAAATATGGCTTTGGCATACTGGGGCATACTGGGTGAAACAAACCCCTCTGTTTCACATAGTGCACATCTAGGATTATAGGTGCATAAGGGACTGTTCATTTTAGGCCAGAAATACGGCTTTCGCATACCGGGGTGGAAAAAACACTGTGTTTTATATACTGCACATCTGTGATTATAGGTGCATAAATTACTGTGAAATTTAGGCCACAAATACGGCTTTTGCTTACTGGGGTTAAAAAAAAACCGATGATATACTGCACATCTGGGATTAGAGGTGCATAAAGTTACTGTGAAATTTAGGCCACAAATGAAGCTTTTGCTTACTGGGGTTAAAAAAAACCTCTCATATACTGCACATCTGGGATTAGAGGTGCATAAATTACTGTGAGATTTAGGCCACAAATACAGCTTTTGCTTACTAGGGTTAAAAAAAAACCTCTGATATACTGCACATCTGGGATTAGAGGTGCATAAGTTACTGTGAAATTTAGGCCAGAAATACGGCTTTCTCATACTTGGGCATACTGGGGTGAAAAAAACCCATCTGTTTCATATAGTGCACATCTAGGATTATAGGTGCATAAGTGAGTGTCACATTTAGGCCAGAAATACGGCTTTGGCATACTGGGGCATACTGGGTGAAACAAACCCCTCTGTTTCATATAGTGCACATTTAGGATTATAGGTGCATAAGGGACTGTTCATTTTAGGCCACAAATGCGGCTTTTGCTTACTGGGGTTAAAAAACCCTCTGATATACTGCACATCTGGGATTAGAGGTGCATAAGTTACTGTGAAATTTAGGCCACAAATACCGCTGTCATATAGAGTTTAAAAAATATATAATTGAGTGCTATACCCTACATCAGGGTTTTTATTGGCGGTTAATTATTTTTAACAGACTTAACCACTTTTTACTTTGCTTGGTAAACGCTAACTATTAGGCAAACATCTAATAAGGGACGCGCTCTGGTGCAGGGAGAGGACGTGGTCGTTCTGCCACAGCTACACGTCCTATGAACCTACTACCTCAGGTCCCAGTAGCCGCCAGAATCTACAGCGATATTTGGTCGGGCCTAATGCCGTTCTAAGGATGGTAAGGCCTGAGAAAGTACAGGCGCTAGTCGATTGGTTGGCCGACAGTGGATTCAGCAGGTTCACATTATCTCCCACCCAGTCTTCTGCAGAAAGCGCACAGGTGGCGCCTGAAACCCATGCCCATCAGTCTGTCACATCACCCCCGTGCATATAAGGGAAACCTGTCTGAGCCTCAAGTCATGCAGCAGTCTCTTATGCTGTTTGAAGACTCTGCTGGCAGGGTTTCCCAAGGGCATCCACCTAGCCCTTCCCCAGGGGTGGAAGACATAGAATGCACTGACGCACAAGCACTTATGTTTCCTGATGAGGACATGGAAATACCACCTCAGCACGTCTCTGATGATGACGAAACACAGGTGCCAACTGCTGCGTCTTTCTGCAGTGTGCAGACGGAAAAGGAGGTCAGGGAGGAAGACTGGGTGGAACACGATGCAGGGGACAATGAGGTCCTAGACCCCACATGGAATGAAGGTCGTGCCACTGACTTTCAGAGTTCGGAGGAAGAGGCAGTGGTGAGACTGAGCCAACAGCGTAGCAAAAGAGGGAGCAGGGTGCAAAAGCAGAGCAGCCGTCGCCAAAACTGTTCGCCTGCTACTGGCCACCGTCACCAGGGACCGAGCACACCAAAGGCAGCTTCAAGGAGATCCCTGGCATAGCACTTCTTCACACAATGTGCTGACGACAAGACACGAGTGGTTTGCATGCTGTGCCATCAGAGCCTGAAGCGAGGCATTAACGTTCTGAACCTTAGCACAACCTGCATGACCAGGCATCTACATGCGAGACACGGGCTGCAGTGGAGTAAGCACCTTCAAAACCAAGAAAGGGCTCAGGCCCCTCCTGCTCCCTCTTCTGCTGCTGCCTCGGCCTCTTCCTCCGCCTCTGGAGGAACGTTGGCACCTGCCGCCCAGCAAACAGAGGATGTGCCACCAACACCACCACCTCCGTCACCAAGCATCTCCACCATGTCACACGGCAGCGTTCAGCTCTCCATCTTACAAACCTTGGAGAGAAAGCGTAAATTCCCACCTTGCCATCCTCGATCCCTGGCCCTGAATGCCAGCATTTCTAAACTACTGGCCTTTGAAATGCTGTCATTCAGGCTGGTGGAGACGGACAGCTTCAAATAGCTCATGTCGCTTGCTGTCCCACAGTAGGTCATTCCCAGCCGCCACTACTTCTCCAGGAGAGCCGTACCCTCCCTGCACAACCAAGTATCGGATAAAATCAAGTGTGCACTGCGCAACACCATCTGTGGCAAGGTCCACCTAACCACAGATATGTGGACCAGTAAGCACACTGGGTAAATGTAGTGGCGGCTGGGCCCCAGGCGGAGAGCTGTTTGGCGCACGTCCTTCCGCCGCCAAGGATCGCAGGGCATCCTTCTTTGCCTCCTCTTCCTACTCGGCTTCCTCCTCCTCTTCTACCACCTCCTCATCCGGTCAGCGACAGACCTTCACCACCAACTTCAGCACAGCCAGGGGTAAACGTCAGCAGGCCGTTCTGAAACTGATGTGTTTGGGGGACAGGCCCCACACCGTGCAGGAGTTGTGGTGGGGTATAGAACAATAGACCGACGAGTGGTTGCTGCCAGTGAGCCTCAAGCCCGGCCTTGTGGTGTGCAATAATGGGCGAAATCTCGTTGCAGCTCTGGGACTAGCCGGTTTGACGCACATCCCTTGCCTGGCGCATGTGCTGAATTTGGTGGTGCAGAAATTCATTCACAACTACCCTGACATGTCAGAGCTGCTGCATAAAGTGCGGGCCGTCTGTGCGTGCTTCCGGCATTCTCATCCTGCCGCCGCTCGGCTGTCTGCTCTACAGCGTAACTTCGGCCTTCCCGCTCACCGCCTCATATGCGACGTGCCCACCAGGTGGAACTCCACCTTACACATACTGGAGAGACTGTGCGAGCAGCAGCAGGCCATAGTGGAGTTTCAGCTGTAGCACGCACGGGTGAGTCGCACTGCGGAACAGCACCACTTCACCACCAATGACTGGGCCTCCATGTGAGACCTGTGTGCCCTGTTGCGCTGTTTCGAGTACTCCACCAACATGGCCGCCGTTATCAGCGTTACAATACCACTTCTATGTCTCCTTGAGAAAACACTTAGGGCAATGATGGAAGAGGATGTGGCCCAGGACGAGGAGGAGGAAGAGAGGTCATCTCTTACACTTTCAGGACATTTTAGAAGTGGCTCAGAGGGAGGTCTTTTAGAAGTGGCTCAGAGGGAGGTTTTTTTGCAACAGCAGAGGCCAGGTACAAATTTGGCCAGCCAGGGCCCACTACTGGAGGAGGAGGATGAGGATGAAGCATGTTCACAGCGGGGTGGCACCCAACGCAGCTCGGGCCCATCACTGGTGCGTGGCTGGGGGGATATGGAGGACGAAGATGATACGCCTCCCACAAAGGACAGCTTGTCCTTACCTCTTGGCAGCCTGGCACACATGAGCGACTACATGCTGCAGTGCCCTTCGCAACGACAGCTGAGTTGCCTACATTTTAACGTGTGCTGAATACTGGGTGGCCACCCTGCTGGATTCCCATTACAAAGACAATGTGCCGTCCTTAATTTCCTCACTGGAGTGTGATCGTAAGATGCGTGACTACAGGCGCACGCTGGTAGACGCGCTCCTGTGAGCATTCCAGACTGACGCCGGGGGAAAAGTGGAAGCACAAGGCGAAGGCAGGGGAGGAGGAAGAGCACCTCAGAAGGCAGGGTTAGCATGGCTGACATGTGGAAAAGCTTTGTCACCTAGCCGCAACAACCGGCCCCAACTGCTGATATGGAGCGTGTTAGCAGGAGGCAGCATTTGAACAACATGGTGGAACAGTACCTGTGCACACGCCTACACGTACTGACTGATGGTTCTGCCCCATTCAACTTCTGGGTCTCCAAATTGTCCACATGGCCAGAGCTTGCCCTGTATGCCTTGGAGGTGCTGGCCTGCCCTGCAGCCAGTGTACTCTCTGAACGTGTATTTAGCATGGCAGGAGGCGTCATTACAGACAGACGCAGCCGCCTGTCCACAGCCAACGTGGACAAGCTCACGTTCATTAAAATTAACCAGGCCTGGATCCCACAAGACTTGTCTGTACCTTGTGCAGAATAGACATTTCTAACAGCCTCAACCATCCATCCTTGTACTCCAGTGCACTTATTCCTTTTTTTTTTTTATATGTCCCAATATTTTGGGGGATACCCCTATGTAAAAATGCAAAATAACACACATCTGTGTTGGCTACCTATTCCTCATTCGCCGCCGCTTCCACCTAGACCGCCACATGAGCCTACACCGCCACATCCACCTATTCACCGCCTCCTCAACCTCTTCCTCCTACATCATTTCTAATTTTTATTTTTTTAAGGTCTTTTATGTTTTTTAAATTCATTTCCCTATCCACATTTGTTTGCAGAGCATTTGCCATGCTCTTTAGCACATTTTGCGGCTCTTTCTAAGCGACCACGCCTAGCGGGGAGACCCGCAGATTAGGGAATGGGATGTCAGTAAACGGACTCTTAGTTCTACCTCGGGCAACCTCCTTATCAATATTCCCCCTAAGGATCTCAGGAAGGTCCCGCTCCGAATAAACTGGGAAACGATTGATAACGAAGGAATAAAAAACCCAAAGGAGAAACCAAAAAGCAACTGTGCCGCCGCCTGCCTATTGAGATACCTGTCTAGCCAGGGGCCCATCTCGGCTACTCTCACCGGGGTCCTTGTGACCCCCTTGTTCAATCTGCTTGGAAAGCTTAACGGGAGGGCGTGTGCACCTGTTCGCCGGGTGAGGACCGCCACAGGCTGAGCATTCATGCTTATATTTGCACAAACCAGCGAACCTGCAGTGCCCTTCGTTAAACAACCAGCACGCCCTGGGGCGGCGGAAGGCCAACGGTCCATGGGTGGAAAATTCCCCTGAACCAGTGGCCGCCCCTGAAAAGGGGAGTGGTCTTTGCGCCACCATTAATCGCAAGCAAACATCTGTGGCTTTTACCCCCAACCTATCTCCAGTTGCAACGCTAAGCGGTGCCAGAGCTCCTCATCATACCGCCACCAGGCGCTCCCACCATGGGACTTGTAAGTGCTATAAATGGTGTCCTGATACACGAACAGTTCCGAACAACGCTCAAGATAACGATGACCCATAATGCAACCCAAAACCGAGAAGGCCTGCAACCAATTGTTCATGGTCTTGGCCACTCTGGGTCTACGCTCTTAAGGTTTCTCAGAAAAACGCCTCTCCCTGTCTACTGTATGTTGGTCCACCAATATGAGGGACCAGATATCTATATACTGATTAGCCCAAACTTTTTCCCGGATAGTCTCGTCCAAGTGGGCACCAAGAAGACTAACCCCGCAAAAGCAAGAATTCTTATGGACCTCTGCCAACACAAGTGCCGGCTTGGGAGGGGCAGAAGGCCCAGGGGCTTGGGAAGGCTGCTGCAACCATTCTAAAAGTGCCCTCAACATCGCTGCCATGTCCGCACCACCACTACCCACTCCCCACGCTTCCTTAAATTGATACTCACCAGACGTAGGCAGGAATGGGACCACGGAAGGACAAGGCACAGGAAACTCGGGCTGAAAAGACATAGTGGGAACCAGGTTTTGGGTCCTGGAGGACTGACTAGGCATCCGCCTCTTGCGTTTGGATCGCGACATCTGACCAGACTCCTCTGATGCGCCCAACAACCCACCCTAGGATGACAGTGAGCGCCACCTGGAGGATATGGAGCACCTACTTCTCGCCGAGCCTCTGGACCTGCGACGGGACTGATGCCTACAGGAACCACGGCGACCGCACCTCCCGCTATCCTAAGAGGAGGACGGGGATCTAGACAGCTCACTGCACCTGCGTGACCTTTGGGGAGTGGGAGGAGGGACAGGGGTTGGGTGGGTGTTCAATGTGGAGGGATCCACTGGCGTCCCAATGACACTCTCAAGGGCAGTATCACCATTCATATTAGTAGCAGGGGCCACTGTAGCCTCACCAGCCTGCGGGACATGCACGGCCGGGGGCACTAGGGACTGGGTTGGAGGAGGTGTAGGGGGGAGCCACTGTGATGAGGAGCTGCTGGCATTCGCTCCCATTCTGCCGGTCAAACGTGCACACCACGCTGTACCCACACTAGTGGAGGCAGGAAGCTCTGAGGGAAGAGAGGAGGGAGGAGGGGGCAGAGCTAACGCCCGAGCCACCAAGCCAGGAACATGCCGGCTGGAAGGGAACAGGCCATCGCAGGAAGGTAGGGGAGAGCCGAGGCTGCTGTCACGGCAGACAGGATACAAGATACACAGGATATAACAAACAAGTGTCTAGGCAAGAAGCTGGGGAAAGGGGTCAACCCTCCTGACAAATCCATACCAGCTCTCCCTAGACTACTATGCCCACATTCAGACCCTGAAGGTGGGATTGAATCTGTCCTCGTGCCTGGGCTGAAGATTCCCTAGAATCCCTAAGATGGTGAAAGGGGGAAAGAGGCAGCCTGCTCCCTCAGGACCTGGAGGGGGCAGGCGTCTCTCTAACAGCCTAGACAGACAACCACAATAAAACTAAACCAACTTATCTTTTGCTGAGCAGGAACAGCCAATCCTTCCTTCCTCTGAGCCAGACAGAAGCTATAACCCACACAGGACACTGGAAGTGGGCGTAATTTAAACTCTTACCAATGACCCCACCCAGTGCACCTGAAGGGAGGCGGATACAGCTCCACTCCAAAAC
Organism: Bufo bufo; assembly: GCF_905171765.1. NCBI lineage: Eukaryota > Metazoa > Chordata > Amphibia > Anura > Bufonidae > Bufo > Bufo bufo. Next base: position 71,009,096 of record NC_053397.1, on the reverse strand, counting down.
AATAACAAAAGGCTACACATGTGCTGCTAACCTAGCAGACCTCCGCACATGACCTGAGCAGGGCATGACAGCTGCTCAGAAAGGAGCGCAGCCATCCCTCGCCTCTCTCTGCAACTCTCGCCAGGAAAGCCTCCCTGAGGGGGGCATCGCCTGCAGCCATATCTCTTGTGCGGACAGAATGCTGGGCAGACTTACCCCACGGCGCTTCCGCTAAAGAGGGATAGAGCGGGACAGCGAATCATATGCCCTGCTTGCTTGCCCGTCTCTTCCCCCCGACCACAGGAAGATCCCTGCATTAACCCTTGCTCTCCCTAACTACCCCTTCCAGGCCACAACAGGGGCCAGGACGCACCCCATAACAATAGGGATGGGGGCAAGGGGACCACCAGTTCCTGTTCACGTCCCTAAACAGTCAGGTGCTCATCACTACCTGCGCTACATCTCCTGTATAACGTTTGCTCATCATAGATATCAGTGATATTCCCTATAATTTTGTATTAGCCGCTAGTGACAGCAGCGACATTACCTGCGCTACATCTCCTGTATAAAATTTGCGCATTATAAATATCAGTGACATTCAGTTTAATTTTTTTCGCCGCTGGTGACAGGGACATTACCTGCTCTACATCTCCTGTATAACATTTGCGCATCATAAATATCAGTGACATTCCCTGTAATTTTTTATTAGCCGCTGGTGACAGCGACATTACCTGCGCTAAATCTCCTGTATAACGTTTGCACAACCCAAATAGCTATGACATCACCTGTAATTTTTTATTAGCCGCTGGTCACAGCACATCCTAAATATCAGTGACATTCAGTAAAAAAAAAATTGCTGCTGGTGGCAGTGACATTACCTGCGCTACATCTCCTGTATAACGTTTGCACATCCCAAATAGCTGTGACATTCCCTGTGATTTTTTATTAGCCACTGGTCACAGCGACATTACCTGCGCTACATCTCTGTATAATGTTTGCGCATCCTAAATATCAGTAGCTTTCAGTCAAATTTTTTTGCTGCTGGTGGCAGCGACATTACCTGCGCTACATCTACTGTATAACGTTTACACATCCTAAATATCAGTGACATTCACTTTAATTTATTTGCGCATACACTTACAAAACCTGCGCTAGTGTACGTGTGACATACTTACAAGCATATATACCATTTAATATGCAGAAGGCGAGCAGTAAGGGACGGAGAAGTTCCATTCTGCTGATAATGCACGCAGAGGCCGTGGCCCTGGGCGCGGTAAAACTGTGCCTGCTGCCAGAGCACAAGAAACACACTCAACCATGATACCTAGCTTCATGTCCGAGTTTGCAAGGCGGCGCAGGACACCACTCTCAAAGTCAGACCAGTGCGACCAGGTGGTCGGTTGGATAGCAGCAGGTAATGCTTCCAGTCGGTTAAGCACCACCCTGTCTTCCACAAAGTCCAGTCTCAGTAGCCAAGAGTCTGGTCAACAAAATCCTCACCCCGATCCTCCTTCCTCCCACCATGGAGAGTCTTGCCAAACAAGTGATCCCACACTTGGATATTCCGAGGAGCTCTTTTCATCGCCATTCATTGATTTGGGCCTCTCGCCAAGCCCGCTTGAAGAGGGACATGAGGAGATCGTGTGCACCGATGCCCAAACTCTTCAGCATCCACAGTCACAAGAAGATGAATGTGGGGAACGGAAATTGGTGTTTCACAAGGTGGATGATAATTATGAGACACAGTTGCCAATAAGTCAATGGCAATTAGTGTCTCAAGAGGTTGATGATGAGGATGAGACACAGTTGTCAATAAGTGAGGTTGTTAGGTCAACAAGTCAGGAGGATGACCAGAGTGAGGAAGTGGAGGTGGTGGACGATGAAATCACTGACCCAACCTGGGAAGGTGGCAAGCCGAGCAAGGACAGAAGTACAGAGGGGAAGGGATCCGCAGCACCGAAACAGGCTGGAAGAGGCAGTGGGGTGGCAAAAGGGAGAAGACGGGCCACACCAAACAGGCCCGCAACTGTTCCCCAGAGCACCCCCTTACGGAAATGTCCCTTGCTAAGGGGTAGGTGTTCCGCTGTCTGTCTCTTTTTTGAGTAAAGTGCGGATGATAAAAGAATTGTCATTTGCAACCTGTGCCGTACCAAAATGAGCCAGGGCGTGAACACTAGCCACCTCACCACCACCAGCATGATCCGCCACATGGCATCAAAGCACCCTAATAGGTGGGCTGAACGCCTGGGTCCACAATCAGTGTCTGCGGGTCACACCACTGCCTCCTCTTCCCCTGTGTTACGTGCTGGCCAATCCCCTGTCCAAGACGCAGGCTGGATCCCTGCCGCCCCCTGCACCTGGACCTTCGCAAGCACCATCAGCTAGCACATCAACATCTGTGTCCCAGCGCAGCATACAGATGTCCATACCCCAGGCCTTAGAATGAAAGCGCAAATACCCAGCCACCCACCCACAGGCCATAGCACTAAATGCGCACCTTTCCAAATTGCTGGCCCTTAAAATGTTGCCATTTAGGCTTGTGGACACTGAGGCTTTCCGCAGCCTGATGACGGCGGCGGTCCTTCGTTACTTAGTCCCCAGCCGCCACTATTTTTACCGGTGTGCCGTCCCCGCCTTACACCAGCATGTGTCACGTAACATCACCCGTGCCCTGACCAACGCAGTTATTGGGAAGGTCCACTTAACGACTGACACATGGACAAGTGCTTGTGGCCAGGGACGCTACATTTCCCTGACGGCACACTGGGTGAACGTTGTGGAGGACCGGAGCTAGTTGTACCCTGGGATGGCACAGGTGCTACCGACGCCAAGAATTGCGTGCCCTACTTCCATCAGGATTTCCGCCACCACCTACATTAGTGGCTGCAACCCCCCCTTCTCCTCCTCCACCTCCTCCACACTTCCACCTCTGAATTCTCCTCATGCAGCACCAGTCAGCCATCAGTCAGTAGCTGGAAGCAGTGTAGCACTGCAGTGGGGAAGCGGCAACAGGCCTTGCTGAAACTAATATGTTTAGGTGACAAACAGCACACTGCCGCAGAGCTGTGGCAGGGTATAAGGGATCAGACTGACCTGTGGCCATAACTTGTTGGCAGCTTTGGAGCTCAGCAAGCTCGCACGCATACCATGCCTAGCCCACGTGTTCAACTTAGTGGTTCAGCGATTTCCTAAAACCTACCCCAATTTGCCTGAGCTACTGGTGAAGGTGCACCGCATTTGTGCCCATTTCCGAAAGTCATCTACAGCTGCCACCGGTCTGGCAACGCTGCAGCAGCGCTTGCAATTGCCAGCTCACCGACTGTTGTGTGACGTGAGCACGCGCTGGAACTCCACATTCCACATGTTGGCCAAGCTTTGTGAGCAGCAGAGGGCAGTAGTGGAATACCAGCTGTAACATGGTCGTTAGAGTTCCAGTCAGCTTCCGCTCTTCACAAGCGACGAGTGGCCATGGATGTCTGACCTCTGTGAGGTTTTACGCAACTTTGAGGAATCAACACGGATGGTAACCATCGTAACCATCCCACTTCTGTGTCTACTGAAACGCTCGCTGCTCACAATGAAGGCAGACGCTTTGCATGCAGGTTTATCCCAGGTGCTCTTTGGAATGTGGGCCCCTTTGCCCACCTAGGCTGCAAAAAAGTGTCACACATCTGGTATCTCCGTATTCAGTAGAAGTTGGGGAATGTGTTTTGGGGTGTCTTTTTACATATACCCATGCTGGGTGAGATAAATATCTTGGTCAAATGCCAACTTTGTATAAAAAAATGGGAAAAGTTGTCTTTTGCCAAGATATTTCTCTCACCCAGCATGGGTATATGTAAAATGACACCCCAAAACACATTCCCCACCTTCTCCTGAGTACGGAGATACCAGATGTGTGACACTTTTTTGCAGCCTAGGTGGGCAAAGGGGCCCATATTCCAAAGAGCACCTTTCGGATTTCACTCGTCATTTTTTACAGAATTTGATTTCAAACTCCTTACCACACATTTGGGCCCCTAGAATGCCAGGGCAGTATAACTACCCCACAAGTGACCCATTTTGGAAAGAAGAGACCCCAAGGTATTCGCTGATGGGCATAGTGAGTTCATGGAAGTTTTTATTTTTTGTCACAAGTTAGTGGAATATGAGACTTTGTATGAAAAAAAAAAAAAAAAATCATCATTTTCCACTAACTTGTGACAAAAAATAAAAAATTCTAGGAACTCGCCATGCCCCTCACGGAATACCTTGGGGTGTCTTCTTTCCAAAATGGGGTCACTTGTGGGGTAGTTATACTGCCCTGGCATTTTCCAGGGGCCCTAATGTGTGGTAAGTAGGTAAATGACCAGTGAAATCCGAAAGGTGCTCTTTGGAATGTGGGCCCCTTTGCCCACCTAGGCTGCAAAAAAGTGTCACACATGTGGTATCGCCGTATTCAGGAGACGTTGGGGAATGTGTTTTGGGGTGTCTTTTTACATATACCCATGCTGGGTGAGAGAAATATCTTGGCAAAAGACAACTTTTTCCATTTTTTTATACAAAGTTGGCATTTGACCAAGATATTTATCTCACCCAGCATGGGTATATGTAAAATGACACCCCAAAACACATTGCCCAACTTCTCCTGAGTACGGCGATACCAGATGTGTGACACTTTTTTGCAGCCTAGATGCGCAAAGGGGCCCAAATTCCTTTTAGGAGGGCATTTTTAGACATTTGGATACCAGACTTCTTCTCACGCTTTGGGGCCCCTAGAATGCCAGGGCAGTATAAATACCCCACATGTGACCCCATTTTGGAAAGAAGACACCCCAAGGTATTCAATGAGGGGCATGGCGAGTTCATAGAAATTTTTTTTTTTTGGCACAAGTTAGCGGAAATTGATATTTTTTATTTTTTTCTCACAAAGTCTCCCGTTCCGCTAACTTGGGACAAAAATTTCAATCTTTCATGGACTCAATATGCCCCTCACGGAATACCTGGGGGTGTCTTCTTTCCGAAATGGGGTCACATGTGGGGTATTTATACTGCCCTGGCATTCTAGGGGCCCTAAAGCGTGAGAAGAAGTCTGGAATATAAATGTCTAAAAAATTTTACGCATTTGGATTCCGTGAGGGGTATGGTGAGTTCATGTGAGATTTTATTTTTTGTCACAAGTTAGTGGAATATGAGACTTTGTAAGAAAAAAAAAAAAATTCCGCTAACTTGGGCCAAAAAAAAGACTGAATGCAGCCTTACAGGGGGGGGGGGGATCAATGACAGGGGGGTGATCAATGACAGGGGGGTGATCAGGGAGTCTATATGGGGTGATCACCCAACTGTCATTGATCACCCCCCTGTAAGGCTGCATTCAGACGTCCGTATGATTTTTACGGATCCGATCAGTCTATCAGTGGATCCGTAAAAATCATGCGGACATCTGAATGGAGCTTTACAGGGGGGTGATCAATGACAGAGGGGTAATCAATGACAGGGGGGTGATCAGGGAGTCTATATGGGGTGATCACCACAGTCATTGATCACTCCCCTGTAAGGCTGCATTCAGACGTCCGTATGATTTTTACGGATCCGATCAGTCTATCAGTGGATCCGTAAAAATCATGCGGACATCTGAATGGAGCTTTACAGGGGGGTGATCAATGACAGAGGGGTAATCAATGACAGGGGGGTGATCAGGGAGTCTATATGGGGTGATCACCTCCGTCATTGATCACTCCCCTGTAAGGCTGCATTCAGACGTCCGTATGATTTTTACGGATCCGATCAGTCTATCAGTGGATCCGTAAAAATCATGCGGACATCTGAATGGAGCTTTACAGGGGGGTGATCAATGACAGAGGGGTAATCAATGACAGGGGGGTGATCAGGGAGTCTATATGGGGTGATCACCACAGTCATTGATCACTCCCCTGTAAGGCTGCATTCAGACGTCCGTATGATTTTTACGGATCCGATCAGTCTATCAGTGGATCCGTAAAAATCATGCGGACATCTGAATGGAGCTTTACAGGGGGGTGATCAATGACAAAGGGGTAATCAATGACAGGGGGGTGATCAGGGAGTCTATATGGGGTGATCACCACAGTCATTGATCACTCCCCTGTAAGGCTGCATTCAGACGTCCGTATGATTTTTACGGATCCGATCAGTCTATCAGTGGATCCGTAAAAATCATGCGGACATCTGAATGGAGCTTTACAGGGGGGTGATCAATGACAGAGGGGTAATCAATGACAGGGGGGTGATCAGGGAGTCTATATGGGGTGATCACCACAGTCATTGATCACGCCCCTGTAAGGCTGCATTCAGACGTCCGTATGATTTTTACGGATCCGATCAGTCTATCAGTGGATCCGTAAAAATCATGCGGACATCTGAATGGAGCTTTACAGGGGGGTGATCAATGACAGGGGGGTAATCAATGACAGGGGGGTGATCAGGGAGTCTATATGGGGTGATCACCACAGTCATTGATCACTCCCCTGTAAGGCTCCATTCAGACGTCCGTATGATTTTTACGGATCCGATCAGTCTATCAGTGGATCCGTAAAAATCATGCGGACATCTGAATGGAGCTTTACAGGGGGGTGATCAATGACAGAGGGGTAATCAATGACAGGGGGGTGATCAGGGAGTCTATATGGGGTGATCACCACAGTCATTGATCACTCCCCTGTAAGGCTGCATTCAGACGTCCGTATGATTTTTACGGATCCGATCAGTCTATCAGTGGATCCGTAAAAATCATGCGGACATCTGAATGGAGCTTTACAGGGGGTGATCAATGACAGGGGGGTAATCAATGACAGGGGGGTGATCAGGGAGTCTATATGGGGTGATCAGGGGTGATCAAGGGCTAATAAGGGGTTAATAAGTGACGGGGGGGGGGGGGGGGTAGTGTAGTGGTGCTTGGTGCAACATATTACTAAGCTGCCTGTGTCCTCTGGTGGTCGATCCAAACAAAGGGGACCACCAGAGGACCAGGTAGCAGGTATATTAGACGCTGTTATCAAAACAGCGTCTAATATACCTGTTAGGGGTTAAAAAAATCACATCTCCAGCCTGCCAGCGAACGATCGCCGCTGGCAGGCTGGAGATCCACTCGCTTACCTTCCGATCCTGTGAACGCGCGCGCCTGTGTGCGCGCGTTCACAGGAAATCTCGCGTCTCGCGAGAGGACGCACCGGCGCGTCCACCCAGAACAACAGGACCGCCGCAAAGACGCAATCCTGCGTACGGCGGTCCTGAGGAGGTTAACCCCTTATCAACCCCTGATCACCCCATATAGACTCCCTGATCACTCCCCTGTCATTGATCACACCCCTGTAAGGCTCCATTCAGACGTCCGTATGTGTTTTGCAGATCCGCAAAACACGGAAACCGGCAATGTGCTTTCCGCATTTTGCGGATCCGCACATTGCCAGAACTATATAGAAAATGCCTAAATGTTCTATAGGCTCTACAAAAACGCAGTGTTCGCCCGATCAGGCCTGATCTTGTGCTCACACTTGCGTTCAGTCCGCCCCACCGCAGTGACAGAATCTTTTTTTCTTCTGATTACTGCAGAAACACCGTAAAATCGATGCGGCGCTATAAAGATCACTTTTGAGGGGCATGGCGAGTTCATAGAAGATACTGTGTGTGAGAAATATCTCTGTAAATGACAACTTTTTCAATTTTTTTATACAAAGTTGTCAATTTACAGAGATATTTCTCACACACAGTATGAATATATGTAAAAATACACCCCAAAACACATTGCCCTACTTCTCCTGAGTACGGTGATACCACATGTGTGACACTTTTTTGCAGCCAAGATGCGCAAAGGGGCCCAAATTCCAATGAGTACCTTTTAGGAGGGCATTTTTAGACGTTTGGATTCCAGACTTCTTCTCACGCTTTAGGGCCCCTAAAATGCCAGGGCAGTATAAATACCCCACAAGTGGCCCCATTTTGGAAAGAAGACACCCCAAGGTATTCTGTAAGGGGCATGGCGAGTTCATGTAAAATTGTATTTTTTGTCACAAGTTAGTGGAATATGAGACTTTGTAAGAAAAAAAATATATAATAATTTTCCTATAACTTGTGCCAAAAAAAATAAATTCTATGAACTCGCCATGCCCCTCACGGAATACCTTGGGGTGTCTTCTTTCCAAAATGGGGTCACTTGTGGGGTATTTATACTGCCCTGGTATTTTAGGGGCCCTAAAGCGTGAGAAGTAGTTTGGAATTCAAATGCGTAAAAATGCCCTGTGAAATCCTAAAGGTACTCATTGGAATTTGGGCTCCTTTGCGCATCTTGGCTGCAAAAAAGTGTCACACATGTGGTATCGCCGTACTCAGGAGAAGTAGGGCAATGTGTTTTGGGGTGTATTTTTACATATACCCATGCTGGGTGAGAGAAATATCTCTGTAAATTGACAACTTTGTATAAAAAAATTGAAAAAGTTGTCGTTTACAGAGATATTTCTCACACACAGTATGGGTATATGTAAAAATACAACCCAAAACACATTGCCCTACTTCTCCTGAGTACGGCGATACCACATGTATGACACTTTTTTGCAGCCAAGATGCGCAAAGGGGCCCAAATTCCAATGGTCAGATTTGCAAAAAATGGCCAAGTCCTTAAGGTGAAATAGGGCTGAGTCCTTAAGGGGTTAAAAACTATCAGTTGTGTTGCCTATTTTTTGTTAATGGATCAATTTATGCTCAGTTCACTATCTGGACTGTAATTCAATAAGGGCCTGGAAGCTGCGCGCTGGCTCCAGACTCCCCCCTATTCTTAGGCTGAATACACTTGATGCCAAATACACTCCAGTATTATGCTGAATACACTCGATATTAATATGCTACACCCCTGCTCTAAAAACACCCTCAATTGGTTGCTATGACGCCGTGCGCTTCATGCCACCGCTGCACTACATTAATACACTCGTATGATCTATAAGAGTGTATTACTGTAGTGCAGCGGCGGCATGAAGCGCACAGCGTCATAGCAACCAATTTGCCCGTGCGCTCCTGCTCTCAGCAGGAATCCAGGCCGGGTTACCACGGAGCGCTCAGTAGGAAAACTGGAGTAGCTTCTCTAGACAAAAGTGTTATGTTTAGGCCTCATGCACACAGTCGTACCGTTTTTTACAGTCTGCAAATTGCGGATCCACCAAACATGGATATCGGCTGTGTGCGTTTCGCATTTTGTAGAACGGAAGGTCTGGCCCTCAGTAGACCAGTCCTACCCTTGTCCGTGATACGGACAAGGATAGGACATGTTCTAAGTGAATTAAGTGAAAAAATGTGTCTCAGATGCGGACCCAAATAACCCTTGTGTGCATAAGGCCTTAAAGATAAGACAAATTTATCAAACAACATGAGACTGTGACAAACTCCCCTCTTTTGAGGTTGCCACGAGTGCTTGGAAAGGACTACTTGCCAGCCTCTTACCATGTGATTATGGTCCCATGTTGAATGCACCGGTTTTGTGCAGAAAAGCCATAAGTACATCCAGGCCAAAGAGACTTGTACTAACTTTTGAATTCCTGGTCTAATTCGTGCCATTTTGGGATGTGTTAAATGTCTATGTGTATTGTAAAGGGTGGGACATTGTATGTTTGAGTAAGTGATGTCTGTTCCATTGTCTCTCTGTGTGTATTGGCGATTGTCCTCTGTCCTGGAGACAACCGAGTTGTAATTCGATTGTCTCTCAGGACAGAGGGCAATGTGTATTCTCCTGCCTGTGTTGATTATGTTAACCATGGAGTCTATGTGGTCTGTAACCTTTGTGTTATGGGTTAATGTATGTTTGTTGTGGGTGTCTCCCTTGCATGGGAGCAGGGGATAAAAGCAATTGTATTTTTCAATGTGAAGCCTTCCAGTAAAGTATTTCTAGCATTCAGCTTGGGCTAATGTATAGACTTATTTGGCGATACCGGCGATACCAGCGATAATAGCGATCTATTGCTCTGTGGATTACTTGCCGGTGCTATTTCAAGGGGAGAAGGGAGTACTAGACAGTGACACGGATGATACCGTCACAGAGACATTTCATAAATGTGGCATAAAATACACAAACACCCAATATTGTACTACATTTGCTTAAAAGTTTACTTCTTATTCTTCTATTTAGTAGATCTATGACTTCCTAGGATGGAAGATTAGTATGGCCCTTCTTGCCAACCCATCCCCTTTTTCCTATACAAACACTCAGAGACTTTAATTTGGTATAAAAGGCCGTAGCGGCCCATTTATTAACAGATTAACCATGAAAACATATTATTTACATGACTTGCATATATATATATATATATATATATATATATATATATATTTATATGTCCCAACTTCGTAACCACCTGATAACGAGGGATCCTGGAAGGCAACCCCATCCTTTTTATCCTCCAGTGGAAGTTTTACCTTACCCTCGGCCGCACTCACCAACCCAAGGGCACCAAACATAAACATCATGCCCCTGTAGGCCTTCTAGCCCAAACAGGAGCCCCCATCCTTCAACTCACCAAACCTCCTCAGATGCATGCCCCAAAGAGTCATACAACTATTCCTAATTGTTTTTGCCTCCCAGAATCCCCCCTTTTACCTGCCTCCTGCTACGACAATTCCTCCCATCCCCACAAGAATCGTTACAAAAAAAAAAAATTAAGGGCGAATGGGCGGGAACTTTTCACCTTTTTCCCGGGCAAGTGACTAGCCCCGCCCCTAACTCCCTTAAATACTCCCCGCCAACCACCACTGCCCTACCTTCTGCTCCACCAATCATGATTATTGTCCCTACTTTAAATTAAAAACCGCTTCCATGCCTACCCACTTCCCCCTAAGTCAACTCACCATTCCGCTATGGCTACGCCCCGCTCCATCGCTCTTTCTGACTTCCTAGGATGGAAGATTAATATGGCCCTTCTTACCAACCCATCCCCTTTTTCCCATACAAACACACAGAGAACTTAATTTGGTATAAAAGGCTGTAGCGGCCCATTTATTAACAGATTAACCATGAAAATATATTATTTACAACATAACTTGCATAAATATATGAACAATGTCCCAACTTCACAACCACCTGATAACGAGGGATCCTGGAAGGTAACCCCATCCTTTTTATCCTCCAGTTGAAGTTTTACCTTACCCTCGGCTGCACTCATCGACCCAAGGGCACCAAACATAAACATCATGCCCCTGCAGGCCTTCTAGCCCAAACAGGAGCCCCCATCCTTCAACTCACCAAACCTCCTCAGATGCACACCCCAAAGAGTCATGCAAATATTCCAAATAGTTTTTGCCTCCCAGAATCCCCCCTTTTACCTGCCAGAAACGAACATCGGTGATACCTCACCTATGTTCGTCCTGCCAAACCCGAACTGCTGTTTCCAACCCCTCTTGCAACCCCAACGCCCACAAATCAATCCCTATCTCAATTAAGTGAACTCCATGATGCACCACAAATCCACCTTGCTGCTGTACAAAATGCCCTACCTCCTTGTTCAACTTCGCCCGTTCCTTGTTAATACGATCCACGGATCTGGAAAATCGCCATGTACGATGGGTTATCACCTTAGACCAGATGATCAGCAGGCTCGGGAACTCTGCCCACAGCCGCAACAGAACCAACTTGATGTCTCCCACCCACATGAAGAACCAAAATATCCGGGAATCTATCTACAGAAACATAGAATCTAAACTCCGGAAGAACCCTACCCCACAAAAGACCCCATAAACCTATCCAACGAACCTGTACCACCTCACTCGGAAAACCCAACTGTCTTCCATTCTTTCGAACATCAGCCCGCAGGGCTCCCCAATATACGTAAGAATGTCCAAAAATCCAGGCCAAACACAAAGAGGACCCTGCAACAACAAGAAAGGAACACACCACAAATCAAAGTTACTATAGCGTCCCCCCATTACCCCCATGTACCCCAGCAACCAACAGGCCAACTAACCATCACCTCCTAAAGCAAATGAGGGCAAACGTATGAACGAAAACATGCCGACTCCCAACGGCCGATCCGCTTAATTGTAGCATCGTCTAAACCCCACCTGGCTGCCTCTGTAGCCGCCCCAATCCTAAAGGAATGGTAAACAAACTCCCCAGCCAGCAAACCTGTGACTGTCAAGCACTTCCGAAAAATTGGTACAAACTGAAAACGGGATAGAGCAGAACCGTCCTGATGAACTAACAAAGGCTTCGGAACCCTCTGGGCGATACTGCAGCAATTCTTCCACACACTGAACTTAATCCGCACCCCTTTACCAACTGGGTCAGTCTTTGACCTCCTTAACAAACACTGTAAACCATCCGGCCCGACACGTACTTCCCCCCGCAGCAACCCCCAACACGTTTGCTACTACTAGACACTAACTCTGAAACCCGAAATGCCCCAAAGAAAGCCAACAAAAAAGCCACCCGAAACAAACAAGCCTTGTAATCAGACCTGCAAACTTCCTTCAATGTCTTACACACTGTCTGTAACACCAAAAGAGAGACTGGCCGTAGAGTGTCCCTGGCAGGCGGACCCCGCCTATAACCTTTCAGCGCCTGACGCACCAAAAATCCTTTTGCTACGTCTAACCCCCATAAACGCAACCAAAAATCAACCTCTGCGACCTTTTTTGACACTGTTGAAAACGACACACCGCTCTCAAAGGATAACCCCACTAAAATACCCAATAACGTCTGGAAATCGTCAGATGACTCGCAGCCCCCCCACTTGATCTGTCAACTTTTTGCACTGCGACCAAACTGACGCATAAGCCGACCACGTACCTCTACTGACTGATTGGTGAATCAAGGACACTGACACCCCAAGGCCATGCTCCAGAGCCACTGGGGGCAAGGCAGCCCTTTCTCATCTGCCGCTGGCTCAAACTGACGAAAACGATCCCACTGGAAATGAGAAAGAGAATCTGCCACTGAATTATCCACCCCAGGCACATGCACTGCTACAAAATATGAATTCAACTCCAGCCCCCTAAGAACCAAATGCCGTAACAATCGTAAAACCAGCAATGAGCTAGCCGTTTGTGTATTTATAGACTGTTCCACCCCTAGATTGTCACAACAGAACCGCACACGCTTGTTATGTAACAAGTGCCCCCAAAACTCAGTTGCTAATACAATCGGAAATAACTCTAAAAGCGCCAAATTGGTTAAGAAACCCGCTGTACGCCAATCCTCTGGCCAAGGACCCGCACTCCACTGTCCCTGGCAAAAGGCCCCATAACCACATGCCCTGGACACATCCGTATACAACTCCAAATTGACACTAGACACCGGTGCCTCCATCCAAACTGATTAAATGTCCCCAAAAAACAATCCCAAACAGCCAAGTCCTCCCTTAGTTCCGCTGACAATCTCACATAATGAAACGGTGCTGTCACTCCTAAAGCCAAACGTCCAGCACTGACTGAACTCTTCTAAGCTGGACCTTCTTGACCCGACGCAACGAAGCCATCTCCGCCTGCAAATCTGACACCTTGGGCCAGATTTATCATTACTCTGACAGCTCACTCCACTTTAACATATGGCTAAAGTCAGTTTTAGCCAAGTCAGATTTATGATCGGCCCTTTAAGACTGTAATAAATGTGGTTTGACGGTAGCAGTTTATCCGCCAGTAAGCAGCTTTACAAAAGTCGCACATCTTTACGAAAAAGTCGCACGTTTTTATGAAAAAGTCGCATGTTCTATTAAAAAGTCTCATAAGATAAGCATGGTCCTCACTGGAGTGAAATTTTTTGCGACTTTTTAAATAGTCCCAATAGTAAATCTGTCTAGAGATTCATTTACATAAGAAAACACGCCCACTTTCAGAAAACTGGCGAGCATAGTGCAGAGCAGAAAAAAGTCGCAAATTTGTGTTTGGGACTTTTTTTGGGACTTTTTCACTCCATTATTCTGACCTGAGCTAATGATAAATCTGGCCCCTTGTTCTCAGGTAACCGTCATTCCATCTCCACAGTGTCGATAACTATAACTAAGAACTTGACCGACGTGGAAAGTCCCTCAGTTTTTTCCGGAGCCAATGGAACCCCAAATGCTGCTGCCACCCGCTCCCTTGTATGTAACAATGTGGAACACACCCGTGACCCAGCCGGGCCTAAAAACAAGAAATCATCCAGATAATGCAATGCGGAGTTCCAACCTGATGCCGGAATGCCGCTTCAATAACTGACCACCGCATCAAATGACGTGTACGAAACCGAACATAATTCCCTCTCAATATCATCATTAACCAAACTCCCAGCCGGATAAGAGAGGGTGTGAATGAGCCCGAACTTATTCTGTTCCTTTTTTTGGAACCAAGTCAAGGGGAGACACCCTCAATTCCGGCAAAGGAGGCACCGCAAAGGGCCCCGCTAGGAGACCCGCCCTTAATTCTTTCTCTATGTTCTGCTTCACTATGTCTGGCTGGGTCAATGCTGAAACCAAATTCTTCACTACCACCTTGGAACCAACCGATTCACCGAAACCCTTCATTAAAACCTGAACGCAACAATTCAGCCCCTCCCTTATTTGGATACCTCTTTAGGAATGGCAACATTGAGTCGACCTTCACCAGTGTTGTTCCTCTTCTGCACAGCCTCGAATCCCCTACCCCTACCTCGCTTGAAACAACGGAACAACCGGCAGTCTGGGAGGAACTTGCAGAACCCTTCATTGTATTGCCAGCAACACCCTTTTCTACTGCCCGCTGACAATTCCAAGGACGAGGAACCCCCCTGCGCCCTGAACCCCAGTTGTGCCTACACTACTCACCCCAACTCCCCCTGAAACGCACGCTGCACCCCTGTCGTCCACTCACCAGCCCGTCCCTGACCTCTCAGCGGACACTGGACATCTCCATGCAGTTCTTTCTTGTGTCACTGAGGTAGATGTCTCCGCAGGAACAGGACAGGTGAACGGCATCACCATGTCATCCAACTTCTCCTGCACGTCCCAAGCGTCTTGGCTCCATTCCCCTTCTTCGACAGACCTGGCGGCTGGAGACCCCCCCCCCCCCCCCCGCAATCCAGAAGGGGCAGGGGTTCCATCTTCTTCCATTATAGGGCCTAGTCTTTCATTCATTGAGAACGCTGGACCAGCATCTGCAGGGCAGACCTGGTGTAACGGCGCCCCCTTGTGAACACTCTTGGAACACTTCCCTGCAGACTGGCTCCTCACTCCTGTCGGCTTCCTGCCAGCACTCGCATTACTAACAGGCAGAAGGGGAGGTGCTTCCCCCTCCTCACTCACTCCGGCTCCTGAAGCATGCTGCCGGCCCTCGCCACTAGGCCGCAGCACTCTTAGGCTACTTTCACACTAGCGTTCGGGTGTCCGCTTGTGAGCTCCGTTTGAAGGCTCTCACAAGCGGCCCCGAACGCATCCGTCCAGCTATATGCATTCTGAGTGGACGCGGATCCGCTCAGAATGCATCAGTCTGGCAGCGATCAGCCTCCGCTCCGCTCAGCAAGCGGACACCCGAACGCTGCTTGCAGCGTTCGGGTGTCCGTCTGGCCGTGCGGAGGCAAGCGGATCCGTCCAGACTTACAATGTAAGTCAATGGGGACGGATCCGTTTGAAGATGACACAATATGGCTCAATCTTCAAACGGATCCGTCCCCCATTGACTTTCAATGTAAAGTCTGGACGGATCCGTTCAGGCTACTTTCACACTTAGAATTTTTTTCAAACTATAATGCAGACGGATCCGTTCTGAATGGATACAAACGTCTGCACTATAGGAGCGGATCCGTCTGAGCAGACATTAGACGGACCCGCTCTGAACGGTAGTGTGAAAGTAGCCTAATCCTCTCACTCCTCCTCCTGCTGACCTGGCTCCCACTTGAAGAAGCTGTTCCCCAGCTTGATGAGGGACCCACCTGACAGCTGCTCCCCGCTGTCCCGCTGACAGGTAAGTCCTGTCCTGTGGCTAGCCCCCAGCACGGTCGCTCTTGCTGCTTCTGCTCCACCAATCCTGACCATTGTCCCTACTTTAAATTAATTACCCCTTCCATGCCGCTTCCCCCTAAGTCAACTCGCCATTCCGCTCTGGCTATGATCCGCTCCATCGCTCTTTCTTATATAAAAATTTGCTCTTTGTGTTGTGTGGGCTGTGCCCCAATGTGTAATGAAATACTATTATCTTTAGAACTTTTCTGTGCTGTGATTAAATGGACAGCAAACTTCTATGTTTAACAGCATTTATGTTAATTACAGAGAGAGGGAGCGATAACGATAATTCCAGAGATGTTTATCTCACTTCACTGTAATTACAGCTGCATTATTTTTGTAATGTTAAGAGCACAGCTATCTCCTTTCTTATGTGCCTCATGTTGCTATGCAATCTTGTGTTCAGACATTAGACAGAGCAGGAATAATTTTTGTATTTTCAGCAGCTGAAACCTAGATTATTTCTCTTCATTGGTGGACAGGGAAAGTAAAGGGAAAGTCTAGTTTTTCAAAGAAGAATTGTCTGTGTTGTGTATGTGAGGGAAAGCATAAAGACGTCCATTTTGTATATGTATTCATTTTATATCTATGTATAACCTGCACTTAGATAGGACGGGGATTTATCCTTGGAAGGAAGGAGTACAAATTCCACAGTCGGCCCCTACTCCCCTCATGCTGATCATTAATTTTCTTATCTCAAACTAGACATAGTAACTCAAAGCTTGTCTCCACTAAGACACTTTTACTGCGTTTGTGTGTGTATAAATATGTGCACTGCTCCAGGGGCGGACTGGGAACTTACAGTGCCCCGGGAAAAAAAAATACTAAAAGTGGCCCTGTTTTGTGGTTGAGTCCAAATTAATAGAAGGCAGGGCCAGCAATATCATATTGTGGCACATTATACCACCCCAATAGAGCCAAAAACCACAGTCCATCACAAAATACAGCCAACAGCACAAAATTCATCCCTAAAATTTACCTGTAAGGTCTATGGGCAATCCGCCCCTGCACTGCTCATTATAATAAAGAGGGCATTACGAGGAACACATCTTGTATGTGTCTCTGTGTTGTGACCTCGAGCTTGCTCACTCAACTTCAATCACATCAGAAGGTTGGTTTGCAACCACATGTACAATAGAGAGAAGCAGGGCAGCTGACAGACAGGGAGAGAGGAGATAGCACCTGTGGCTGTGCCTGCTATCAGAAGTGCAGGTGCACCTCAAAAGCAGCTACCTGCAAGCAAATAGTTTCATTTTGCTTCCCCATTTTCACAGAAATCCCATTTTTTTTGTGGGGTTCATTATAATTAAGCAGTATATACTGTGTGTGTATGTACGGTCGCAATTTTTTTTATTTTTTGGGGTGCTTTCAATTTAATTAAGCAGCAAATATACATGATTACTGTAGCAATACCCATGGTGTGACAGCAATCTACCTGTGTGCATTAAGTTGAAATTGAGCATTAATCCTCAATCGTCCTTTCCCCATTTACATATTTTCAGTTTCCACATGTTGCAATGTAATTTTTTTGGCATTGTTACTTATAATCAAACCAGCATATAGATGTTATTACTACAAGCCACAAAGTATAGCTGCAATCTACCTGGCTGTATTAAGGAGAAATTGAGCGTCAAGCCTCAGTCGTTCATTTACATATTTTCAGTTTCCTCATGGTTGGAATTTAAATGTTTTTTTTGGGACTTCAATTTATTTAAATCAGCCTACAGGTGATCAACACCAATACACAGGCCAGCACACACAAGTATCTGTGAAGGATAACAAATTTAGGCCTAAATCAGTTTCCCTTTATTTCTGTGTTCACAAACACGTTTCCATAAATTTTTTTCAAACTATCAGCATACAGTATATACATGATTACTACTAGAGATGGCCTTGCGGTTCGCCCGACGGTCGTTTCGCGGTGAACTCCAAAAAGTACTTTCAGCGCATCAGGGGGGATCGTGACTGATGAGCGCACTCACCTAGCTCAGTGTGAACTACCTCACATTTTTAAAAATGAATGAGGCATGGATCTCGGAGGAATTCAACACCTGTGATGACCACGTGTAATTGATTTTTCTCATGCCAGCCCACACATATCCACCAACACACAGAACAAAGAATTTTCCTTGCCTTATGTATATACAGCTGCATAAAAGGTGGAGCTTTTCCTATCATTCTTACTTATGTCAGGTGAATGCCTATACTGGCCGACAGTTACATATTTATCCTGTGACCGACTAATGTACCTCCAACCACAGAATACAAAGTTCTTTGCTGTCAGGTGAATGCCTATTGCCTAAATTTTGGGGCCTGTACTGGCCGACAATTATATTTTTTATCTCTTGCCACATAATCAAACCCCTGTCTCACTCCTCTGCCTCTCATTATGGTGGCGTATGAACCGCATTCACCATAAGAAACTTCTAATGTCACAGGGTCAACTGACCGTGCCCCCACCCCGTTCTGTGCCCCTCACCCTGTACTGTGCCCCCTTATACCCTGCATTGTGCCCTTTTACCAAACCCTGTGCAGTGCCCCTAGTCATTCCCTGTACTGTGCCCTCTTATACCCTTTTATCCGGTCACGGTATGGCGGTGTTATCCAGTCACTGTACAGAGGTGTTATCTGGTCAATGTATGGCGGTGGTATCCAATAACTGGATGGCCATAACTGTATCCCTTTCCCTGCCCAAGCCGTCCTTTTTTAGACCTGGCATGAGCGGGAAAAATATGCAGATTGCGGTGCTAAGGACCTTTGCGCCACAATCTGTGTCAGAAATAAGCCTAACATAGATGTATTTCTATATAATAAATGACCACTTAATTGTATTATTTTTCAGGGGTAGAGATAATATCTTTATATTATATAGATTCTAGTGTATTATACTGTGCCATGTATTTCCCAGTAGAAAATGATCCTTGGAAAGCACAGTCCTCATTTCTGACCACCAGGACCAGGTAGCGCTCTGTCAGTACATGGCGGCCTCCCCTCTCCACCACGCTGCTCCGCTGTGCACTGGTGCTTATTCTGACACTAGAGTTGGGTTCACATCCTATTTTTGTGGCATCCGCTCACCATACAGTTCCATGGTAGAAAAAAAAATTACGTTAACGTATGCATTTTTTTATGGACTCTGCAGGATACAAAAACGTGGAGTGCTGCACATTTGTATACATCAAACCGATAGGAAATAAAAAATCTCTAGGCTCCAGCAGGGCACATTTTTGAGAGTTTCCTTTTAAGACGCATAAAAATGGCCCCTGAATAAAATACATATTTTTTGTGGGAATTTTTGCCAATGATCCCCCTCTGGTATATCACTGTCCATGTTGTGGGACTATTTGTGTACTTCTAGTAAGTGTTTGCTGGCTGCAAATATGACCTGAAGGTTTTTCAGGTTCGCCTGCCATTAAAGTGAATGGGGCCCGCAGCGAACGCGTGGTTCGCAAATATTTGATCGCGAACGCGCATTCGCGAATCGTCCTGGCCGATGTTTGTCAATCACTAATTACTACACCAATAGAGAGGGTAGCACACAAAAGTATCTGGGAGTGATAACAAATTTAGGCCCAAATCCATTTCCCTTTTTCACGTCTTTAATCATTTTTTTTTGGGGGGGGGGGCGGGAGAGGGGGGTTGTTGATTATACTAAAACTAGCAGCATATATACAAGTTTACTACACCAAGACACAGGGTGGTGCACAACATTATCTGAGAAGCCCAAAAATGTCCAGGCTACAGAAGGGTTCCAAACTAAAGACCCAGAGCCAGAATGTGGGTAGTAGCAGCACATCTATCCGACCAGAAGTAGTGGTGGTAGTAGTAGTAGTAGGCTACAGTTGTCCCTGCTGGCTTCAGAAAGGTGAAACATTATATTTGAGGAGAAAGAGGATGAGAAAGTGGATTGGATGGCTCATTCCTCCTCTCAGTCGCAGCAGGATGACGTGGAGGTGACTTCAGAGTCTGACATGGTGCCATGGAGCCAGGGGTTATATCGTTTTGCCTGCTCTTCCTCCTTGCAGCCTCAAAGAAGTCTTTCAGTAGAGTCCTCCCAGTCTTCACTGCCCTTTTCTAGAGGGGCGCCTTCCTTTTTCCTAAGAAGTGGCAAGAAAATCCCCCCATGCCCTATAGTCAAGAGAGTCTCTTGTATGAGAGCAGAAGGAAGGGAAAGGGAGGGGGTGAGGATTCCAATGTATAGACCTCGCCCACCTCCCCTTGCTGGTAGTGCCCCATCTTGCCACTGTTGCTGTCTGTCTGTCTATTATCACGATCTGTATGGCTGCATCATGCTACAAATGCCTTTCAATCGTCAGTTTATGTATATTAATTTTCCACACAGTTGAAATTTAAAAATTCTGTATATCATTGCTAGAGAAATTTGATTCTGCCGGTCCGCCAAATTTTCTGAAAAGATTTGATTCGATCCGAATTTATTCGCGGCGAATCGCTTTAAAAAACAGCTATTTCCTGGCTGCAGAGAGCCTGTATAATAGTGTAGAACACTGTGCCTTGCAGTAATACACATACGGAGTCTGCTGTGGTAGGGAAACAATACTGTGAGTCAGTATGACACGCTCATGACAGGCGTTGCTCTTAGAATCACTGCACACTTCAATTATTTGGACAGTTACGAGGCCAAAACTGACCAAATAACTCAAGTGTGAACTCAGCCTTAAAGGTCGATGTTAGCGCCAGGTATAAAGAACCGTGCAGAGGCCCAAGATCCTACTGTAGCGTGAAAGAGCGCACTCCTTTTACACCGTCATCAGCTGATTCCACATACCGTAGATGTCTACAGAATCTGTTCTATTAAACGCTTATACAAGTAGAGCCCCCCTAACAGAGTGGAGAGGGTGTCAGCAGTAAGTTTGTGTTGACGTCACTGATTATTTTGCTCTTCCTCTGATCTGCCACAGAGTGGCAAGGTGACATACCATAGTGTGGAGGTGGCAGCAGAATGAGGAGGCCACAGACTGGCAAGGTGACATAGTGTAGTGGTGGCAGCAGCATGAGGAGACCACAGGGTGGCATAATTAAATAGTGTGGCAAGGTGACATAGTGGGAAGGTGGCAGCAGCAACATGAGTTGGCTACAGAGTGGCCCAGTGACATAGTGTTGAGTTAGCAGCAGCATGAGGAGGCCACAGAGTTGCCCAGTGACATACGTAGTGTTGATTTATCAGCAGCATGAGGAGGCTACAGAGTGGCAAGGTGACATATTGTGGAGGTGGCAGCAGCATGAAGAGGCCACAGAGAGGCACAAATGACAGAGTGTGGAAGTGGCAGCAGCAGCATGAGGAGACCTGAGTGGTGAGGTGGCAGCAGCATCAGGAGACCACAGACCCGTTAACAAAGTGGGGAGGTTGGTGGCAATAACAGTACCTGCTGACGATGGTGGGTGTAAAAAAGCGCACTTGGCATCAGATGTGTGGCATCAGGCGGGTGACAGCATCAGAGTAGTAGCTGAGGCAGGTAGCCAGAAGAAACCGGTCTCTTTTGTCAAGGTTTGGGTGAGGCAGCATAGATGATCTAATCTCATGCATCAGGCATTAATGGGTGGAAATCCTGGCTAATCCACACCTGATTCATCTTGACAAAGGTCAGTCTCTCCACATTTTGGACAGGCAAGTTCTCCTTGGGGTAACTATGGCCCCCGCCGCACTAAACACCTGCTTTAATGCCACAGTACTGGCCAGGCAGGACAGCTTTTCTATGGCATACTCGGCCAGTTGCGGCCACAAATCCAGTTTGGCTGCCCAGTGATCCAACAGATCTTTATGTGGGGTGGCAGGGTGCTGTCCAAGTATGCCACCACCTGCTGGTTCAGGTTCTGCTCCAGGTCTAGCTGCTGCTGCTGGTGAGTGGTTTCTTCACTAGGCAGGTTAAGAAAGCTTCTCATCATCGACTCTAGACTCAAGCTGCTGCTGATGGAGCTGGAACTGCTCCTACCCCCTCCACCCCGCCACAGCAGCCATGGCAGTGGAACGAGAGTGCAGAGGGCCCCCCCGGTCAGGCCTGCAAGAGAATGGAAGATGGCACAGATCGGAAGCGGCCAACTGACTATTTAGGATGTCTCTATAGTAGTTCAGTTTGTCCTCCCTCTCAGCAGGTGTAAAAAAGGCCCCCATTTTGGACCGGTAGCGAGGGTCCAACAAGGTGGAGAGAAGGCAAAAATAAAACCACAGACATATGCCGTTGAGCAACCGTTGCCGAGGCCCCTAATGTGCCAGCGCAATACGAACTCCACCGTAATCTCTAGTTTTGCGTCGTCCTGACTCACCTCCCGAGACCCAGCAGCTGCTAGCCACTCACCCCAGGCCTTACCATGTTCTCTTCAAGTTGCCGTAGCAACAGAAGAGGAGATAAAGGACATTGAGTGCTGTCCACCAGCCTCCAGAGGTGTGGTGGGCATGGTACGCCATCCTGGTCCGCTCCCGGAAGAAGGGCCCGAAACTCCATGTGCTGTCCAAGTCGCCCGAGTAACTGAAGAGGAGATCACTCCTGCCAATGAAAAAGAAAAAGCATTAGCAATAAGGTTAGAAGAGCCGGGAACGTGACGGGACCTGAGGAAGATGTTAAATTCGAGAAAACGCAACACTAAGTGTCGCAAAAGACGAGAAAAACCCCTGCCCATAGGCATATCCCTGGAGGCAAAAACCAATAAATCCAGTTGGGATTGTATTTGATGTAGCGCAACCTTTGTGGCTGAAACAAACCGTCATTCATGCCGGACAGCATGAAGAATTTATCCCCGGACAACCGGAAAACCATAGCAACCGTATCAATCTTGATACCCAAGAATGACAGGCACGTTAGGGGACCCTCATCTTAACAGGGGACACTGGAACGCCGAAGCATTACATAAGCTGGAGAAAAGTGTTCAGGAGGTAGCGACAGGAACCGCCTGAATCAGGGGCAACAAATAATACGGATAGTGAATAACGGATCGAGAACCAGACACATAACGAACAACCCACTCAAGGAAAGTATTAAACATTTCAAATTAATGACAGGATATGGAGCAGCCCCTGGGGAGGCAAGTATTGTAGTAATAAAGATCATCAACATAGAAACCCAACGAGTGATAACAGTCCTGGTGAACCAGGAGGAGGAGAAAGGCAGACTCGATATCCGACCAAAAGGAGGGCCCCCGGCCAGCCTTACTGACCAAGGCAACAGCCCTATCGAAGGACACCTAGGACACTGATGCATCCTCAGGAGGGATGGCATCATTAACCGAGGTACCCTTTGGGTGAGAAAGGTGATGGATCAAATGAAATTTACCCGATTCCTTCTTTGGAACGACACAGAGGGGTGAAACTCAGAGATTCAGGAAAGGTGGGGGATTAAAAGGGGGTTCTTTATCCTACGCATGAAAACCTCTTTAAACACTTATTGCCTCTGGATGCTCCCAAGCTGTTTTAAGGTTATGTGCAAAAACTGGTAACCTGCTAAAAACAAAAGGAATGCAAAACCCAAAAGTGAAACCGAAACGAAGATGGGCAGCGTCCGGTTTATTGGGGTAGAGGTCTAGCCAAGGGACCATCTCGGTGACGGGCACAGGGGTCTTTTGGGTCACCGGTCATAGCGGGCTTCTGGAATTTGTCCGGATGGCGGGTACATCGAATGACAGCATGGGGGCCTCCACAAGAGGAGAACTCGTGCTGCTGAGTAGACTCCGGTACCAGAGGCCATCCCGGGAAAGGATATAACATCAGACGGAGCCAGACATCGGTGGCCTCTAACTCCCCCCAATACTAGGTTAAAGTGCCAACCGGCGGCGGAACTCCACATCATACTTCCACCACACGGGGCCCGCGTGAGCCTTATAGGCACCATATATGGAGTCCTGATAAATAGATAGTTCTGAACAGCAATCCGGATGCCACAGATCCTCTAACAAAACCTAATAGTGCAAAGGCTTGTAACCAATTGTTCATGGTCGTAGCAACTCAGGGACTACGTAAGTACTGTTTTTATTTATTTTTTTGAGCTGTCACTCCTTGTCAACAGTGTGCTGGTCTATCGTCACTAAGGACCAGATATCAATGTAAAGATTGGCCCATATCTTTTCTTTTACCTCTTCTGCCAAATGAGCCTCAAGCGAGCTGACCGCACAGAAGAACAAGTCCTTATGCAACCCGGCTAAAACAGGAGGGGGTTTTTTGTAAAGAGGTAAAGGAGAGGAGGGGGAGACTGAAATCTATCTAGGACGGCCCAAGGACTGTAACAACTGCAGAACCCTGGCCACCCGCCTCCCACGCCCCTGTATACTGAAACTCACCAGACGAAGCAGGTCTTGGAGGCACTGGAGGAATCGCGGATGTGGTCGCCGATGGAGCCGGCGCTGGAACCGTCGACGGACAGGGCGGAGGACAAACCAGGCTGGAGGCCCTGGAAGAACGGACAGGCTCCCGCCTCTTGCATCTTGTGTGTGACACCGAACCAGACTCCCCGGAATCCCATGGATGGCGTCGAGACTGGCGCCTGTGAGAAACACGACGTGCCCGATGCCTGTACTCCAAAGTTTATGAGGTAGACGATCGGGTCCACGTCAGCGAGGAACAGCTGCGGGGGGAAGGAATAAAACGGCCAGCCTGCAGGGGAGCACAGGGTACTGCTATAGAGGAGGGCTTTATGGTGCAAGATGTGCCAAAAGTGCGTCACCTGAAAAGCCCCCTTTTCCCCTTATCGTAAAATGGGAGGGAAGAGGACAAAACGAAGAGGGATGGGAGGAAAAAAGGGGGGTATATCCCCTAAACTATAGATGCAAGAGGAGGGGAGGGAAGAGGTACCCAAATTCCCAGCAGGGGCAACCCAAATGGGAAGAGCCACCCGCCGTCCCATATCACCCATCCTACCCGGTCAGGTCCTCTCCAGGAACCATATGCTGCTCTGGAGGCAAGAAATTTAGGGGAGAATGCATGTATAAAATGACATGAAGAATGATTTTTTTTATGGATTATTTAAGAATCCAGGAGGAAGAAACCTCTGTGAGCCTTTGTATAAAATTGGAGAATGCAGAGTTATGCTATAGACCTATGACTAGCTAGGGGCACCATATTACAAATCCGTAAAAACATGCCATGTGCTGGAGGTCTTTATGATAAAAAAAATACGTGGAATAAATCTGATTTTACTATAACGCTCTGCAAGCTGTACAACTGTGTGGAAATATATGTCTCTCTTGCATCAGAGCACACCTAAATTTGACTATCCATCATATCAATGCCCATTCATGACAGAAAGTGTCTTTGCTAGTTATACTACAAAGTGTAATGTGCACTTCTTCTTGTTGAGCAATCATTGCTTCTCTTTTAATGAACCTAATATAGCTCTAAACTGCTCATCATCCCTGGGTTTGGTCATATTGTGCACAATTATAGACAGCGTGCCTTACCTCCATCACAATCCCAAAGCACGTGCACTGACTCAGTGGATCACTGCTAAAGGTTAACTGTTTGTAAGAAGTTAAATGTAATTTAATCAGGGCCGTCTTTAATATTGATTGAACCCTGGACAAGAGGGAGAACACAAGTGCCGCTGCCGCATTCATGGGTCTATACTTTATTAACTAAGTAGCAGGACATGTAGGGCATACATGGGGGATGTCCCTGCACTTACTATTATTTCTGGGCGCCGCTCCGTTGCGCCACTGTGGCCCCCGTTACATTCTCCCGCACTGTATGCTAAGTAACAGCATCGGAACATCGGGGAGGAGACATCAGCTTTTCTCCCTGGGCGTTTCTTCTTTCTGGCTGTAGCGCTGTCCAATTACAGCACAGAACGTCACAGCCAGGGAGAAGGTGAGTTTTTTTTCTCCCTGGCTGTGACGTTCTGTGCTGCAATTGGACAGCGCTACAGGCAGAAGGAACACCCACAGAGAAAAGCTGATGTCTCCTCCCTGAAGTTCTGATGCTGTTACTTAGCATACAGCGCGAGAGAATGTAACGGGGGCCACAGCGGCGCAACGGAGTGGCGCCCAGAAATAATAGTAAATGCAGGGACATCCCCCATGTATGCCCTACATGTCCTGCTACTTAGTTAATAGAGTATGGACCCATGAAAGGTCCTCCAGTGGCCAGTGGGACTCAGGAGGCAGTTGCCTTGGGCCCCCCAGGAGCAATTGGGCCCGGGGCAGGTGCCCCTTTTGCCCCGCGTTAAAGACGGCCCTGGATTTAATGCTAAAAGCACTTATCCCTCTATTCACTATGTATTCTAAATAGTCTTGTATGGACATAAAAACTGTCAACAATGGCTTGGTTAGGTTGCTGTGGAGACTGGCTGCCCTCCTCTCGTTAGTTAGTTTTACCTCAGCAGAGCTAGATGTAAGACCTATATGTCTGAGCTCCTGCCAAGTAAGCCCAAAAGAGGTGCTTCAACCAGGAAACACCATTCCTGAGACTGAACAGCTGCCATATAACAACTGAACTGAGAGACTACCCCTGAGGAAAAGAGAACAGACATCCACAGAAGGTCTAGAACATGAAGGCCGTGCACTGGATTCAGACAGTAAGGTACAGCTCGTTCATGGCGTTAAGACTTTGCTACATGAGGAAAGGGTAAATTGCCTTCAGCATCCATCACACTTTGAGACAGACTAGCTATTTGAATCTAAGATCTGCACCACTCAGCCTGGGAATTTCCAAAAGAGTAAATGGAATTGCATACCTGTGGATATTTGGAAAGACTGCAAAGTTTATTTAGAGGGAAACTCATGGAGGACTACATCATTGCTGCTGTCTATACACAACTCCTGGGAGAATGTTACTCTGTAACATACCTAGGAACTGTGTCTGCTGTATGAACTACTGCAAACATTATCTATTAAGAAAAGGGGAACTTTATTTATTGCAACCAAACGGGCCTGTTCATTGACTCCATCCCTCCTCCTGACCTGCACCTGTCCTTCTGCCTTGCACTCTGCCAACCGTACACCTTCAAGGGCACCCCAACTATCAGGTGGAAGCCCCTAAAAGTGCCCTGAGGGAAGAAAGAGTGCACTACTGCATGGGTCCAGAGTGCATCAGAGTGAAGCCAGCCACTGTGAACCATGTACCATCGCTACTAGAGATGAGCGAAGTTTTGAAAAATTTGATTCGGCAACTTTCAATTTGTTACTAATTAATTAGTCAAAAATCGCTATAAATCAGGTATACCCAGGCCACTCTGCCTTACTGTATGGCCACACAGAGCAGCTGTGCTGTGGGTAGGGTTGTGGCCATGCTGCGGTGAAGAACCGCACGGGCAATTAGCCTGCAGCTGCCTTTCATTTAATAATGAAGATCACACTGTATTGTCCTTCTTCATTGTTAATGGCCGCATGGCATCTTTAATGCACCTCTAAACAGGGGCTGTTGCTGGTATGGGGTTTGGCTAGTAAGGTGGGGGCACAATATGCTGGCATACCCACTTCTCCAACTCCAGTGCTCTCCTGCCCTACAAGTGGGAGCCCTTCTTCTGCCATCTGCTTTTCCTCCTTTTCCACATAATCTAATATCGATGAGAATATATCAGGAACATCTAGCTCCTCCTCTCTCTGCATCTTGCTGACTTTTCTAGAATGTAAAGCCAGCAAAATATGAGGATGGTCATCACTAAGACCTGACCCTCCTAAGGGGTGCAGACTGGATGGTACTAGTTGGCGCGCTGGTCACTAGAATAATAAAGACTTCCATCTTATTGGTATTGAAATCTTCTATGAATCTTTTTCAGCAACACTGTCCCTAGCACATGAGTGCCTGCCACGTCTCTCCCTAAGCTCCGCTCACAGGTCAATGGCAGAGACCGTGCCGGATGAGGCTTTTATAGGGCTGTGACATCACCGAGGATCTGCGAGTTGGCTAGCTGCACTGCATTATGGGTGATCTTGCGTTCCTGGGCTTGTATCCTCTGCATTTAGTTTTACTTTCGTAACCCATGCGGCCGCAATTGTAGGAAAAGCTGATTCATTACCATGAAGCTCGAGGAAATTCGGCTTTGTTGAGAATCAAAGTTTTCCGAAACTTAGGACCGAATTCCACTTAGAATGCTTTGCTTTGCTCAACACTAATCCACCTCTTCCTCCTCTTAGCACTCCCCCAAAGGGTTGCTGCACACAATTTTCTAATTCTCAGCTTTTTATCAGTGAATTAAGACTTTCTTCTTTACAGCTGGAATGTCTCACCATGACCTAGTCCTACTTATCCAGCTGTAGTTTTTTACAATGTATCAATGTAGATAAAGTTTGTAACAGCGTCTCAGTTCAGATAAAGGGGTATTTCTGCTCGATGCATTTATCCACTTATTGCTGTGCTTGACCATTTCCATCAGTGCCCTATACTTTGAATGGCGTGCAGGTTGCATGCTCATCTACAGAAACATTCAGGCTCCAATAGCCAAGGTCTTAAAGCTGAAGGAAATGGGTGACTGAGGTTTTCATTTCTGGTGGTTGATGGAGTTTCCAGTGGTCAGACGTCTACTGATTTAGCATATATCACCTATGAAGTGAATACCCTTTTGGGTAGGCCCACATATGGCATAAAAAAATTGCTGCCAATCTGTCTGAGGAAATCACCACAAATCTTGCTGAACATCAGCTTTACAATTCGCATCTGTGGATTTCACCCCTGTACATTTTTTTGGGGGTACTATCTCTCGTTGGGGAGAGAGCACCTTAATCGGCGTGAGGAGACTTATAGGCCATACTTGCTCCTCTGGAATTCTGGGAAGAAAGGGATGAAAGTGGGCTTTGCCTCTAAGGAAACCTGTTGGTAAAATTTGCAGCTGATATTGACATGCTGAATATCTAAGAATCCGAACCTCAGGTCGGTCTTTGTGTGGAAAAAAATCTGAAGCATGTGGGTGAGATTTGCTCAAAGCCACAACCGCTGCCAGTTTTCCAATTATAAATATGCATGGAAAATCCATACCATTTCCGCTTTCTCCGAAATCAGGTGATTCCAGGACAGGAGCGAGTTGAGTGTTTTTGACTCCAGTATATTTAGGGCAAAGAATGTTGTCAATATTCTAGATTGATATTGTACATTATAAGAGTAAGGGTACTTTCACACTTGCGGCAGAGGATACTGGCAGGCATGACCGGAACTGCCTGCCGGATCTGGCAATCCGGACGCAAAACGGATGCATTTGTGAGACAGATCCGGATGTCTTTCCGATTGTCTTTTCTGAGCTGAGCTGAACTGAGCTCATCACATGGTCTATCACCATGGTGATGGATCATGTGATGTATCATGTAATGAGCACAGTGATGTAACCACAGGTCCTTTGACAGGTCCTGAAGAAAGAACAGGAGACTGGCAGCTACGCAATCAATTGGAGGAGGTGAGTTAATAAAAATAAAAAAATTTAACCCTCAATTGACCTTCTACTAAGCATTCTGTATTAAAGAATGCTATTATTTTCCCTTATAACCATGTTATAAGGGAAAATAATACAATGAATAGACTTTCATCCTAGCAACCATGCGTGAAAATCGCACCACATCTGCACTTGCTTGCGGATGCTTGCGATTTTCACGCAGCCCCATTCACTTCTATAGGGCCTGCGTTGCGTGAAAAACGCACAATATAGAGCATGCTGCGATTTTCACGCAACACACAAGTGATGCGTGAAAATTGCCGCTCATGTGCACAGCCCCATTGAAGTGAATGGGTCCGGATTCAGTGCGGGTGCAATGCGTTCACCGCACGCATTGCATCCCCACGGAAAACTCACTCTTGTGAAAGGGGCCTACAGGGAGAGATCTGCAGCAGAAAGGACACCCCGCCGCCCCCCGCCCAGGCTGTGATAGGGAGAGAGCTGCAGCAGAATCCACTGAGCTTCCAGCCTGAACAGTACCTAGCAGAGTGGTTGGAGCAATGAATGGGGAAAGCTTTGGCATGCACTACATCTACATGTACTATATTATATTGGTTTTGATTTATTGCATCCATAATGACATAAGTTCTTTAACTGGTGTGCCAAATCTTCTCATGCATTGTAATTCATTTTACTTAATTATTATGCTCACTTATATAGCGCTGACATATTCCGCAACACCTTACAGACATTAGCATCACACTGTCCCCAATGGGGCTCACAATCTAACTTCCCTATCAGTATGTCTTTGGAGTGGGGGAGGAAACCGGAGAACCCGGAGGAAACCCACACAGACACGGGGAGAACATACAAACTCCATGAGATGTTGTCCTTGGTCAGATTTGAACCTAGGACCCAAGTGCTAACCACTGAGCCACCGTGAATTAAAGAGGACCTTTCACTTGTATAAACTATGTGAACTGAGTATGCTGCCATATAGAGCGGCGCCCGGGGATCTCACTGCACTTACTATTATCCCCGGGCGCCGCTCCGTTCTCCCGTTATGCCCTCCGGTATCTTCGCTCTGTAAGTTATAGTAGGCGGTGTCTGCCCTTGTCCTGTGGGCGTCTCCTTCTCCTAGGCTGTAGCGCTGGCCAATCGCAGCGCACAGCTCACAGCCTGGGAGTTTTTTTTCTCCCAGGCTGTGAGCTGTGCGCTGCGATTGGCCAGCGCTGCAGCCTAGGAGAAGGAGACGCCCACAGGACAAGGGAAGACACCGCCTACTATAACTTAAGGAGCAAAGGTACCGGAGCCTATAACGGGAGAACGGAGCGGCGCCCGGGGATAATAGTAAGTGCAGTGAGATCCCCGGGCGCCGCTCTATATGGCAGCATACTCAGTTCACATAGTTTATACAAGTGAAAGGTCCTCTTTAAGCTAAAACACTATTATGGAATTGCTATTTGTTTAGTTCTCTGATACATTTGAGCAGTTTTACAACAGTAATACTTGTTCTCCATTGTAAAAAATAATACGAATTAAAAACAAAAGCCTTCCTGGCAAAGCATGCTGGGGCAGCAGCTCCGCCTCAACTGGACAGGCACACAATAGCGCTGTTGGAATATCTGGTTTTATTTCAGACATGCTCACTGCCTGTTAAAGAAACAAACATGATCCAAATTGACACATGATGTGCGTGTTTTGTGCAACTTCACTGGTGGAGTTTGGTTACACTCACCTCTTGTTGACCTTGTGCAAGTCACTTCACGTTTCACCACAAAAAGAAAGTTTGTCAGCTTCCCTCCGTCTTCTAGAAGTGAAGCAAACAGAGGATGATTTCTCCTAGCAGTAGTATGGAGCACTCCAGGGCAGTACGTTTTTCTTATTGTTTCACTTGGCAGATACCTAGAAACACTCAGAATAAATGCATGTTGATGTGCTGAAGATCATCATGGTCAGCAGGGAAAGTTCCACTGGGATTTTATTTGTCTTCCTTTGGAATGACACATAAAGAATCATACCTGCCAGGAAAATAGTAAAAGCTCGAAGGGAAAATATCTTTTGTCATCTTACATCATTTGTGTATTTATAGCAGACTGGAAAAATACATTTAAATAATACTGCTTCTTATGTGCACCATAAAAGAGTGCTAGAGATGTGTTCTTCTGGGAGGGGGGAGATTGATACCTAAAGATATTCAGTACATTCTACCTGACAACAAAAAAATGCAGAGAATGTTGGATGGTGTTTAATTGGAGAAAATTATAATATCGATGGGTGGGGGTTAGGGGCATCTGTATGATAAAGGTCAAAGTTGTAGGGCTAGGGCATTGTAGAGATGGTGTCGTTTTCATCAACACCAAAAATATTGTTAGGTCAGCACTACTCACTGGAATCCCAGCTTTCCAATTCGTGGTGGTGCCTGCAGCGTTGGATCCCGGTCTGTGGGTTCCTGTGGTAAGTAACAACAGAAGAAGCCGCGGCACTCAGAAGGATAAATTCCAATTTCTTTATTTCACCTCTTGTGGCAACGTTTCGACCAAAAGGTCTTTATCAAGTGCTTGATAAAGACCTTTTGGTCGAAACGTTGCCACAAGAGGTGAAATAAAGAAATTGGAATTTATCCTTCTGAGTGCCGCGGCTTCTTCTGTTGTCGTTTTCATCAAGACGTATGAAATATGTTGATTGTGTATACAGTATATATTCAGGCTCCTAGGATCCTGCAGGCGAAATGCATTAACAAAAAGAAAATTCTTCCAACAATATGTTTTATATAAAGAAAGAGTTTTTTTGCCTCTAAAACCTCTAAAAGGGAGACAATGAATTTTTTTTTAGTTTCTTTAGTTCTGTGAACAATGCAGTCAGCAAGTAATAGTTTAAAGCAAATGGGAGGACTTTATCATGAGGGTAATATTTGAAGTCAGTTTTGTCTGAGTCTTCATTGGTGTACTTTGCGCCAAATTTATAAAATTATGTTTGTTGGCCAAGTTTGATGAAGTTGGCTCATCTTTAAACTTTAAACACTTTTGTCTAGAAATGCTAAGCTAGTTTTTTTTTACGCCACTCCCAACTGGAGAGAGTTGGTGACTTTTTTGCGACTTTTTGAAGAAGTCGTAGAGACAAATCTGGAGTGAAAATAAAGGGGTTGTCCAAGTTCAGAGCTGAACCCAGACATATCCCCATTTTCACCCAGGCATGCCCTCTGATATGAGCATCGGAGCATTGGCTAACAGATGGAGCAGCAAAAGCAAGAGGCAGGTTCAGAACAGGTGGGGTTCCTGGGTCATGCCAACTTAGCATGGTGTCAGTGGAACCCACAGATTCCTAGCTGTGTGTATTTGTTGTCACTTGAGATGATGTTGAAGAGCGAGTCAACCATTGCATGACAGTGGCAGCTCTGGCCTGTTGCTGCGGCTAACAGAACGGATTAGCTATAATAAATTTCTTTCCACTGCACAGTTATGTACAGGGTGATAAATTACACCTTCCCGTTATATGTACTTACCATAACGCTACAGCTAACAGAATGGATTAGTTGTGATAAATGTCACTCCACTGCACAGTTATGTACAGGGTGATAAATTACACCTGCCTGTTATACGGACTTAACGTAACGCTACATCTAACAGAATGGATTAGCTATGATAA
This sequence comes from Bufo bufo, assembly GCF_905171765.1. Classification (NCBI taxonomy): domain Eukaryota; kingdom Metazoa; phylum Chordata; class Amphibia; order Anura; family Bufonidae; genus Bufo; species Bufo bufo. Next base: position 70,976,224 of record NC_053397.1, on the reverse strand, counting down.
ATTTTGCTCCACTGCACAGTTATGTACAGGGCAATTAAATGACACCTGCCGTTATTAACATAATCCTACAGCTAACAGAACGGATTAGCTATTATGAATTTCACTCCACTGCACACTTATGTACAGGGCGAAAAGTTACGGACACAACTTAATGCTACAACTAACAGAATGGATTAGCTATGAATGTCCCTGCACTAGAACGTGATGCACACAGCGATACACTATCCCTGCACTCTCCACCTCTGGGCACCAATATCGAGAATGGAGCCCTGAATGTGGTGGAGGGCACACTGCACATGTGCAGCCGCCCTCCATTAATTTCTATGAAGTCGCCGAAAATAGTTGAGCGCTGACTGGGCTATTTCCGTCAGGCCCATAGAAGTGAATGGGAGTGGTGGCCGTGCATGCTCGGTGCATTCCCATTCACTTCTATGGAGAGAGCTTTTGGTGGTGGCCAGACCCAGGGAAACCTGGGGTCCTCCAGCAAACACTTTCTCTGCTCAGTTCTCGATATAGGTGTGGGTCCCAGCGTTAGGGCCCACACCTATCAGACCATGGGGACATATCCTAGCGATATGCCCCGATTGTCTCAGAAAGGAATACCCCTTTAAGTGCATCTGCAGTCAAATCTACAGCCATATGGGTGTATTACCTTTACTGTCTCTGTCCAAGCATTGTCCCATTTTAAAATGGCTCTCAACCTTTTGGAATAATTCATTGCATATTTCCCTCAGAGCTTGGTTCTTAGCAAAGTTGCTTTTCTGGCAGATTTTCTCTCACAGGGATGGTGTCTTCCTGGAGAAGACTTCTTTTCTCCTGCTTTAGCTAGTCTGGTTTACACAAGAACAGCAGCATATAGGTCTTTACTCTTGGTTGACTTTTTAGCAACAACCCTCTAGCTGGGTGTAGAGGGACGGGGGAGAATTAGACATATATGTATATATGTCTGCATTAAAATATACATATATATATTAGCCCTGAATGGCCAGTGGAGATATATGTTACATAATATATACATATATACCCTGTGTATATGTTTGTATGGGCCCAGTATTTGCCCATATGTCCCTTGTAGGTGTATGTGGGCCCAGTATATGGATATATATGTGTATATATAGATATGCAGTGTTAGATATCCAGTGTTATATGCATGTCTGTATATATTTGTGCCCCAGGTATGTATGTATATGTATAGACAGAGAGATGTATGTATGCCCCAGTTAATGCATGCATCTGTGTACAGTATGTATATATATATAGTTATATATTTAATGTGACCCAATAATATCCCCCAGGTGGTGTATATAGGTGTGTTTTATATATATATATATATATATATATGCCCCAAATATCTATATATATTTATATATATATACTTCTATAATTTCCCCCAATCGCAGGTGCCCCCCCAACTGAATTACCCCCTGCAAGCACATGCCAGCGCGCCTAGGTGACTGGACAATCATGTCCAGAGTCGGCCACTTCAAAGGACAGAGGATCAATAGATCCTCTGCCTTTTGATAGCACCTCCTGCAGTGCCAGAGATGCTTTGCATTTTCCCCTGCTGCGTATCTCCGGCGCAGTAATTCCCACGCCGGAGATACGTGGTCGCTTTACAGGCGGGAGGATCAAAGCCTGGAAGCGCGCGCCAGGACGCGCGGGCTGGTTCGGTGATGTCATATCACGGCACCAGCCCACGTGGACTTGCCTGCAGGCAAAAGGATTTTGCAGCTGAGCTGAGCCGAGCCTCCCCTGCAATTATCCCCTGCAAGACGAGCATCAGCGAGAATCAACCCCAGGACAATGAGCATTAACCCCCTGGAGGACGAGCAATTAACCCCTGGATGGCTAAGTACCCTATACCACCAACGCATTAACCCCTACTTTACTATAACCCTATACAACCAACGAATCCTTTGTTTATTAACAATTGGAGATATTCCAATGGACATGTCCAGACCTGTTCGGACGCACTCAGGCTGATGTCAGCAGTAAGTATATAAGGCAAGCTGGACAGATTTTGATAAAGTGATCTGTTATAGTGCTATCAGTTTTGAAATTTAAACGATCCAGACAATTTCTGCTACATATGTGGCAAATACACTACTTATGATCAGCGCAAGAATCTGACACTGCGAGTGCGTCTTGCAGTTTGGGATGCATTTGTGCTAGTAGTGCAGAACTTCCTTGGGAACAGACGAGCTGCAAACTATGCTGAATTAGTAGACAACATGCTTACAGCATATGAACAACTTGGCTGCCGAATGTCATTGAAAGTGCATTTCTTACATTCCCATCTAGATTTTTCCCACCCAATTTGGGACACGTAAGTGACGAACATGGAGAGCGGTTCCATAAAGATATTTCTACAATGGAGAACAGGTATCAAGGCCGCTGGAATCCCAACATGATGGGGGACTACTGCTGGTTTTTGCAACGGGAAAATATAGCCGTTCACAAACACAAAAGCAGATGCTTGAAGCACTTTTAACAGTACTGGGCCTTGCTCAAGTAAGACTTTTAAACTGAAAAACAAGACTTTTTGAAATTTTGTTATTCTGCTACATTTTCATACACTGTTTACTATGCAAACTTTGATGTAGATCAGGAAATTGTTGGAGTAAAACTCATTCTGTTCAAAATTATTCAATGCTTTCCAAGTGCTTAATTCATTTAGGCATACTTATGCATAGCAAAATTTTTGGGATTTGTAATCCGCACACTCGATTTAGTATAGGACAAATGTTTTTTGCCCAGTAGCAGACGAAAAGTTTTTTTTGTTGCATGGTGTAATTAGACTGTAGACTTGTTATTGTGTAATAAATACATTATTATTCATAGTACAGCTTATAGTAATTTATTGTAGTAGTCGCCGCCGTAGTAGTAATTCGCATGTAGTCCAGTTCAAAGTAAGCGCAACAAGGAAGTTAGATGGTTAGTATTAATAGCATAAATAGGCGGAAAACTCACGCCTATTTATAAATATTATTTTAAGGCAAAATATTAATAATTAATATCTCCTTTTACACTGGGAAACGTGGAGCCAGCCCATCACCCAAGAACTACTACAACGGACTGTCTGTTAACTATTTCCTGCCCATATACAGCCTTTTGGAATACATAGAGCATTAGCCATTTGTACCAATGAAAGTGTATAGTTAGCATCTCAGTATACAACTTTAAAAGTGAAACATAGCATGAACCCTCTTAGCAGTGAACCACCAAGTCACTGCACATCCTCCTGCTGTGCAGGGGATATCTTAGGCCCCATGCACACGAGTGAGTTTTCTGCGTGGGTGCAATGCATGATGTGAACGCGTAGCACCCGCACTGAATCCTGACACATTCATTTCAATGGGTCTGTGTACATGAGCGTTTTTTTTCACACATCAGTTCTGTGTTGCGTGAAAAATGCAGCATGTTCTATATCCTGCGTTTTTCACGCAGCCCTGGCCCTATAGAAGTGAATGGGCCTTCAGTGAAAAACGCATTGCATCCGCAAGCAAGTGCGGATGCAATGCGTTTTTCACTGATAGTTGCTAGGAGATGTTGTTTGTAAACCTTCAGTTTTTTATCAGGCGCGTGAAAAACGCATCAAAACGCATTGCACCCGCGCAGAAAAAACTGAACAACTGAACGCAATCGCAGACAAAACTGACTGAACTTGCTTGCAAAATGGTGCGAGTTTCACTGAACGCATCCGGAACTATCGTTCGTGTGAAGGAGGCCTAAGGCCCCTTTCACACGGGCGAGTATTCCGCGCGGATGCGATGCGTGAGGTGAACGCATTGCACCCGCACTGAATACCGACCCATTCATTTCTATGGGGCTGTTCACATGAGCAGTGATTTTCACGCATCACTTGTGCGTTGCGTGAAAATCGCAGCATGCTCTATATTCTGCGTTTTTCACACAACGCAGGCCCCATAGAAGTGAATGGGGCTGCGTGAAAATCGCAAGCATCCGCAACCAAGTGCGGATGCGGTGCCATTTTCACGCACGGTTGCTAGGAGACGATCGGGATGGAGACCCGATCATTATTATTTTCCCTTATAACATGGTTATAAGGGAAAATAATAGCATTCTGAATACAGAATGCATAGTAAAACAGTGCTGGAAGGGTTAAAAAAATAATAATAATAATTTAACTCACCTTAGTCCACTTGATCGCGGCCCGGCATCTCCTTCTGTCTCCTTTGCTGAACAGGACCTGTGGTGAGCATTAATTACAGGTAAAGGACCTTTGGTGACGTCACTCCGGTCATCACATGATCCATCACATGATCTTTTACCATGGTGATGGATCATGTGATGACCGGAGTGACGTCACCAAAGGTCCTTTACCTGTAATTAATGCTCACCACAGGTCCTGTTCAGCAAAGGAGACAGAAGGAGATGCCGGGCATTGCGATCAAGTGGACTAAGGTGAGTTTAATTTTTTTACATTTTTTTTTAGCCCCTCCAGCGCTAGTTTACTATGCAGTCTGTATTCAGAATGCTATTATTTTCCCTTATAACTATGTTATAAGGGGAAATAATACAATCTACAGAACACCTAACCCAAGCCCGAACTTCTGTGAAGAAGTTCGGGTTTGGGTACCAAACATGCGCGATTTTTCTCACGCGAGTGCAAAATGTTTTGTTTTGCACTCGCGCGGAAAAATCGCGGGTGTTCCCGTAACGCACCCGCACATTTTCCCGCAACGCCCGTGTGAAAGAGGCCTAAGACTTCTGTAAATCGACAGACTTTGATAAATGACCCCCATTATGTGCCACTATATGGTTTTAATTGGTATAAAAATGTAGCTGACATTCCCTTTAAGTACTATAACATATAAGATGACTCATCCTCACAAAAATGCTGAGATAGAAGGGTAGCTTGTTTTTAGGCAGCTGTCTGAACTTACTTAGGCGCTGCACTGTAAGCTTTCAAAGATTATTCTTTAGGGAATCTGCAGCTCCCTAATGAATAATTAGATTGAGAAATACTGCTTTACACCAAAGGTTCTCTTTAACCAAAAGCTGTTGGAGCTTGGAAAGAAGCAATTACTGAAAACGAGCATCCTAATCCCTCTTTAAGTCTAACTTTGAAAAACAATGGGAAAAAATTGTGATAGAAGGGATATAGTGCAGCTTTCTTTTATAAAAAAAATAAATCGGAATTAGCTGAGGGGGAGTTGGTAAAATATATTTGCTAGGTACACTACTGACCCATCATGAAGTACAGCAAAACTGCAACTCTGTCTCTAATATTAAGCATACAGTAATGAATTACGGTGGTTGAATTTTATACTGTGGTTACTATACTTACAGTCTTTGAATCTTAATGTTGCGATCTCTAGAGATGAGCGAATTTCTTGAATTTTGTTTTGCATCCAATTCGTCAAATTTGAAAAAAATAATATTTGATTTGTGGCAAATTCTATTTCACACAAATCAAAAGTTCTCTAATTGGCTTGAAAATTGTTATATGACAGGTCTCCTAGGACTCATTTTCTTGTTGTTCTCTCATTCTTTTATTTTTATTTTTTATTACAAAATTGTGCTCTTTGTCTCACTTCCTCTCCCTTTTTAAAGAGGACCTTTCACCACTCCTGACATGTCTGTTTTAATACTTACATGCATTTCCCATGTAATAACAATTCTGGAGCATCTATTCTTATGTTTGTATGTTGTGCCATTCCTTTATTATTTGCACTATAAGTTATGAATGCATTTTGTAGTGTTGGGCGGGCATGCTGAATACCGAATACAACGTGTGCTCAGCCGAATACCGCGTGTGCTCGAGCGCGATGCTCGAATCTCCTCCCCGCACGTTTGTTGGCTGCTATGCAGCCAATAACTGTGCAGGTAAGTACTGCCATTCACTGTAATGCCGTAGCCATGTTGGCTGCTGGCATTACAGTGATTGGCTGGCCGGAACGCGTCATCGGGTACTATATATATATATAGCACCCGATGACACGTGTTCGGCTCAGTATTAGTCAGGGAGATCTGGAGAGCAGAAGGGACAGATAGTGTAGGGATTGAAATAGCAATATTTTAGTTTTTATACTTGTTATAGGCCCAAAAGTCCTTTTAATGACTATTGTGTGTGGCCTCAATATATATTTTTAGCGCAACCTGCGCTAAATTTCTAAAACTTGTTAGAGACCCAAAAGTCCTTTTAAGGTCTATAGTTGTATCTGGCAGCAATATATTTTCAGCGCAACCTGTGCTAAATAGCTTGCAATTGTCTTGCCGCTGCAGACAGCGACATTTCTCCTGTCTAACATGTGCGCAGCTTAAAAATATCAGTGACATCCAGTCTACTTTTTCTGTAGAGGGTGTCCGCTGTGGACAGTTACATTACCTGCACTACATCTCCTGTATAACGTTTGCGTATCCGAAATATCAGTGACATTCAGTCAAATTTTTTTGCTGCTGGTGGCAGTGACATTACCTGCGCTACATCTACAGTATAACGTTAGCGCATCCAAAATATCAGTGACATTCAGTGTAATTTGTTTTGCCGCTGGTGACAGCGACATTATCTGCGCTACATCTCCTGTGTAACGTGTGCGCAGCCTAAATATCAGTGACATTAATTCAGTGTAATTTTTTATTAGGCGGTGGTGACAGCGACATTACTTGCGCTATACCTCCTCTATAACGTTTGTGCAACCTAAATATCAGTGACATTCATTCAGTGTAATTTTTTATTAGGCGGTGGTGGCAGCGACATTACTTGCGCTATACCCCCTGTTTAACGTGTGCGCAATCCTAAAAATATCTGTGACATTCAGTGTACTTTATTTGCACATACACTTAAAAACCTGCGCTACTGTACGTGTGACATACTTGCAAGCATATATACCATTTAATATGCGCAAAGGCGAGCAGTAAAGGACGGGGAAGTGGCCGTGCTGCTGATGGTGCACGCAGAGGCCGTGGCCCTGGGCGCGTTGAAACTGTGCCTGCTGCCAAAGCACAAGAAACACACTCATCCACGATACCTAGCTTTATGTCCCAATTTGCAGGGCGGCACAGGTGGTCGGTTGGATTGCAGCAGATAATGCTTCCAGTCGGTTAAGCACCACCCTGTCTTCCACAAAGTCCAGTCTCAGTAGCCAAGAGTCTGGTCAACAGAATCCTCACCCTGATACTCACTCCTTCCACCCACCATGGAGAGTCTTGGCAAACAAGTGATCCACACACTCTGATATTCCGAGGAGCTGTTTTCATCGCCATTCCTTAATTTGGGCCTCTCGCCAAGCCCGCTTGAAGAGGGACATAAGGAGATCTTGTGCCCTGATTCCCAAACTCTGGAGCATCCACAGTCAGAAGAAGATGACAGTGGGGAACGGCAATTTGTGTTTCACGAGGTTCATGATGAGGATGAGACACAGTTGCCAATAACTGAGGTTGTTGTTAGGGCAACAAATCAGGAGGATGACCAGAGTGAGGAAGTGGAAAAGGAGGTGCTGGATGATGAAGTCACTGACCCAACCTGGGAACGTGGCAAGCCGAGCGAGGACAGCAGTATAGAGGGGGAGGGATCCGAAGCACCGCAAAAGGCTGGAAGAGGCAGTGGGGTGGCAAAAGGGAGAAAGTGGGGACACCAAACAGGCCCCATTTTGGAAAGAAAACACCCCAAGGTATTCCGTGAGGGGCATGGTGAGTTCATGTAAAATTAAATTTTTTGTCACAAGTTAGTGAAATCTGAGACTTTGTAAGAAAAAAAAATATATAAATAAATAATAATTTTCCGCTAACTTGTGCCAAAAAACAAAATATTCTAGGAACTCGCCATGCCCCTAACGGAATACCTTGGGGTGTCTTCTTTCCAAAATGGGGTCACATGTGGGGTATTTATACTGCCCTGGCATTTTAGGGGACCTAAAGCGTGAGAAGAAGTCTGGAATCCAAATGTCTAAAAATGCCCTCCTAAAAGGTACTCCTTGGAATTTGGGCCCCTTTACGCACCTAGGCTGCAAAAAAGTGTCACACATGTGGTATCGCTGTACTCAGGAGAAGTAGGGAAATGTGTTTTGTGGTGTCTTTTTACATATACCAATGCTGGGTGAGAAAATATCTCTCTAAAATGACAACTTTGTATAAAAAAATAGGAAAAGTTGACTTTTAGAGAGATATTTCTCTTACCCATCATGGGTATATGTAAAAATACACCCCAAAACACATTTCCCTACTTCTCCTGAGTACGGCGATACCACATGTGTGACACTTTTTTGCAGCCAAGGTGCGCAAAGGGGCCCAGATTCTAAAGAGCACCTTTTGGATTTCACAGGGCATTTTTTACGCATTTGAATTCCAAACTACTTCTCACGCTTTAGGGCCCCTAAAATTCCAGGGCAGTATAAATACCCCACAAGTGACCCCATTTTGGAAAGAAGACACCCCAAGGTATTTCGTGAGGGGCATGGCGAGTTCATGTAAAATTTTATTTTTTGACACAAGTTAGTGGAATATGAGACTTTGTAAGAAAAAAATAAATAAATAAAAAATACATCATTTTCCGCTAACTTGTGCCAAAAAAAAAAAAATTCTAGGAACTCGCCATGCCCCTCACGGGAATACCTTGGGGTGTCTTCTTTCTAAAATGGGGTCACTTGTGGGGTATTTATACTATCCTGGCATTCTAGCACCTCAAGAAACATGACAGGTGCTCAGAAAGTCAGAGCTGCTTCAAATTTAGAGAAAAAATTATATAGAAATGTAGTTTTATTAGAAAAAATTTTACAACCTAAAGTGAAAAATGTCATTTTTTTGCAAAAATTTCGGTCAATTTCGATTAATAACAAAAAAAAGTAAAAATGTCAGCAGCAATGAAATACCACCAAATGAAAGCTCTATTAGTGAGAAGAAAAGGAGGTAAAATTCATTTGGGTGCCAAGTTGCATGACCGAGCAATAAACCGTTAAATTTGTGGAGTGCCGATTTGTAAAAAAGGGCCTGGTCACTAGGGGGGTATAAACCTGAGGTCCTTAAGTTAATTATGGTTTTATAATCGATAAACCCAACTTGCTTTTGTGAGCTGCATCAGTGGCATAGCTTGAAATGACTGGGCCCCACAGCAAATTTTTGAATGGGGCTTCATCCCACAGTAATTTTTTAGCGACCCTTTCCTTTCATGCCACCCCCATTCCTGTGGCTAGTAAAGATCGCTCTCTCAGACCATGGCCGGCAGCTGTTCCATGCGTTTTATACACTGTCTTTACTGTCACTGTATATAATTTCATTGTGTAATACTGTTGAGGGGGCCCTGACAAAATCCTTTAGTCCTCCTCCTCCTGGATGGGCCCCTTCTGGGTCAGGGACCCAAAGCTGCAGCTTCCCCTGCTTTCCCTATAGCTACGGCCCTGGTCTGCATTAATCTGCATGCGACCGTGATACAGCTCCACAGATTGTTTCCATCTGCATCTTTCTAAACAATCTGTGGCCTCAGTCTTTTATCCAGACTCAGTCATTGTGCCAGTATGTGACCTCCTCATGCTGCCATCTTGACACCATGTCACATTGCCACTCATTTTTATCACCATGCTGCTGCTGATGCAGCTTAAAAGGGCTTAAAGTGATCACCATGCCCACAATCTAATTAATGTTTTACACACAAAACCAAAGTAAAAAATCCATTTTATAGAAAAAATTGATTGAAAACATTATTTCCTGTATATTTACTTGTATATAAAGTGCAAGTGCTGCCAAAAATTACAAGGAAGAGGCACTCCGATACAACCTGTATATCACATAAAGGAGGGCCTCATTCATATTGAGTTGCGGGCCTGCAGGTGAGCTGACCCTGTAAAAGATTTGAGTTGCGGGCCTGCAGGTGAGCAGACCCTGTAAAAAATTAGATGTGAGGGCCTGCTGGTGAGCGGACCCTCTAAAAATTAGATGCGAGGGCCTGCTGGTGAGCGGACCATCTAAAAAATTTGATGTGAGGGCCTGCTCATGAGCGGACCCTCTAAAAAATTAGATGTGAGGGCCTGCTAGTGAGCGGACCCTCTAAAAAATTATATTCAAAGGCCATATATGCGAGGGCATTATATGTGACGAATAAGCAATGCATGTTGATATGACGGAAGAGAAGGAGGAGGATGAGAAAAGGAAGATTCAACCATATACCCTTGTGTTGTGGTGGAAGGGGTGCATGGGAATACAGTGTATTAACTACATTAAAAACAACACATGTGACGAATACCACACCTCGTGCCCGCTTGACGTCACCTACGTCGAGTTCACGAGATGCGGTATGGTCACGGGTTACCACAGCGTGACGTTACGCCCTCCAGAGGAGCAGGTAAGGTCAGCTTGGTACAGTTTACACACACACCTCCTGTCCACGCGGGCACAGAGAGGCAACAAGCTTAGAGAGCCTTTTCACTGCCGCAGCGAAAACAGCGATGTCTCAGCCCGGGTATCTGCCACCAGCTTCTCGATTGATTTAAGCCCGGTCCACTAACGGGATTATATAGGGTGAGAAACCAACCCGCGGTAGCTTATAACTAGGCCAAAACACGGATGTGGGGATTTGTGATCGAGATACAAGATAGCACAAAATTAAATTATATATTTAATCGCCGTAAGGGCACACTAGATATAACACAGTATACACAGAGAATATATACAGTGGTCTGAGGTTACAGATACAGGTTATATGGGTACAACAGGGTTAAGCAGAGCAAAAGTCAGTTACCGGGTAAGATGAAAGTTCCTTTCGGTTGTGGTGTGTTCTTTGCTGTAGTCACATGAAGGGCAGTGATCTCAGCTAGTTCCTGGGTCCCCCTAAACACATTACACTATGTGACCCTTCTTCAGAGAAAGACACGCCCGCTTGCTGGCACAAGCCTTTTAACCTGTAGCTGCCCCTCCCCTCTCGGACTTTGGGAGGGGTCCACCCCCTCTGCTGGACTGGCTGCAAATGACCCGCAAAATCCTATAGGGTTCATAGCTCCAGTCCAGAAGGTCACAGGGAGATGGCTCTGGTACCAACCGATCTGCCTGGGTTCTGGCAACAACTAAAGTCCAAACATTGTAAGGTTAGTTGGTTTCTGTGAGGAGATATGTATATCTCCCTTCCCTGGCATCCCACCATCACCCAAGAACATGGGCACGTTCCTCGTGGCCACTGGGACACAAATATGTATCCGGTTTGCACCTGCGATGGCTGGGCGATTCATAATTCCTTATGAAATGTAAGTGATCCTGGCAAGGGCTGATACCTCCTGCTGGGGTTTTTTCCTGCAGGATCTGTGATGTCTGACTGTAGGTGTGAAATGTAACAAAAGGTGGCCTGCTAGGAGTTTTCAAGCTTCGGCTTTGAAGCAGGGCCCCCCTGTGGAGCTTGATTTCCTGTCATCTTTCAGCAAATGGTGGGTGTGAGGACATGGCTGACAGTCATTTTGGAGGCCCACTGTAAAGCTACATGCATAAACTACCTGCCCACACTATCCAGTTTTTTATATGGACATAGGCAATGTACTGTATAGCATCTCAGTCAGTCTACTGTGTCATGTGCCACTTGAACAGGGGGTAGGGGACTAGGGGCCCACCACGGGATTCACCTGCTCACCTGTGGGCCAATCCAAGCCTGGTGGAGCAACTCACCACTAAAATGAACCAGGGGGCTACCAGATGTGTCTAAAACAACAGTTCAACAAACCCTACTGTGTGTGTGGCTCTGAAGCAGGAGGATGGTCGCTGCCGCTCTGCTAACAATGTTACATCAACAGAAAAGGCTTCAATTTCCATCAGAATTGGACCTCCTGATTGGCAAAGGGTTTCCTTCTCCAATGAGTCACATTTTTTGCTTCATTGAACAGATGAACGTTGGCGTGTCAGACGAGAAAAGTCAGAGATTAAACACTCTGCAATCAGCATGACGTAGGATGTGCTGCGGTCTCTGCTCCCCCGCTACCTCGAGCCGCTCCCTCTTCCCCTCGCTGACTGATTGCTCCATGGTGGTTCCGGAAGGTGCGCGGTGCGATGCGAACATAGGCACCGTCTAGTGGCGCTCCCGGACCGGCTCTTGATGTTATCTTTGCCCGACGACCGGGACAAGCCGAGGGGGGATCCATGGCGTTGGACGGGGTGTACTGTGGGCTGTGAGAGGGCATCGCAGGTGGCCCATGCGGCGCATGAACCTCCAAGGGAACTTCAATCCGGTGCGACAGGCCACAGATACCTTGGTGAAGGGAACTACATTGATCTCTTGTGGTCTGGAACCTCTCTGCTGATTCTGATTTATCGACCGACTGACTCCAGGACGGGCAAGTTTGGTGAAGCCACCTGTTTAACTGTACCATTAACATTAATATTGCTACTAACTGAACTTTAGGCCAAATAGGCCATCATTTGCGGGGTACACCGGCTAGCTTACTAACAATATTAACAAGCTGAATATTTTTGAATAATTGGTACTATAAAGAAATTGCTTGGTTACATTCTGAAACTTCCTTGACTTAGGTGGAAGGGACCACCCATATATGTGTTAAGTGTCACCCTGAATGACCCGCGGGTCTGGGGGGGATTTTTACGTTTCACGTAGAACTGTATTTGGGGGTTATCCTCCCATGTGATTGATCATTTTGTCAGCTAAAAGCTGGAATATGGCCCCCAAAACACAAAATAGGAAATCTCTGGGCAATACGTCTCCGAAAGGCTCAGAAAATAAAAGTCCTAAACCTAACATAGAGAGGTATTTAAGATCCTCCCCCACAAAAACAAGAGGCACACTCAAACCCCTTGCCCGCCCAGAGGAAAAGGAAGGGCCCAGAAATACTTTACAGGCCACCGACAATAGCGGAAAGGAGGCTATGGATAACCGGATACATATGCGTATGGAAACAATTGAGCAAAAATTGGGGGATATCTTGGAGACTTTAAAAATCACTAATCAAGCCTTAGGAACACTGACAACTACTGTGTCTTCAATGCAATCTGACATCTCTCTTATTAGGGACGATATGGATAAAGTTCGTTCCAGGGCCCATGAAACTGAATTATCCCTAATCGACACTAAAAATGAAGTTTCCTCACTGGGCAAGAAAATTGAGAGGATTGATTTAGAACACAAGGCCCTTAGGGAAAAATTAACTGATTTGGAGGATAGATCGCGCAGAGGAAATATCCAATTAATAGGGTTTCCTGAAGGATCAGAAAAAGACGACCCAGGGGGATTCATTCAGAAATGGCTTTTCAGCACTGTTTATGGTGGAACGGGCACACAGAGTCCCTAATAAGAAACCGCCTGTTGGCGGCTCCCCCGCAGTTTCCTTGCTAACATTTTGTGTACCAGTGATCGGGATAAAGTATTGAGGCGAAAAAGAGAACTTGGTGATCTGGTGTATAATGGAAATAAAATCTCTATTTACCCTGACTACTCCTTCTCTACTCAATTTAAAAGAAGACAATTCGGGGATATTAAGAAACGTCTTATCAACGCCAACGTTAAATACTCGATGATGTACCCGGCAAAACTAAGAATAGTATATAAGGATTCAGTCATTTTCTTCCCCAGCACCGAGGAAGCCTCTGTCTGGCTGGATGCCAGGGGGTTATGAGAATCTTAGTCGTCTGGATTCTCTTGTGTCTAACTACTTTTTATTTTTAATTCGTCTTATTTCTATTTCCCTTTTCTTTTTTTTTTTTTACCGTATACATAGTTTGAAAGATAATGTTCAAAGTGGCTGGGAGAGGGGGGGGAGGTGTGGGGGGGAGGAGGCCTAGGTGATGTGTAAGAGGAGCATGGGACCTTATTGCCTCATGCACCATGGGAAGGGGGGGGGTGAGGGGGGGTTTTTCACTGTTGCGGGACCCGATGTAGAACCGGGGAAGGGAGCGGATAATCTTGACCATCCACTATTATTGGATAAATGCCATGTATTTTGACATGGAATGTCCACGGACTGGCGGACAAGTTTAAACGGAGGGTGGTCTATGATATTATCTCTAGACATCTACCTGCCATTGTGGATTTACTTGAGACTCATTTAACTGCTGAATTATATGCGAAAACCTTGGACCTAGGAGTACCACTCCCACTACTCGGCCTATGCTCGTGGAGTAAGTGTCTATATCCATAGAAATGTAGATTATGATCCATATGATCAATGGATTGACAAGGAGGGAATATTTGTATTTTTATATGGCCGATGAATGGGACTGGTATGCATACTTGCGTTTGTATATATCCCGCCTCCCTTCTCTTCTGAAGTTTTGAGGAAGCTCGCTCGAATATGTATGTAAGAGGGATGTGTATCCTATATTAGTGCTGGGAGACTTCAATGCAGTTATGGACAATAAGGATAGAGTATCTACGCTTAGTGAAGGGGGGAGCCTTAATGGTCAGCCCACGATCGTTAGCAGGATCTGCCAGAAGATGGGCCTCACGGATGTGTGGCAATATTTGTATGGAAAAAAAAATCGCCTTCTCCTGCTTTAGCAGATCTTGCAAGGCTATGTCTAGAATAGACCTATCCTTGGCGAGTTCAGAATTCCTGGAAAGGATCCAAAATATGAAATACGAGCCACATGGTATCTCTGACCACACCCCAATGTTGTTGTCGACAGTTGACTCCGTGCCTTCAGACCGTAGAAAACCTTTTAGGTTAAACCCACATTGGATCCATGTGGTTGGTGAACAAAAAAGGATCGGAAATGACATCTCAGCGTTTTGGGCACTAAACTATGGATCTACACATGTACATTATGTGTGGGATTCCCTGAAGGCTATGATACGAGGGTTATACTGTATGAGGATTAGCAGAAAAAGGGCAGAATATGCTAATACTGAAAAGGAACTGGTTGCGAGGGTTGGGGATCTGGAGGCAGACCTGGCCAGACAGAATGGGGAAAATGCCCGAGTATCATTAATGGAGGCTAAGGGGAAATATCAGACCTTCCTATATGAAAAAGCGCAACATAAGTCCTTTTTTGCAGGTCAGCAAGCCTTTTTTGAAAAAGGTAAAACAGGTAAAAAGCTGGCATCTGTTATTGCTAACCAAAAGAGTCAAACCCCAATAAAGCTAATTAAACTGCCCTCCGGCGCCTTAACAATCATTTTAAATATTAAATCAGCTTTTATAGAACATTTTACAAAACTATATCAGTCGGACCTCGGGGAGGATGATGGAGCCCTGGCTCTCTTTTTAGACAGCGTGGTGCTCCCTCGCCTCTCCGATCAAGACTGTTCCAGATTAAATTCACCAATTACTCTCGATGAGCTGGAGATTGCCGTCGATAGCATAAAAGGCAATACGGCTCCAGGCAGAGACGGCCTGCCCTTTGAACTTTTATAGAGCATATTGCAAAGTTATACTGCTCTTCCTTCAAACGCTTAATGAATCTTGGAGGAGTGGTCTACTCCCTCCTTCTTTGAGGGAGGCTTCCATTTCTCTGATTTTGGAAAAGGATAAAGATAAGACTGAAATTGGGTCGTACCAATTTCATTACTCAATACCGACTACAAGATATTAGCCAAATTGCTTGCTAATAGGTTGAGGGGGGTTATTCACTGCCTGATCCATCCAGATCAGACGGGGTTTATTCCAAAACGAAATATACAATCTAACATCCGTAGAGCCTTCCTTAACATTTGTATTGGGGACGAGGAGGACTGCTCCATCCTGTCCTTGGATGCTGAGAAGGCTTTTGACAGGGTGGAGTGGTCCTTTCTGTGGGGAACTATGGACAGAATGAACCTGGGTGAACACTTTATTAAATGGGTGCAATTGCTCTATTGTGGATCTACCGCTAGCGTTAAAATTAACGGGATTGATTCCGAACAGTTCCCCTTACAGCGAGGCACTCGGCAGGGCTGCCCTCTTTCACCTCTGATCTTCGCCCTGGCCTTAGAGCTCCTTGCATGCAGAATCCGACAGTCTAATAAGATTATTGGCTTCGGAGGGAGAGAAGAGGAAGATAAAATTAGTCTTTATGCGGACGATATTCTAGTCTTTTTGAAACAAGGATGGAAGGCAGTTCTATCTGTTATGAACATCTTGGAAGAATATGGCTCACTATCGGGATATAAAGTAAACTGGGATAAGTCTGAACTTCTCCCCCTTGTTCGATCACCTCCTGATGGCCCTCTAGGTATTGGGTCACTTGAACCCACCGACACTATTCGATATCTTGGTATTAGAATTAGCACGGATTTGACTAGATACAATCACTTAAACATTACCCCTATGATCAACAAGGTGAGGGAGAAGATCCGCACTTTGCAGAAGTTGCCTCTGTCACAGGCGGAAAGGATCGCATTAGTCAGGATGGTGATCCTCCCCATCGTTCTATACCCTCTGACTGCGTGTCTGATATGGATCGACGACTCATTCTTTGGTCTGTTGGAGAGACTGCTGAATGAGTTAATCTGGGGTAGGGTTAGGATCAAACAAAAATATCTTTGGCTCTCTGAGCGAGATGGCGGTCTCTCCCTCCCCTTCCTTCAGGGATATTATATTGTTGCTCAGATAATGTGGTGGGTGAGACGGAGCGGGGGGGGGGGGGGTGGGGGATCGCCAACCTGCCCTGTTGTTAAGTATCCTGTCAAAGGACTTCCAGGGGCCGTATGGGGATATTTTTTCTATTTTGGAGACCGGTCACCCGGGGAAAAGGAAAAAACTGTGTCTAATTAGTCATACGTTAAATAAGGTCTGGAATAAAATTTAAAAAGATACTAGGTGTAACATATCCCACTCACTTTACTCCACTTTGGCACAATCATAATTTAAATGAATTTATGTTAATTGCAGATTACAAATATTGGAATGCACGCGGTATCAATCGTTTAACTCACATTTCATCACATGGCAATATTATCCCCTTAGATAAATTAATAAAAGGCACAACTGCCACTTTTTTTGATAGGTATAGATATGCACAAATCAGTCACGCATTTATGAGCATTCAGGATAAATGCCTTTTGACTATTAGGGCAAACTCCTTTTTGGATTATTGTTTTAAATTTAAGGATACACAACTCACACTTTCCCAAATATATCACAGACTTCGGGACTCTCTTGGTGAAATAATAACATTTAAAAGCGAGGGAAGCTGGGAAGCTGAACTGGGCGATGGGAGTATCTTGGATTGGGATATAGTATACAAAAATATTAAAAAAGTATCTCCCAGAAATATAGACTGATCCAGTTCAAGATTGTACATCGCCTATACTACTCCCCCGCCTTCCTCGGCAAAATATATAAAGAAAAAAAGGATGAGTGTTGGAAGTGTTCGGCAGAAAATGACGATCTGAGTCACATACTATGGAAGTGCCCAGAAATAAGTCGTTTTTGGACCTGTATCTATGAGGAATTATCTAGAAGACACAAGGTCCAACTGGACCGTTGCTTTATGCAGGCAATACTGTGTTTCTTCTCCCCTAGTGATTTAACGTCTCACCAGATACGAATTTGCTTGGAGGGTTTTATGGCCGCAAAGACCCTGATAGTCAAATATTGGGGCACCAATAATAGCCCTAGTTTTTCTGAGTGGCTGGCCCTGATGGACACCATCGATGTCTATGGTAGAGTAGCAAGAAAATTAAAGCTTAGCTAGAATGGGTTGGATCTCCGCCCCTTAATCCCCGGTCATTTGTAGTATTGGAAACGGAAATAAAAGTATCAACAAAGGTATGGTCGGACCTCGCAACAGTGAATTAGGGGGGTGGGCGGGTAATGGGGTTAATTGTATCAATCTTGTGTATAATCACTTTTTATTATTTATTATTTGCAAACTGTACGTTACGAAATTTATACATTTGTCTAAGAAAACAATAAAGAATTTAATAAAATAAAAAAACACCCTGCAATCATTGCTGGAAGAACACAAGCTGGTGGATGCAGCATTATAGTCTGAGCAATGTTTTTGTGGCATTCTTTGGGTCCCCTCATCCATGTGCAAAGCACTCTTAACCGATTTGTGTATGAACTGAAACTGAACTCCATCCTTGCAGATCACGTACAACCCATACATGCTGATTGTCTTCCCTGGGATGGATGGGATCTTCCAGCAAGACAATGCTGGTAGACAGTGTCACATGGCTAGAAATGTCTGACATTTGTTGGAGGAGCATGACCAAGACTTCCAAGTATTACCCTAGCTCGCTAATTCCCCAAACTTGAACCCAATTGAGCATCTGTGGGATCACCTTGATCTTTGTGTTCGCTCTATGGATCCCCCCTCTCCTGCGCACCCTCCAGCAGATGTGGGATGCACTACAGTCAGCATGGCTCCAAATACCTGTGACAACCTACCAGGACCTTATTGAGTCACTCTCAGCCCATCTACCTACAGTCCATGGTTTAAACGGCAGTTACTATGGATATTATCTGGTGGTCATTATAATATAACTCGACTGAGTTTTTATTTATTATTAGGCGAGATTTTATAATTAGGAAATCCTGATCTTCTTTTAATTGACCTGCTGCAATGTTCTAAATGAAACCAAATAATGACCACATATACATCAATCCAGACATCCTTGTTATAAGTATTTCTATGCCTAGATCCTAAGGCTCTAGATATTCACAGTTGCCTTGTTTTGCCCATTGTGTAAATGCTGCCACGGCTGCTGGACACTTTTGACATATTAATCTTAACATCAGTTTCGATCACTTGAGAAAGCTGCTTATGAACACAGCGCCACATTCCAGAGGGCTGTGATTAAATCATGTATATTCTGTTCATTGGATCTGCAAGTCCACTGGGGTATTTAAGTCAGAGCTGTTATTCGCAGGAAGAAAACAAGAGCGCAACCTCTCACCTGAGCGGTACAGACAGCCTTACGATTCTGATGTAAAGTGTCATCTACATTCTGTCCATGCAAACTCATTTCCTGTAATCATCTTTTTGCATGCACAACTGCTGCCTGTTGTGTTCAGGCTCCCAGAAAAGGTGATTACCGGCCTCCTTGGGGGTTTGCCAATCATATCCCATAGCAAGAAGCATAGATCCTTACCAGCCAGTGTCATTTACTGCTTTAACAAACATTCTGTGGTACAGACACATCCTTTTTTTTATCAGCTGCTGGGCGTGCAGAGATTTCATATATTACTTGTCTTGTCCATACAGACATAAAGATGTGCAAGATTGTCAGGGTGGGGACCGGAGACAGCTCCATTTATTGTGACTGAGCATATTGAAAAACAATTACACATGACAGGGCAGGAATCAATCAGCCTTGGACAGACAGGTAAGGAAACAGTGTGAATGAAGTCTTAGATATTAAGGTTCTAATCTGAGGTAGTAGCATTATTGAATGTTGCCTATTAATATTGAGAATATCCGGGAACTGGTTCCTTGTATTTTCTACGGCTATATAAATCTCCTGAAGATCTGATGTGACCAACCGCACGAATGGCAATACCTCCTTTTTATAATGGAGGAGGACGGCATTTTATTTTCCAACTGTCAGTCCCTACTTCCCTACTACATTTGGAATATATACATTTTTGATCTTCTTTCCCATCTAATGTATGAAGCATGGGGTAAATCAAAGTCTGAAAAAAAAACAATAAGGGGCCGTTTTATGCAACAGTCTTGATTCCCTCTGTGCTGCCGGAGGATGCGACAATTTTATGTTGAGGCTCTGACCTCTCATGAATTTGTTGCATCCTTTGGCAGTCCGTGCGACACACTTAAAAGGGTTTTCCGAGATATTTTTACTGATAACCTATCCTCTGGATAGGTCATCAGTATCTGATCGGTGGGGGTCCAACATCTGGGACCTCCATCGATCAGCTGTTTGAGAAGACACAGGTTTGCAGTAGTGCTGTGGCCTTCTCTCTACTCACCTAGCACAGTGTGTTCAACACAAGTTTTGATAAGGTCTGCACTTCCACAGGAGGCATGTCATTACATGCCTCTTCTGGCAGTACATGCTCCAGAATTAAATCTACAGCAGCTCAGAGCTGCTGTAGATTTCAGTCATTATTTACACCAGTATCTGGCGTAAATAATGATGAATGTGCCGGAACCGATGATCTCACCCACACCACCTCCATCATGCCCACCTTTTGGTGAACCTGGCAAGGGCGGCGCAAATTGCCAGTTGCAACTTGAAAAAAGTTGCAATGACATTGAAAAAGTTGCAGACCGGGGTTAATCAAAAAAAGGCATTGGGTGAATGATAAATAAGTTTTTTTGGAACTCAACCCTCACATAAAAAAATTTTAATGTTCAGATTCATAATTTAAATTTTTTACTTTGCCTAAATAAATCACCAAACATAGCATAATTATTTTCTTTTGGTATTCAACCCTTTACCAACCAAACTACCTATTAATCAGCTAGCTGTAAGTGTAACTTAAACCTGAGCCTCAGTGCCTTCATATGTGGTCCTGGAGCCTCAGGTTTGGACCTCAGCAGGTACTAAGGCCTAGGAGCGATTGCAAATTCCACATCCCTCATTTTCACATCCTTGATTATCCAAAAATACTCACAGAGGACTTTATTACTTAAAGTTGATTTACACTGCACAATTGTAGTGCCAATTATCAGGAACGTACGTTAGTACTAATGCTCGATTCCGATAATCTGCCATGTAAAGGTGGCACAGATCACGGTTGAGTGAGTAAAACGCTTGTTCATGGGGTGAAATGATCTTTCATGCGGACACCTCAATCATTATTTCTGGGCGGCAGATTGTGCTGTGTAAACAGCACTTTGCTGCCCAGAAACAATTAATCTGTATGAAGACCAGCTATAGCAATATCCATCGCTTATCCCGATACAGTGAAGGATATTTCTGAACGGAAAAGCAGCTCTTTTCTCCACCCACGAGCAGGCAATTATCAGGAAGGAACAATCACTTTCCGATAATTGCCTGCTTGGTCGGTGCATGTTTTGATAAGGTCTGCACTTCCACAGGAGGCAAGCCTTTACTCGCTTGACAGAAGCTACTTGGCCCATTAGGTATTTCTGAATACTTCCCAATCTTACATTCCTCCATACATCCAGGTCCATTGTTTAAAATGGATTGTCTGATTAATGTGTTCAGATTGAAAATTTTAAGACATTAGCCTTGACTTCCATTTTCTCCATTGTTTTTCCCGTATCATTACCTGTGTTCATTTCTTTTATTCATCTTATGTGAACATGAATAATACAGCCATTTACATTGTTACCCCTAAACTGCATTTATACACCGTACTCAGGCTTCGTGTGTGCTGTCTTCTATGAGAGATACAAATATTTGAAGTCCACAAAGAATGGCAGAGCTGTATTTTTGCTGCCTTTGTTATTTTTGAAGGTGTGAGTGAATGTGAATGTGAAACTGGGTGTTTGGCCCTGAAGCAGAAAATGCAAATGCTCCAAAAGGAATTCATGATCAGTCTGTGAATACAAATCAGCACAGAAGGCAAGAAGTAACCCACAGGGCTTCTAGGCTCCCGTGGAGTAAAAATGTATAGGATCTGCCTCTCGATACATGCACAAGAGACATCCGCTAAATTAATGTACTCAACTTCCATAGAGCTTATTGTTGGGTAACATTAAAAGAATTAAGTTTAGATATATGATAATGCAGGGAAAGCCAAAATGCATATTTTTATGCAGTCTTTGCATATTTGAAGGCTCGATAAACCTGCCCACTTATTACATATAAAAAGATTCATTATAACACAGTTATTATATTCCATTCAAATCTCCATACCATTACAAAGCTGAACGTCTTTTAATAAACTTACATAAACTGGTGGAAAGTCTTGGATGGCATTCAAGGTCATCATAATGTCAATGAAATGACTGTTGTTGATGAACTGAAATGAATTGTTCTTCTTAAAATACAAAAATATCACAAAGCATCATGAATGTAGTTTACACTCGGGCCTTGCAGTGCTGGGGTCCTAGGTTTGAATCAGACCAAGGACAACATCTGCATGGAGTTTTTAAGAGGTGAGGTGGGCAAAAATTGCAATTCTGTCAGGGATGTTTATTTTTTCACCATGCAGTATATAAGATAACTTTATTCTACAGTTTCATACAATTATGGTAATACCAGATTTATACAGTTTTTTTTCCATGTTTTACTGTTTTTGCATCATAAAATCACTTTTGTATTAAAAATCATTTGTAACTTTCATCACCATATAACAGCATCCATAACATTTTTATTTTTCAATCAATGTAGTTGTGTGAGGGCTTGTTTTTTTGCGGTATGGACTGTAGTTTTTATTGGTACCATTTTGTAGCTTTTTGATAGCTTTTTCTTTCTTTTTTTTTGGAAGTGAGGTGGGCAGTCAGTGTTTTTTTTTTTTTTTTTTTCAATGGAGTTCACCATGTAATATATATGATATGATAATTTTAATCTGCAAGTCGATACAAATATGATACCAAATGTATATAGGTTTATTACTTTTTTTACAACTTTTTCATCTTTCATGTTTTTTACGCCTTTTAGAGATCATGTTGTTAAAGATGCAGTAATACCAATTAGTTTTTTTCTTTCTTTATTTTTTTAACCAATTATAAATGAGTAGATATGGGAAAGCAGGCAATCTTTTTTTTACTTGACATTTTTATGTTTTTATTCTTTTTCATCCCACCCTTTTTTTAAATCCCACTTGGGGACTTAAACATTCAACAATTCAATCACTGTCAGTTTTACACTTGGCCTGATCAGGGCCTAGCAGGCTTCCATACATGGCACCCATCGGGACCCTACGATTGTGTTGCGTGGGCCCGATGAGGAAAAGATGAAAATCGCTCCCTCTGTAAACCTCTTAGGTGCTGCTGTCACTATGGACCACAGCATCTTAGGGGTTAAACGGCCAGGATCAGTGCTAGCACGGATCTTAGCTGTTGCAGCAGGGCGTGCACTGCTGATGGCGGTGGTTCTGTTAATGAGCCACAGCCACCTTCATGCTGTAAATGTACAGCATGGTGCATTAATGTTCAGCTTGCTATGCTGTACATTTACAGCATGGAGCAGGAAGGGGTTAAATTCTGATGTTGGTCATTTTAAATTTTAGATATGACTATATTTTTTAAAAAATATCATAAAATCATGCAGTTTCTGTCTTGATCATTAGGCCTGAAATATGTCCTGCTCTTTGAGAGCAACCATGCGGGCCATAGACACAATAGACTGGAAGGGACCTCATTTACTAATATGAGAGCGTATTCTAGGAATGCTCTGTGACCCATGCAGATTTCAGGAAGGAGCAGGAAAGCTACAATCTTCTTTTGTGAATTGAGGATCCAGCGTTACCTATACAAACATGATATCTTTCATTGTAATCATGTCTGTGATGATAATGTGATGATTGCTGAAAAGCTAGCTTGATATTTTATTTTTAAATATAGATAGTGTCATAGATTTACATAAAAAGCAATTCAAACAATAGATCATTTTCTGATTCCCATTCCCATTTCACATTCCCTTTCATGGCATTGACTCCATAAAGGATTTTTGCATTGATTTAGGAACAGGATACATTTTTCTAACCTTCGTGTGCCACTGGATTCCATATTTGCTAATCACGATGGAAAACAAATAAAATGTTTGTGATACAGCCATAAGCACAAAGGCATAGCAGCAATTATGTGGAGCATGCAATATGTATTGAATATTTTGTGTCACTTTCATCTGGCCTGATCTCAGGCAGCGGTTACCTTCTCTGTGCAGAAGGAGAATTCTCATCTGTGCCCTGACACTCTGGATAATTAGGCCCTGTCAGAATGAGGAGGCAGATCCACAGTTTGCCTGGTCACCCTTGTGAGTGATAATGGAGCGGCACTGACAAGGAGGAATACATGATGGAGCAGCTTCGCTGCAGGTTTAACATTAGGTCCAGCAACACTAGCATGAACAGAGCTGGGGGGGGGGGGGAGAATGGTCCTTCTGGAAACTGTCGGGTTGCCTTACTAAATGTGTGCAAATAATCTACACTGAATATGGCTATGATGACAAGGAAGGGACAAGAACTTAATGCTCAGATATGTAGGACTACTATATCCATATATTCACCTGCACCATCTTTTTATTAATTTTATAAAAAATAAATTTATAACGTATAAATTTGTAGGGCGAATGTAGGGAGGTTATATTTTCTTCTCAATCAGTGATGAATGGGTGAGCTTTAGCGTTGAACGAGGTAGATGTCTCCTCCATGCTGCTCACTATTTCACATCCCTTCTTGCAGTATCATATACAGGATGGGGCAGAGAGACTTTTAAATAAACGCCTACCTCCACCGTCCCCTCACAGAGCTGCTGAGGAACAGATTCTGCTGCAGCTTCCCCTCCTCTTTGTCCAGTATTTACTGTATTTACAGAGTTTACACGTATGGAAATCAGAGCTAAAGACTGCTGGAATAATATTTAAGTACACATTTTATATGTTACCAATTTAGGCAGAAATCTACTGTACATTGATAAGTATGCTATCAATTTACTGCCATCAGCATTGCTAGTGATGTAATTAGTAATATATTGGGGCAGATTTACTAATACTGTTGCACTTTGAGCTGTCTAACAATATGACAAATGTATTATTCTGGCACAAGGACCTTTATAAATTTGGAGTATTGTAAATCTTACGCCAGATTTCTAGAATTCTATCCATGTGCATAAAATATGTCTGTGTGCCAAATATTCTCTCCATACATCAAAAAGTTGTCCATGCACCAAAAAAATTGTCTTGTCTAAGTTTACGCCACCGATAAGTTATCATAGTTTTACTCCAACAGTGCAGCAAAATTAAAGGGGTTATCCAAGGCCTATAATGCCCCCAATATGCCTGTGACCCTCACACAGATAGTACTTACCTCATTCCCTGGCACCCGCGTCACTTCTGATGCCAGCTCGGGCGCGGCGTCATCTCCCTGTCTCGCAGATGAAAACATCGGGTGTCATGGGGGGCAAGCCTCTCTAGCATCACCCGCAATGCTAGGGAGGCTCATTCCCATCTCAGCCTGCTATTGGCTGCCCCCACG
This sequence comes from Bufo bufo, assembly GCF_905171765.1. Taxonomy (NCBI): domain Eukaryota; kingdom Metazoa; phylum Chordata; class Amphibia; order Anura; family Bufonidae; genus Bufo; species Bufo bufo. The sequence continues at coordinate 70,951,286 of NC_053397.1, read as the reverse complement.
CCGGATGTTTCCATCCGCATGACGGGGAGATGCAGCAACGCCAGGCATCATAAGCGACTGGGAATGAGGTAAGTACTATCTGTGTGAGAGGCCCCGGCATATGAGGGGCATTATAGGCCTTGGACAACCCCTTTAAGGTGCATTTTTGGGCTCAATGAAACACATATGGACCATGCCCCATTTTCCACAAAGCCACGCCCACATGTTGGGCAAAGCGTAAAGTAAAAAAGCTTAGAAAAATGTTTAAATGATTGGCAAATGTGATGCAAAGCAAGCACACAATTTTTTTATTTTTTTATTTTTTAGAGCAAAATGCGACAAAAAGCTGGTCCATTTTTGATGATGAGTCTGCCTCAGTATGCCTGTTTCTGCAACATAGGACATTGGAAAATAATCACTGAATCAATGTAGAAATATTGGAGCCTTCTCAATGTCTTTATCTTCTAAGCATACTGTGAGTTAGATTTAATCAACCACTGTCTTGCACTGAAAATCACGCAATGTGTCATGTAATGTATGAGCTGGGGTGCAGACACATAAATGCATTTACCTACAGTAGCAAAAGTTGTCCAAGTTGGCCAAGCTCCTCCTGACACTACACCTTCCCTGGTTTGAGGGTGGATATCCCGGCAGCCTGAGTAGCCAGGACATAGTTGTCATAATGGAAAGGCATCCTTTCAAAGAAAGTAAGCTGTGAATGTCTTAGCTCAGCTGAAAACTCCACAGATGGACCATCATTCTCCTCTTGATGCACAACTGGTCCTTCCCTTCTTTCCAAGGGGACTGGCTCTAGTTGAGGTGGTATCCACCATTCTTCTTCCCCAGATGGCATTGCTGTCGTGGAAGAGTTCTCTGGTATAGGCTCAGGAGCCCTTCTCAGAAAAGTGCATGGCCTGAGCTTATATTGGTGCACTGTCTACACAGACTTGGTTACACCCTCAAGTTTAATCTCAAACACTGGTATGCTTGGATTGGGTTGCCAGATTACCTTGTATGGATGGTCTCCTACCGCCACTGCAGCTACCCAGCCCTCCTGGCTGTCCGATTGCGTACCATCACTCAATCTCCCACCTGCAATGGCAGCTTCCTCAATTTCTTGTTTGGGCAACCAGGTCATACATCTCTTGTACCTTCTTTTGATGGTCTTCCATCCAAATCTCGGTGGTCCATCCCCCACCTTTTTCACTGGCTGGCATCATCATGTTTAGAGGGAACCTTACATTCCTCCCGAACATCAGCAAGAAGGATGAATAACCAGTGGCTGAGTGTACTGTGTTGTACACAAACACAAGCTCTGCAATGTAGTCTGGCCATCTCTCCTTCTTCTGTTACCCCAATGTTTTCAACAGCTGTAGTAGAGTTCTGTTCAGGCACTCACATGCACAATTTCCCTGTGGATGGTAGGGTGTGGTGCATGTCTTCCAAATCTGGCACAAGTGATACAGCTCTTCTATCACTCTGCCTTCAAAGCAAGCCCCCTGGTAGGAGTGTAGTTGTGTAGGACAGCCATAAGGCAGAATGAAGTTCTTCCACAGGGCTTGTGCTGTCAATTCAGAAGTTAGGTCCCGGGTGGGGACCTCTACTGCAAACTTAGTGAAGTGGTCCACCATGACCAACAGATACTTGTATCCATGCAGGGACTCTCCGACCTTCACACAGTACCACTACCTTCTGGGCAAGCCCAATCTCTGTAGGGAGCTGTACTCTTCTGCATAGGACTCCCTCCTGGAAGGTCAGACAGTCCTTCTGCTGTCACAGCTTTCTCCCCAGTGATGTCAAGGCCTCCCGATCATTGTAAGCTGGCTGGTAATCACTAAGGAGTCATTCTCTCACTCTGGCAATCTGTGACTCTCACTGCCAATGGTCCTGCCACTCTTCCATGGATCCTCCAGCAGTGATGTTGACTGCAGGCTCCACCCCCTGAACGAAAGCACTCTTCAGTGGTCGAGGCACTTTCATGAAATCAGGGTCTAAACCTCTTCCTGCTATTTGTCTGCAGGGCCACTGGGGTTCTCCAACGTGTTACAAGGCAAGGTATCTGCATTGCATTATTCCACCCAGGCCTAAATTGCATCTTGAAATGAAATTTACTAAGGGCCATCCCAGTTTGGCGGTATGGTTGGACCAGTGAATTGTTATCGGTCATTAGGGATGAGCGGACCCATGGATGTTTAGGTTTGGCAGTGGAGAAGGAGAACATAGCCAAGACTGTTTTTTTTTTCCCCCTTTATTTATTTGGTATAAATTTGGGAAGGCCCTAAAAGATTGGGAAATGGAAAACAGAACGTAAAGAGAAAGTGCGTTGGAGTATAACAATGGCTGGTTAAGGCCGGTATACTTGTCTATTCAACACAAGGTATGGACAAGTCCTGTGGGATCCATGCCTGGTTCATTTTAATGAACGTGAGCTTGTCCACATTGGCTGTGGACAGGCTGCTGTGCTTGTCTGTGATCACCCCCCCTGCCGTTCTAAATACACGTTCAGACAATACACTGGCCGCAGGGCAGGCCAGCACCTCCAAGGCGTAAAGAGCAAGCTCAGGCCATGTGCCCAATTTGGAGACCCAGAAGTTCAATGGGGCAGACCCATCAGTCAGCATGTACAGTTTCACCATGTTGCTGAAATGCTGCCTCCTGCTAAGACGTTCCGTATCAGCTGGTGGTGCTGGTTGTTGTGGCGTACTGACAAAGCTTTTCCACATTTCGGTCATGCTAACCCTGCCTTCTGAGGTGCTGGCGGTGCCCCAGCTGCATTGGCGACTTCTTCCTCCTCCTCTGCCTTCGCCTTGTGCTTCCACTGAGACCCCGCTGTCAGGTAGGAATGCCATCAGCAGCGCGTCTACCAAAGTGCGCTTGTACTCGTGCATCTTCCAATCACGCTCCAGTGACGGAATTAAGGAGAGCATGTTGTCCTTGTAGCGGGGATCCAGCAAGGTGGCCTCCCAGTAATCAGCACTGGTTAGAATGTGGGTAACTCGGTGGTGGTTGCACAGGCACTGCAGCATATAGTCGCTCATGTGTGCCAGGCTGCCCAGAGGCAACAAAAATCTGTCCTCTGTATCCCTCCAGCCATGCTCCAGTGATGCCCATGAGCTGCTTTGGGTACCACCCTGCTGTGAACATGGTTCCTCCTCATCATCATTCTCCTCCTCCTCCAGAACTGTGTCCTGGCTGGACAGTTGTGTACCTGGCCTCTGTTGGTGCAGGAACCCACCCATTGGTGTACATAGAGAAGTAAAGGCCCCATAGAAAGTATCAAGCAAGGCCCCCCACACAGGACAGAAGGGTTTCCACCTAAACCCCTTTCAGTGACCCTTAGGCAATTTTTTCCACTGCCTCATTTGCTAAAAGTTGTTTCTTTAGAGCAGGGGTGGGGAACTTCTGGCCCGAGGGCTACATACAGCGCGGGGGTTCATTTTATGTAGCTCCTGGCCTCCTGTCAGAGCATATAGTGAAAATGCTAATGACCGCTTCCTTTATGGATGCGGGAGGCACAAAAAGATGAGAAAAGGGTTGCGCTGGCTGTACTCACCTTCCCTAGTCTTCTGGCCCCGCTCTGTGTCCTTATACGTACAGTGTCAGGACGTAGTGCACGTAGGCCCTCGACAGCAAAAAGGTTCCCCACTCTTGCTTTAGAGGGTAGAGTCCTGACCAAGTTTTCAGAGGAGAGGATCCCAACTGGGCCCCCTCTTGCCCTGGACCCCATAGCAGTCGCATCGTGTGCCGCTATGGTAGTTATGCCCCTGAACCCACACTCCGAGTCACTTGTGAATGACTGGCCTGATAACCGTGGAAATGATCCCTCTTCCTCCTCCTCTTCCTTCTGTGCCACATCCTCTTCCATCATCGCCCGAAGTTTTTTCAAGGAGACATAGAAGTGGGATAGTAATGCTAAGGACGGCATCATCGGCACTGACCATGTTGGTGGAGTACTCGAAACAGTGCAACATGGCACACACATCCCGCATGATGATGTTCCGCAGAGCGACTCACCCGTGCGTGCTGCAGCTAAAACTTCACTATCGCCTGCTGCTGCTCGCACAGTCTCTCCAGCATGTGCAAGGTGGTGTTCCACCTTGTGGGTGCGTCGCATATGAGGCGGTGAGCCGGAAGGCCAAAGTTACGCTGCAGCGCAGACAGGCGAGCAGCAGCAGGGTGAGAACTCCGAAAGCGCGCACAGACGGCCTGCACTTTCTGCAGCAGCTCTGACATATCGGGGTAATTTTTCAGGAACCTCTGCACCACCAAATTCAGCACATGCGCCAGGCAAGAGATGTGCGTCAAACCGGCTAGGCCCAGAGCTGCTACGAGATTTCGCCCGTTATAGCACACCACCAAGCCGGACTTGAGGATCAGTGGCACCAACTACTCTTCGGTCTGTTGTTCCATGTCCGTCCACAGCTCCTGCGCAGTGTGGGTTTTTTCCCCCAAACAGATGACTTTCAAAACATCCTGCCGTCGTTTCCCCCCTGGCTGTGCTGTAGTTGGTGGCGTAGGTGTTACGCTGACCGGATGAGGAGGCGGTAGAGGAGGAAGTGGAGTAGGAGGAGGCAACAGGAGGCAACGAGAAACGTCCTGCAATCCTCGGTGGCGGAAGGACACGCGCCAAACTGCTATCCACCTCAGGCCCAGCCGCCACTGCATTTACCCAGTGTGCAGTTAGAGAGATACAGCCCTGATCAAAATTTTAAGACCACTTGAAAAATGGCAAAAAATCATATTTAGCATGGCTGGGTCTTAACAAGGTTCCAAGTAGCGCTTCAACATGCAACAAGAAGAAATGGGAGTGAGACAAAACATTTTTTGAGCATTCAATTTAATGAAAACAACGAATTAACTGAAACAGGCTGTTTTTCAGCTGATCAAAAGTTTAGGACCACACCTCCAAAAAAAAACTAAACCCCCCCCAAAACAGAAATCCAACTTCCAAACATGAACTCAGTAATGAGTAGCTCCGTCGTTATTGTTTATCACTTCCAAAATTTCGTTTCGGCATGCTTGATGCAAGCGTTTCCATGAGGTGAGTGGGAACATTTCTCCAAGTGGTGAAGACGGCCGCACGAAGGCCATCTACTGTCTGGGACTGTTGTCCATTTTTGTAAACTTCCCTTGCCATCCATCCCCAAAGGTTCTCAATTGGATTTTGATCAGGGGAACACGCAGGATGGGCCAAAAGAGTGATGTTATTCTCCTGGAAGAAGTCCCTTGTCCTGCGGGCATTGTGTACTGTAGCGTTGTCCTGTTGAAAAACCCAGTCGTTACCACACTGACAAGGGCCCTCAGTCATGAGGAATGCTCTCTGCAACATCTGGACATAGCCAGCGGCCGTTTGACGCCCCTGCACTTCCTGAAGCTCCACTGAAGGAAAAAGCACCCCAGACCATTATGGCGCTCCTCCACTGTGGCGCGTAGAAAACATCTCAGGTGGGATCTGCTTGTCATGCCAGTAACATTGGAAACCATCAGGACCATCAAGGTTAAATTTTTTCTCATCAGAGAATAAAACTTTCTTCCACCTTTGAATGTCCCATGTTTGGTGTTCTCTTGCAAAGTCCAAATGAGCAGTTCTGTGGCGTTCAAGGAGACGAGGTCTTTGAAGACGTTTTTTGTTTTTGAAGCCCTTCAGTCTCAGATGCCGTCTGATGGTTATGGGGCTGCAGTCAGCACCAGTAAGGGCCTTAATTTGGGTCGAGGATCATCCAGTGTCTTGACGGACAGCCAATTGGATCCTCTGGCTCAGTGCTGATGAAATTTTTGTTGGGTCTTCTACTTGACTTTTTTGTTCCATAACCCTCAGGATCATTTAAGAAGACTGTCTTACTGCGTCCCACCTCAGCAGCGATGGCGCGCTGTGAGAGACCCTGTTTATGCAGTTCAACAACCCGACCACGTTCAAAAAGGGAGAGTTTTTTTGCCTTTGCCATCACAACGTGTGACTACCTGACAGAAAATGACAATGAATCCACATCTTTGCACAGATTTGGCCTTTTAAAGGCATGTGGTCCTAAAATTTTGATCAGCTGAAAAACAGCCTGTTTCAGTTTATTTGTTGTTTTCATTAAATTGAATGCTCAAAAAATGTTTTGTCTCACTCATTTCTTCTTGTTGCATGTTGAAGCTCTACTTGGAACCTTGTTAAGATCCAGCCATGCTAAATATGCTTTTTTGTCATTTTTCAAGCGGTCTTAAACTTTTGATCAGGACTTTATAACGTCCCTGCCCGTGTTCATTGGTCCACGTATCAGTGGTTATGTGGACCTTGCCACAGATGGCGTTGCACCGTGCACACCTGATTTTGTCCTCCACTTGGTTGTGCATGGCAGGGATGGCTCACCTGGAAAAGCAGTGGCGGCTGGGAACCACATACTGTGGGACAGCCACCGCCATAAGGTTTTTAAAAGTCTCCGTCTCCACCAGACGGAATGACAGCATTTCAAAGGCCAGGAATTTTGAAATGCTGGCATTCAGGGCCACGGATCACTGGTGGGTAGGGGGGTACTTCCTCTTGTGGCACACCGAGCATGAGTGCTTGGCCTGTGTTCTGGGGACTCGGAGCTTCCCCTTATTCAAACAAATAACTGTCCCTTCTCTCCCTCTCCATCTTCCCCCACATCCTAAACCAGACCACCGCCATAAACTTCTTAGTCCCTGACCCAGAGGTCACAACGATCACTGGACTCCACGACACTTTATATAAACATGCCTGTATAGTGGACAGCTTCAAAGAGGTTTATTACTTTATGATAGGGGCACGCTTCCGGAGGGTGGGGGCAAGCTGCTCTCCATACCTCGCTGTCATTGGGAAAATCCAAAAATCTTACTCCGGTCATAACTCGAAAATGCAGCTCAATAGAAATTATTGAGGTATGCCATTTTAACGGTCAGGAGGTGACCCAAAAACCACCCACTTATGTTAAATCCTGGCTCAGAAAATCAGTTCTTCTGATTGGGGTCACGTGGTCACCCCGTGTTTGGTACCCCTGTGACCCCAATACTGAGAGCTGGAAAATGATCCCACAATTATCGGGCGGCCATTCTCCTGTGTAGAGTTATGGACATAAATCCATTTTAGACCAGATTTCAGCGTGACTAACCAGTCATAAAAGTCCCAGCCAACCCATATGTCACGCCCTGCACGCGGGTTTACAGACTGCCTGGACCAATTCATTTAAATTGGACAGAGCAGATTGTACTGGGCTCCCCATTTTGAGGACAATCTGATTGAATGAGGATCCATGTCTTTATGTCTTGCCTCAGGACCTGATAGCTGCAAATCTCTGTGTGAGTAAAGTAGGGGTCAGTTTTCTTTTATCCTTTTTATTTTAAAAACTGTTCTGTGTATATTTGTATGCTTCTGTTTTTTACATCTTTCAATTTTTATTAAAATTATTTAACCTAGCACGGGCAATATTTTTTAACCACTTCCCATCTGGGCCATTTGCCCCCTTCCTGACCAGGCCTAATTTTGCAAATCTGACTTATCTCACTTTATGTGGTAATAACTTTGGAATGCCTTTACTTATCCAAGTCATTCAGAGATTGTTTTCTTGTGATACATTGTACTTCATGATAGTCATAAATTTGAGTCAATAATTTTGAGTCAATAAATTTGAGTCAATAAATTTGAGTCAATATATTTGAGTCAAAAATTTTGAGTCAATTTGAGTCAATATATTTTTCTACGGTGTTCACCCGAGGGGTTAGGTCATGTGATATTTTTATAGAGCTGGTTGTTACAGACGCGGCAATATCTAATTATGTACATTTTTTAAAATTTATTTCACTTTAACACAATAATAGCATTTTTGAAACCAAAATTTTTTTTTAATGTGTCCATGTTCTGAGAGCTATATTTTTTTTTATTTTTGAGAGATTTTCTTATGTAGGTGCTCATTTTTTGCGGGATGAGGTGACGGTTTTATTGGTACCATTTTGTGGGACATACGCCTTTTTGATCACTTGGTGTTGCACTTTTTGTGATGTAAGGTGACAAAAATTGCTTGTTTTGACACAGTGTTTTTTATTTATTTTGTTACGGTGTACACCCGAGAGGTTAGGTCATGTGATATTTTTTATAGAGCTGGTTGTTACGGACGCGGCAATAACTAATATGTATACTTTTTTTTTATTTCACTTTAACACAATAATAGAATTTTTGAAACCAAAAAAATTATGTTTTAATGTGTCCATGTTCTGAGAGCTATATTATATTTTTTTTTTTGAGAGATTTTCTTATGTAGGGGCTAATTTTTTGCGGGATGAGATGACGGTTCTATTGGTACCATTTTGTGGGACATACGCCTTTTTGATCACTTGGTGTTGCACTTTTTGTGATGTAAGGTGACAAAAATGGCTTTTTTTGACAGTTATTTAAATTTTTATTTTTTATGGTGTTTATCGGACTGGGTCGATTATGTGATATATTTATAGAGCCGGCCATCACGGACGCGGCAATACCAAATATGTCTATTTTATTTTATTTTATTTTTTCTATTTTTAAATGATTATTTTTATTCCTTACTTGGGGATTATTTTTTTTTACAAGTGAAACCTTTTTCTTTATTTTATTTTTTTAACGCTTTCTTTTTTTATTTTTTATTTTACACTTTTCGTCCCCCATAAGGTCATACAAGACCTCTGGGGGACATTTACTTCACTTACTTTTTTTTTTTCACTGTTGATTTCTCCTGTAACTGGGGCTGACATAGTAGCCTCAGTTACAGGAGAAATGCACCCCCCCAGAGAGGCTGTACAGCGCAATACAGCGCTGTACAGCCTCAGTGCAGGGCTGATTGAGGTCTCTGAAAGACCTCACACAGCTCCTGCACTCTCCGGTCCCGGCGATCACATGACCGCTGGGCCGGAACAGGAAGCGCATAGCGCTTCCTGCTCTGCATACACTGCGCTCGATGAGCGCTGTGTATGCAGCGATCCAGAAGGCAGGGACACCTGGGCACTGTCCCTGCCTTCTCTCTGGGTTGCCCTGCTGTCACTGACAGCAGGCAACCCGATCAGCAGCTGCACGATTAGCGTGCAGCTGCAGTTTCTGAATGGACGTTCTGGAACGTACATTCAGAAATAGGGAACCACCTCCTGGACATTTATAGTCAACGTGCGGACGGGAGGTGGTTAAAGCAATTAGAGTTCCTAATTTTCAGCTACCTGTTTGCTTTAAAATGCGAATCTCAGAAGGTTATTAGTTGTTAGAAGGAACCTGGAACAATTTGATCTTCCGTGCAATCTGGTAGATTGTAGGAAGCAGAGTGATCAAATTCGATAGTGTGTGTAGTGTCAGTACTTGTGTAGTGTCCCACTAGGTAAAGGTGGGCACTGCACAAAAGGGGTTAATGTGTCTGAATTGCATTTAATGTCATATGTATGTATTTTCCCTGTGTTAGCTGGTGTCAGGCCTGTCAGGGTGTAGTTTAGCCTCCCAGACGTTAGAGGGAGATAGAGAGCCCTGGTTATATATAGGTAGGCCCAGACAGGGGAAGGTAGTTCATTCCAGGGGACTAGAGGAGTTACTTTGTCCACCTGAAGCTCCTGAGGCTAGGATTAGCTCAGTAGAGACACCCCAGTTGCAGGACAGCACCTCCTGGGAGAAACCCACAGTCAGGATCTTACCAGCAAAGATAAGTAACACTGATGGGCAGATGCATTAGGAAGAAAAGCAAGGATTTAATACGAGAGGAAGATATATATATACCAAGGATTTAAGCCACCATTTAGGCATCCGGGCCTTGGGATTGAAACCAGACAGGAGTTCTAGAAAAGGACAGTGTACGCTATTTCTGAGGAAAGGTACAACCTGATTCTGAGTGCATTGTGAAATTACCCTCTGAGTATCTTGCATAATTACTACCTGCCATCGTGTGGAATAAAGCCTGCTTGTAAAGCTGTGATCTAAAGGACTGTGTTAACATCTGTATGTACAAAGTTGGACTGTTCAGTAAAGCAACGTTTGGTTCACTATACCACCTGTGTACCTCAGTTATTCCAACTATAAATCGGTGTGCCACCGTTACAGGCACTGGCGTCACGAATCCAACAGGGACCTTGCCCTAGGCACTCAAAATACCTGTAACATCCAGGGCACCTCATCCACCATCAGGCCTGGTCCCTATATGCAGAGTGTGCCCCAGAGGAACTGTGTCTACCTCTCATTCACTGCCGCATACCTGCCCAGGGTTCTCCAATACAGTGAGCAACCCTCGATTGCCCATAACCGTGACCTCGCTTCGCTATACCCTGCAGGTCTGGCGTGCTGCATAAATTGGCGTCACGAACAGGATTTACGGAACATTCCTGCGCCATTGCGGATATAAAACTGTGTGCTAAAAAGTGCCTTAAAGTGACCAAGCCCTATTGTTTTATTCAAAATTGCTGGGCCAAAGAACTGAAAAGAATTAGCGGTGTGAAGATAACGTTTTCTGGACTGTTTGCTGCTTGTTTGAACCACCCCTTGCTGTCAGGGAATAGACAGCCATTTTGCCACTTAAACCTGAGGTGGATTGCAAGTGCGCCCAGTGAACTGTTTGGCGCGAAAAAGAGGACTTTGGCGCGAAAAGAACCAGACGGAGCCATCACCCAGCCGGCGAGGAGGAAGAACGCCGCCCTGTCTGGAGGAAAAGGTGCCGCCTACCTGAGTCCCAGAGCTACGAGAGGCCGCGCCCACCTGCTGACGCTGTACGCAGGATGTCCGACGCCCGTAGCCACGCATCTCGCGAGACTTGGAGCGAGCACCACCGGAGTGAGTACCGACTTAAAACTTTTGCTGGCTCCCCCGATCACCTTACCGGAATCTTCCCGACCCCTGCCAGGGTACCGGAGGGACTCCCGTTAGTAGCCAAAGACTTTCCTGAAAAAAAAGAAAAAAAGTTACTACCATTGCCGCTCTGGTCCGCTCCGCTACATTTAAAGGGCCATACCCACCTAGCAACACCATGTCTACACCTGAGGAAATCGGACAGGTGGCCCCAGTCGTGCCTTCTGGAGTATCCCCAGCCGACCCTAGGGCCCCTGCCGCCGCGGCACCGCCAAGCCTGATGCCGCTAACTATGCCGTATTATTTTGGGGCCCCCTGGTTCCCACGTTATTCAGGGGAAGCCCACAAGTTAAAGGACTTTAGGGAGCAGGTATTGGCCTTGTTCCGGCTTTACCCCATAACTGCTGAACAGCAAATGGAGATCCTCCTAGCTCAGTTGGAAGGGGCCGCCCGCAGGGAAGTCATGTCGTGGCCCCGCTCTGAGAAAAGTAGCCTGGAACAGATCTTTGATCGCTTGGGCACCACATTTGAGGCCAGAACGGTGTCAGAAGTTAAAATGCGTTTCTTCAGCAGAAAACAGCAACCTGGAGAGTCGCTCCGTGATTTTGCCCTGTCCTTACAAGAGACACTGAGAGCTGTAGTCCAAGTGGATCCTAAAGAAGCTGAGGACCAGGACCGAACTCTTAGAGAGCAATTCATTGCAGGCGTAAGTAATGAGCATTTAAAGGGCCAGCTACGCATGTTGTCAGCTCAACACCCCCACTGTGCATTTCTGGACTTTAAAGAATTGGCCATCAGTATATTGGGCCAGAACCCTGCTCCAGGGCCAGCAGCCTCCTATGAACCCCAGGCTTGTCAGCCCAAGACTGTGAATGTGGGGTCTGCAGGGGTCAGTCAGGCCACCCAAGCTCCAGTCACAGATGTAGTGGCAGCCCTCATGGAGCAAGTGAACCATCTTACTCTAAGTCTGGAGAAGGTGTGCAAGAAGATAGAGGAATGGGAGAGACCATTGTTACTAGAAGATGAAGGTCCTTTTCCTCCAAGGCTCCCACCTGCATATGGAGACGTATACCCAAAAGAGCCTGATGGGCGACCAAGGTATCGGCCCAGAAGCAGAAAACAGCCTGTCTGCCACCACTGCAAGAAATATGGACATACGGAATCAATGTGCTGGCAGTTAAACGGGCAACCCCTGAGGCAGAGGACTGCCCCTCGGAAGGTAGAACAGTAGGTCCAAAGGATCCAAGCTGGATGCCTAAGTATGTAGGATCCCGTCCAAAAATTAATATATGCATCAACGGGATACCCTTTGAAGCCCTCTTGGACACTGGGTCACAGGTCACCACCATTCAACGGCCTGCCTTTGACAAGTTCTGGGATCCAAGTCTTCTCACCCAGCCACCAGAGTCCTGGCTAGATATCATTGCCAGCAACGGTAAGCCAATGAAAGTGCATGGGTATTGGGAACCTACCCTTCAAGTGGGAGAAGCCACCCTGCCACAGCAAGGCGTGATTGTGGTACAAGCAGGAGATAAAGGAGGACACCCTGTGATCTTAGGGACTAACGTTCTGAAGAATTGTTACTCTGAGGTGCTTGACGCATTGAATCAAACTATATCTTCAGCCTCACCTGCTTCCAGAAGAGTTATCCAGTCTTCTGACAAGGGGGGGCGGAGCCAGCAAGCCATGGTGTAGGACGTCTTCACCTGAGCTCCACACCACTAGCCCAGCTACTTCAGCTTTATTCAGTGGAAACTGATCCCAAAATGGGGAAAACTCTCAGAGACAAAGACAATGCCTCCGGGGCCACTTTGAAGACGAAGAAAACCCAGGGGGACTTGAATAAGTTCCTTAACAGGAGATCTACGTCGCACCCCGATGGTGGCAAGATGGCGCGTGAGGCGCGTAACCTCTCTGAGCGGGAAGGAGCCGATTCGGACGCAGACAGCTCTGATGCCGAAACATACAGCAAAAGTGAGTCGGACTCCCTACCTCTCACCCGTAGCTTTCTCCAGAAATCTCTGACTCAGGCCCTCACTCCGGTCATGAGGGAACTATCGGACATTAAGGCCGAGTTTCTACAACTTGGCCATCGAGTGGAAAGCCTGGAGGATAGCCATGATCAAATGATCCAGCGGGAAGCAGGTGTTCAAGACCATCTGAAGATGGTATCCAAAATGATTAACACAGCCTTCCTGAACCTGGAAGACCAGGAAAATAGGGGTCGGAGGAAAAACGTCCGTCTGAGAGGCATACCTGAGATGGTTCAAGCAGAGGACCTGACAGACACCGTTCGCGGTATATTTGCCTCCCTCATAGGAGAAGAACAGGCCGCCGCCATTGTTATAGAAAGAGCGCATAGAGCGCTCAGGCCAAAACCGCCCGCAGGTGAGCCGCCTAGAGATGTGGTTTGCGCCCTCATGAACTTTCTAGATACCGCTGCTGTCTTGAGAGCAGCAAGGGAGAAGGGGGATGCCTCCTTAGACGGCCATAAAGTGCTTTTATTTCAAGACCTGGCGGCTAGCACGTTAGCTAAGCGCAGAAACCTGCGCCCACTGACCACAATGCTCAGAGAAAAGAAGCTACCTGTCAGATGGCTGTTCCCTTTCGGCCTCAGCACCGCCATAGGAGGTAAACAATTCACCGTCAGACTCCCTGAAGATCTGCCACCTATTTGGGAGGCCCTAGGTACAGAAGCTCTTGATATACAATCATGGCTCCCCTGCGATCCAACTTCAGAGCTTCCAAATCTGCCGCAGTCAGAGGGCTGGCGCTTGGCGCAAAAGAAGAAGTCTCCAAAGAAAAGAATCCCCTAACCTGCTCCTGTGAGACATTTCCTGGGATTTCACATTGTTCCGGATCACCGGAGCCCTTTGTTTTGGGTCTCCACTGTTGCTGTGTTCCAGTTATACAGGACTCAGGTTTTATGCCCTCTACCTGATTATTATATTATTGTGCCAATGCATCTAATAACTGTCTCTTCAACTTGCTTAACCTGGCATAAGGGCCATTAGTATACTTTACATTACTTATTTGTCTTGCCTCTTCCCTTTCCTCCTTTTGCTTTCTTCCCTTACCCTCACCTTGTCTATAAGCCACCGTCTGGTTGTTTTTTATGATATAGAATCTGCTGATTATGCTTTCCTTAGGGTCTATGCAAATCCACTGTTTATTTCAATACGTTGGGTTTGGGGTGTGGGCTCTGGCTCTGGGGTGTTTACACACTAGTTTTCCCCCGCCGGGGTCCCTGACCCTCTAGGTAATTGTTACCTGTATAGTACTTACCTTTAATCTAAATGTTATGTTTATATTCATTGTTCTACTGTTACCCTGTGTCGCCCTCATTTGGTCACTTAGCTTTACTGCTTAGGCCCGCTCACTCTCACCATGACTGACATAAAGGTGCTATCTCTCAATGTGAATGGCATGAACACACCACAGAAAAGGAGCCAAATATACCATACACTCCGAAAAGAAGGAGCTGACTTAGTCCTGTTGCAGGAGACCCATTTTAGACACCTACATATACCCAAAACAGAAAATAAACATTTTCCTATTTGGTATCATGCCTCTTATTCCTCGGCTGCCAGAGGCGCCTCTATAGCCCTAGGACAGAGCTTTCCCTTTGCTCTAGGGGCCAAACTAGCGGATCCTGATGGCCGTTTTCTTTTCTTAAAAGGCAAAGTTGCAAACACCATGTTTACTATAGCCAACCTGTATGCCCCAAACAGCAGGCAGGTCACCTGGTTGCTCCACACCCTGGAGGCCCTAAAAACATTTAAAGAGGGATTCCTCATTCTGGGAGGGGATCTTAACCTCACACTCGATCCTTCTATAGACTCGACCTCTACAGGTCGCCCTACCTCAAGAAGACAGCTGAGGAAATTACTTATTACTCTAAGGGACTTAGGGGTCTCGGACGTCTGGCGCATTCTCCATCCTGAGGGAAAGGATTACACTTTCCACTCACTGACGCACAATTCATATCAGCGCTTAGACTACATTTTCTTTGCAAACCACCTATTGTCCTCAGTCACTGAGGCTAAGATCGGTAACATAACCATTTCCGACCATGCGCCGGTGAGTGTGAGGGTGAGAATCAATGAGCTGCCTCCGAGATCCTGGGTCTGGAGGTTGAATGAGACGCTCCTAGAGGAGGAATCCCATAAAAAAGCCATTGAACAGTGCCTCAAAAACTACTTCCTAGAGAACACTAGTGACCTTACTAAGGAGACGTTACTATGGGAGGCTCATAAGGTTGTAATCAGAGGGGAACTCATTAGTCTAGGCTCTAATGCAAAGAAACGGAGACAGAAACAATTAGACTCCCTCCTTCAGCAAATCTCCACACTTGAAATTCTCCACAAGAAAACAAAAACAGAGGAGGACCTAGTATCACTTAAGTGTTTAAGGCATAAGGTCATTGACCTTTTGAACATTAGGGCAGCTGGGGCCTTGAAGAGGTTGCGCTTCAAACAATATCTTCATGGTAATAGAGGTTCTAAACTAGTCTCCAACCTTATTAAGAACCAAAGGAACAAATCCTTTATTCAAGCCATTAAATCCGCCTCGGGCCTCCGACTCATCAACACCCCGGCGATAGCCCAGGAGTTTTGCTCCTTTTATTCGAACTTGTATAACCTCCCGGTACCCCTCACTAGCCAGCAGATCGAGACTCGTTCATCTGAGTTCCTCAGCTCCATCAACATCCCAAGGTTAACTGCGGATAATATACATCGGCTACTTCAGCCATTCACAATAGAAGAAGTGGAAAAGGTTCTTATGTCCATCCCTTCAGGCAGGAGCCCGGGGCCTGACGGGTTTCCTATTTCTTATTATAAAAAGTATAAAGACATATTAATCCCACACTTTGCTTCAGCTTGTAATCTCCTCCTTGGGGGTGGCTCTCTGACCCCACAGGCTCAGGAAGCACATATTACGATTATCCATAAAGAAGGGAAGGATAAAGAGGCTTGTGGAAGTTACAGGCCAATATCGCTGTTGAATACCGACCTGAAATGGTGGGCTAAATTGCTTAACAGTAGGATGTCGGCGTTGCTTCCTGGGCTTGTGGGAGAAGAACAGGTAGGATTCGTTGCAGGAAGAGAGGGCAGGCATAACATCAGTAGAGTTATACATACGATTACCCACTCCATTAAATCCAATTCTCCCCTTGTGCTTTTAGGTACTGATGCGGAAAAGGCGTTCGACAGGGTCAGCTGGGCCTATATGGGTAAAGTATTACAAGCCTTTGGTTTCCCAGAGGACTTTATCAGAGCTATTTTTACACTTTATTCTGCACCATCAGCGAGAATATTAGTCAACGGCACCCTGTCGAACGCCTTCCAAATTAGAAATGGTACCCGTCAGGGATGTCCATTATCTCCCACCTTATTTGTCCTCACCCTAGAGACACTTCTGCTTAAATTCCGCCAATCCTCTGTGATCCAAGGGGTGAAGCTAGGAAATTTCGTCCACAAGATGGCCGCTTTTGCGGATGATTTGCTGCTCCTACTATCTAATCCTGTAGAGGCGTTGCCGGAGGTTATGCAGGTTTTTGAGTCTTTTGGGGTCATCTCAAATTTTAAGATAAACTTTGATAAGTCGGAGGCCCTTGGAATCTCCCTTTCTACTGCCCTGCGCACTAAAGTCAAAGCCCTCACACCCTTTAAGTGGCCAGCGCAAGCGATAAAATATCTGGGAGTGATGATTCCGACGAATCCCAAGCTGCTGTTCAGTCTTAATTTTCCCCCACTGCTCTCCAAAGTTACCTCAATCCTTTCCAGAAGCAGTTCTCCATTCCTGACCTGGCTAGGCAGGAAAAATGTGCTCACCACCTACATCCTGCCGTTGATACTCTACACTTTGAGAGCCTTACCCATCTCGATACCTATTAGTTTTATCAATAAACTACAATCTATCATGAGCAGGTACTTATGGGACAAGAAGCGCCCCAGAATGTCCTTTCGCCTCCTTTCCCGAAGGAAAAAATGTGGGGGTATTTCCCTCCCTGACCTATTGACTTACATACAGGCCATTAGCTTGGAAAGATGGCTTAAACTTGCCAGAAAAGAAATACACTGTATGCATATAGACCTTGAATTAGCCTTGTTGGGTAGGGAGCTATTTCATAGGCTGTGGACACCCGAGAGAGCAGGAGAAGAAGTCAAAATTGTAAGTGAGCTTACCAAAGCAATGCTTCATATCTGCCATAAATTCTTGGGGTCAACTTCTACTCAAGATAAGATTTCCCCACTAGCCCCTATCTCAGTCATCCCCACATTATTATTTCCACGAATTAAATCTCCATCAGACATCTGGTTATCAATGTCACATCACAGATTAGGAGACATGAAGGGGATACAGCCCTCATCCAACTTCTATTCTGCCCTCTCGGGTGAACCTGCTCTTGGTAAAGACTTTATCCAAATTAATGACTTTGAGAATACCTGTAAACAATTTATGTCATCTAAGTATATTCCATTGCCTGACCAGTCATGGTTAGAGAACTATGTATTACTCCCACACCTACCCCATAAATGTACCACCCTCATTTATAGACAGATTCTAAAAGCGAGAGACTCTAGCATACCACCATGGGTCGCTGAGTGGGGAAGAGAGCTCCAACTTGAATTTAATAATGCTGAAAGTAATTGGATTCAAAAATCCTCGCACGGTTTTTCCAAGTGCATTAAAATCCAGGAAAATTCTGTTAAAACAGCGATGCGATGGTATAGAACCCCTGAGTACCTCTTTAAAATACATCTGCTATCCACGGATCTCTGTTGGAGATGTTCGGCTGCCACAGGTTCCATATCCCATATCTGGTGGTCTTGCCATGCCATCAAATCCTTCTGGGCAGATGTAGAATCTGCCATTAACAGGATCTGTACATTGACCCTAAAGCTTTCAGCTCAGTTAGTACTACTCTGGATGCCAACCCCCAACTTTCGCCCCGGGAAAAATAATCTGGCTACTCACTTACTTATGGCTGCAAAGCTTTTAATTCCAGTTAAATGGAGAGCAGTTGATCCACCAACACTGAAGATGTGGCGCAACAGGGTTCATCAAATATGTCAGATGGAGGAGCTGATAGGCTGGACTTACCATAACAGAAATAGATTTCTGCAGGTTTGGCAACCATGGCTAGATTATAGATCAAACCTTCTCAATTCCCAACTGTGGGAATCTGATTAGAAATGCAGGTAGATGGCCACCCCTTACAATAGCTAGACAATACTCCTTCCACCTCCCCCCTTCTCTTTCCATTCGTTTTCCATTCGTCTTCAATCTGATCATTGCTGGCGATTGGGTTCGGATATGCTATACCATGCCTTTGGCATTGTAAACAATATTGCCTTTATAGCTATTCCTGAGCAGAATGTAAATGCCGCTTTGGGTCGACACACTGTTGGGTCTGTTATTTCCCTTCTTCCCCTCCCTCTTACTGTTGTGTTATGTGATGAACGTTACCCAGACGCATTGTAAGATCAATCATTTTAAGGGCCCTTAGCCCTAGGAAAGTGGTTGTCACACCCTAACCTGTATTGTTAGGCATTGCCTTTGACGATCTATGACTAGACTTGATGTGATGTGACATACGCTGTACTGCGCTACATGCGACATGATGATTGTTTATTTTATTTGCTTATCTAATAAAAAGAGATTTCAAACAGAAGAGTTATCCAAAAGACTATTAGTGTGCTGTGTGCTCAACAAAAGTTTGCCAATAAGAAAGGAGAAATTTGCACTGTCCGGATCCGGGATAACCGGCCGGTAATTCTGCCTCCAAACTCCCAGATCATCCTGTGGTGCCGTGCGGTGTTAGGGATCCAGGGCCAGGACTATCAAGCCCTAGTGGAACCTATTCCCTTTGAAAATCATCCCTTCGTACGGACAGCCAAGAGCATGGTGACTGTGTCTAAAGGTAAAGTGCCTGTCCGTTTAATTAACTTTGGTGATCATCCCGTGACTCTCCTTAAACACTGCCCCGTTGCTCAGCTTTTTCAAGTGTCTTTCCAGGATGTGATCCGTCTGCCTGCCACGGAGGCGTTCCAGACCACACAGAGCAGCAGCACCCCTACGACATCCTGGTGGGAAGAACTACATGTAGGGAACGAATCCACCCCAAAAGAGCAAATAGAGGGAGTCCTGAAGCTGGTGAAGGAGCACCACCAGGCTTTTAGCAAGCACTCCACGGACTACGGAGAGGTCAGTGTAATCAAACACACCATACCCACTGGCTCTCATCCTCCTATTAAGGAGAGGCACAGACCCATACCACCTACTACCTATCAGTCTGTGAAAGAGATGATAAAAGAGATGAAAGACTCTAATATAATCCGGGACAGCCATAGTCCCTGGGCTGCGCCTCTAGTCCTTGTCCGAAAAAAAGATCGCAGCATAAGGTTCTGCGTGGATTACAGAAAAATTAATCAAATCACCCACAAAGATGCATATCCACTGCCACGCATTGAAGAGTCCTTGACTGCCCTGGGGTCATCAGCCTATTTCTCCACCTTGGACTTAACCAGTGGGTACTGGCAAGTACCCATGGCCCCAGAAGATCGAGAAAAGACTGCTTTCACTACACCTATGGGCCTGTTTGAATTCAATTATATGCCGTTTGGACTGTGTAACTGTAAAGGGGGAATATTAATCACCAATATTTATGCAAATATCAATAATTAATATTCATAAATGGGAGGAGCCATCTAGTGATAACTCCGCCCATTTATGCCTTTATATAATAACACAATACTTTCGCTATGCTCTACACTGATCGATATGCTAGCTGCATGCGCCTTACTAACTCTCTACCGCTAACAAGTACACGCTACACAAAAGGGTACAAATATAACGGTATTTATTACACCACGCAATACACTAACAATACACTACGCACGCAATACTAACAAGACACTACGCACGCAGTACACTACAATACAGCACTAAATATACAATCCTAAACTACACTACACATTCCCAATTCCACCCATGAACTAACTAGACAGTTCACACATACAAGTATATTAATAATCCACCCCACCTGACTATACACTGTCCCTACGGGGTATGACGAAGGGTTATAAGGATTTGTTTGCAGAGCAGAAGCATGCTCTACAGAGGAACCAAGGCAGGGAACCAGGGTTCAGGGGTCTATGGGGGGTGTACCAGGGGAGAGCAGGCACACAGGGAACCAGGGGTTACCAAGGGAGATCAGGGGATCAGGGGTCTAAGGAAAGGACACAATGGCAGGCAAGGGACCAGGGGTGTCCAGGGGTAACAGGAACAAGGGGTGTATCAGGGGGTTAACCAGGATGCAGGGGTTGCAGGCATGGGATTAACCAGGGGTACAACCAGGGGACAGGGTATCACAGTGGGGTTTAGAAATAAGGGGTGATACTTAATGTTTATGCGCGCTCTCTCCTCATGGTGGCTTTAAGGGCTGCAGGGGTCGGGTCCGGTCCGGTGGAGCGCAGGATGCGCTGCACTTGGGGATCCGGTCGGTCCTTGAGCCGGAGGGAAGGGGGGGGGTCCCGATGTCCTGAGCGCCGATGCGCTCTCCAGTGGGGGCCCCGATCCCAACTTCTGGAGCGCAGGACGCGCTCCTCTTTCAGGCGGGGGGGGGGGGGTCCCGATCCTCACTGCGGCCTCTCCTAAGGGGGGGGGGGTCCGGTCAGCTGCCACGTGGGAGGCCGACTCCCGGAGCGCAGGACGCGCTCCTCTTCCAGGTGGGGGCCCAGGTCAAGACTCCTTGAGTGCCGGGGCCGCCGGGTATTTATCCCCCAGCGGCCCGCACTCCCGCGCCACCAGGGGGCGCGCGCGCGCGCCCACTACAGTGCAGGACACGTGGGCCGGCGCGGTGAGATGACGTCACCGCGCCTGCCCGCGCGTCCCTGCACGCGCGCCGCGTGCACTTGCTGACAGGCGAGAGATCCTTTGATCTCCTGCCTGTAGCTCCCAGCATTCTGGACATCGCAAGGGTAATTGCGATGCCAGAATGCACATAATAGAGTGAGCGGAGGTATCTCCTCTCTCTCTATTATGCTTAATTATCTCCAGCAGGACTGCAGATAATTAGAACAAAAGGATTCAAATTCTATTGAATTTGAATCCTTTTGAGGTCACCAGAATGACCGGACCTTGTCCGGTCATCCTGGCGCCTTCACCCAGATTACATCAATGTAAATGCTTGGGGCACATTTACATTGATGCATCTGTGTCCATGTAAGGGGGGGGGGGATTTATATGGTATGGGGATATGACAAGGGGGCATAATATGAATATACATGTGTATCGATGCTTGGGGCACATCCATACACATGTATACATTAATCATACTTCTAAGGGGGATTATATAAGGGACCACATTAATATATATATAAGGGGGCACATATAATAAGGGGCACATCACAAGCCCCTACATCAGGGGGCACAAGCCCCTACATCATAAGGGGGCACAAGCCCCTACATCATAAGGGGGCACAAGCCCCTACATATATTAAAAGGGATCACATATATCCCACAGGGGCCTTCATGAGCCCCTGTGGGCCACTAAGGGCAGATGTGCGCAGATGCTGGGAACATCCGCGCACATCCTCCTATAACGTGATTAATGCATGCATATATATCATACATGTTTGCATGCATGTATGTATATATATATATGCATGCGTCTCAACCCTTCCTCAACAGTAACGCTCCAGGAACGTTCCAGAGGCTGATGGAACGTTGTTTAGGCCATAGGAATTTTGAGACTGTACTCTTATATCTGGATGACGTTATTGTATACTCCAAGACGTATGAGGACCATTTAAAGCACCTGGGTGAGGTGTTTCAAGTTCTTGCTAAATATGGCCTCAAGATCAAACCATCCAAGTGCCACCTGCTGAAACCAGCGGTCAAATACCTTGGGCACGTTGTCAGTGCCGAAGGAATACAGCCTGATCCTAATAAACTTGCTGCTGTCCGCAACTGGCCCACTCCAACGACCGTGAAAGAGGTGAGAAGCTTTCTCAGTTTTGCAGGGTACTACAGGCGTTTCATCCCGCACTTCGCACAAATTGCAGATCCCATCCAGGAACTGTTGAGGGGGCATCCAAAGAAGAGCCCGAAAACCCCTATTCCTGTTGAATGGAACCAAGAACGAGAAGAAGTTGACTGAACCCCCTGTTCTGGGTTACCCAGATTATCAGAAGCCGTTCCTCCTCTACACGGATGCCAGTAAAAGAGGCCTGGGGGCCGTGTTGGCTCAAGTGCAAGACAACAAAGAAAGGGTAATTGCCTACGCCAGAAGATCCCTGAAGGGAGCTGAAAAGAATGACCAGAATTACAGTTCTTTCAAGCTGGAGTTTCTTGCCTTAGTGTGGGCTGTGACTGAAAAGTTCAAAGACTATCTCGCTGCCACACCGTTTGTTGCCTTCACGGACAATAATCCCCTGGCGCATCTGAACACGGCCAAGTTAGGGGCACTGGAGCAAAGATGGGCCTCCCGCCTTGCCAACTATGACTTTACTGTGAAGTACCGGGCAGGCCGCTCCAATGATGCTGATGCCCTGTCGCGGCTTCCCACTACAGAGGCCCCAGATGAGCTAAAAGATGCCTGGGAAGAAGTGGAAATGCCTGCGTTCTACAATAAATTCGCCCAGCAGGATAACATCCGTACTGAAAATCTCCCTGCTGCTGATCCTCCCTCATCAGATGATCCTGAGTCCAGAGGCGATCAAGAAAGATGGATTAAGCTCCAGTCCGAAAGTAGAGTCCTCGGTGAACTGCTCGACTTCCTTACCAGTGGAAAAATCCCTGAGAGAATCCGCAGGAAGAGTGCAGACCCAGAACTAGTGAGACTGTGGAGACATCGCCACCAATTATTCCTTCAAAGGGGTCTGTTGCTCAGAAGGAGTCTGGATCCAGTGTCCTGTGATAGAGTTTACCAAATTCTCCTGCCACGTCGGGATGCCAGCCTGGTACTGGACATGTACCACAACCAGTCCGGACACTTCGGTGTGCAAAAGACTGAGGCTACCATACGGAGGAGATTCTATTGGATTGGGATGAGAGAGGATATCGAAAAATGGTGCCGAGAATGCACTGCCTGTGCTGTGGGGCGGACTGAACGCCATGACCAGAGGGCGCCTCTCCATCCTATTGTAAGTACAGCTCCTCTAGAACTTGTCGCGATTGATCATGTGAAGTTGGAGCCGAGTCGCTCTGGGTATACTTATGCCATGACTATAATTGATCACTTCACCAAGTTTGTCGTAGCAGTGCCTGTGAAAGACCTGACAGACAAGACTACAGCGGAGGCGTTCTGGAAACATTTCCTTCTGCCCTACGGCTGTCCAGAAAGGATCCTCACCGATCAAGGGTCTGCGTTTGAGTCACAGCTGTTCCATGAGATGTGCCTGCTGCACAACTGCCAGAAAGTCCGGACCACCGCCTATCATCCGCAAGGTAACGGACTCTGTGAAAAGATGAATAAGACTCTCATTGAAATGCTGAGAGCAGTACCCCCTGATACAAGGGGTGATTGGCCTACTCTGTTGCCACAACTGATGTACACTTATAACAACACCATCCATTGTTCCACCGGTTACACCCCGTTCTATCTGATGTTTGGGCGACAAGGGAGATTACCTGCGGATCACTCCCTGGGGGTACAAGTGCCGGATGTGATCAACCCACTGCCCAGGACTGATTGGGTAGTGGAGCACCAGAGGCGTCTTTTTAATGCCAAGGAGATTGTGCAAGAACGCATGGAGAATGTCCGGGAACGCCAGCAAAAAGACTACGACCAGACTGCCCATGCGGGACCCCTGGCTCTTGGAGACAAGGTTTGGTTGAAAAACAACCACCGGACCAGCAAGTTGGACAGCAAATGGGAAAGGATTCCCTACCTTGTTACTGCCATACCTAATGCTGCAGCCCACATTTACCAGGTCTCCAGAGAAGGAAAAGGTCCCCAAGTTGTTCACAGGAACCGCCTCAAACCCTGTATCGAAGGAGAACCAGCGGCGGAGGAGATGGAGCCTGAGCCTTCTGAGGAGGAATTGCCGGCTCCACCTGTGGACCCTATGCAGGCTGTGGAGAACTTGATCCATGATAAAGAGCCGCTCCACTGGGCCCTCACGCCTTGGCTGAATTTGTTGGTTCCTGTTCCTGTTCCTGTTGGTCTCCCGTCTCCGGATACCTTACCGCAGAGAGCTCCTGAAGTGGTTCCAGAGGCGGTGAGCTCCCTTGACCTTCCTGAGTCCAGGCAGGAAGAATCTCCGTCACTAAGGAGGTCTACACGTTCTACCAGGGGACACCCACCTGTGAGGTTTGAGGACTAGATCATGGGCCCAGGTAGCCCCTCACGGGAAACCCCTGTTTAACCTTTGCAAGCCTGGGTACGGACTCATGTGTTCCTTTGAGCCTCCAAGGACTTACGTTTATTATGTTTTTATGGACTATCCTGGCTTATTGATACGCTGCACCAGGTCAGCGCCCCTGTTCCCTCACATTATCCTGAGAGAAGAGAACGACGCCCCTTTTCACCATTCCTTGCAGTTACATTGTTTGTTAATTTTTATGCTGTTGCTGTGATAATTGCCATGTATGCCGGTTCTCATTTTGTCTTTCAGGCTGCAGTATCCAGCCGGGCAGCGCCCCTCCATGTTGCGCCGAGGACGGGCAACGTTATAGCGTGGTGGTATGTAGTGTCCCACTAGGTAAAGGTGGGCACTGCACAAAAGGGGTTAATGTGTCTGAATTGCATTTAATGTCATATGTATGTATTTTCCCTGTGTTAGCTGGTGTCAGGCCTGTCAGGGTGTAGTTTAGCCTCCCAGACGTTAGAGGGAGATAGAGAGCCCTGGTTATATATAGGTAGGCCCAGACAGGGGAAGGTAGTTCATTCCAGGGGACTAGAGGAGTTACTTCGTCCACCTGAAGCTCCTGAGGCTAGGATTAGCTCAGTAGAGACACCCCAGTTGCAGGACAGCACCTCCTGGGAGAAACCCACAGTCAGGATCTTACCAGCAAAGATAAGTAACACTGATGGGCAGATGCATTAGGAAGAAAAGCAAGGATTTAATACGAGAGGAAGATATATATATACCAAGGATTTAAGCCACCATTTAGGCATCCGGGCCTTGGGATTGAAACCAGACAGGAGTTCTAGAAAAGGACAGTGTACGCTATTTCTAAGGAAAGGTACAACCTGATTCTGAGTGGATTGTGAAATTACCCTCTGAGTATCTTGCATAATTACTACCTGCCATCGTGTGGAATAAAGCCTGCTTGTAAAGCTGTGATCTAAAGGACTGTGTTAACATCTGTATGTACAAAGTTGGACTGTTCAGTAAAGCAACGTTTGGTTCACTATACCATCTGTGTACCTCAGTTATTCCAACTATAAATCGGTGTGCCACCGTTACAGGCACTGGCGTCACGAATCCAACAGGGACCTTGCCCTAGGCACTAAAAATACCTGTAACATCCAGGGCACCTCATCCACCATCAGGCCTGGTCCCTATATGCAGAGTGTGCCCCAGAGGAACTGTGTCTACCTCTCATTCACTGCCGCATGCCTGCCCAGGGTTCTCCAATACAGTGAGCAACCCTCGATTGCCCATAACCGTGACCTCGCTTCGCTATACCCTGCAGGTCTGGCGTGCTGCACTTGTCCCGATTGACCGCTGGTACCTGATCCTGGTCTGATCAGGTACTGCGACCTGGGGAATCGGGCAAGATCATGACACCTCTTTCTCTCTAGTGTTTGGGGGATGGACAGCTGAACGCTTCAATGGGACAGTGTGGAGATCCTTGGTGACGGTGGTGGAGATGTTGGTGTTGCTGCCACATCCTCTGTTTGTGGGGTGGCAGGTGCAACTGTCACTCCAGAGGGGGAGGAAGAGGTATCCGAATGCAGCAGAAGAGGGGGGAAGGAGGAGCCTGAGATCTTTCATGTTTTTTTGAGGTGTACTCCACTGCAGCTTGTGCTTTGCATTTAGATGCCTGGTCATGCAGGTGGTGCTCAGGTTTAGAACATTTATGCCTCGCTTCAGGCACCAATTGCACAGCGTGCAAACCCCTCGCTTCTTGTCATCAGCACATTGTCTGAAGAACTTCCACGCCAGGGAACTCCTTGGAGCTAGCTTTGGTGTGCTCAGTCCCTGGGTGCGGTGGGCAGTAGCAGGCGTACTGGCTAGGGGACGACCACTCTGCTTTTGCAACCTGCTCCCCATTTTCTGTGTGGCTGGCACTGTGTGACCACCACCTCTGCCTCCGAACTGCACACGTAACTCGCATGACCTTGATTCCATGTGGGGTCTAGGACCTCATCTTCCACCCACTCCTCACCCCTGCCCTCCTTGCTGGTCTGCACACTGCAGAAAGCTGCAGCAGTTGGCACCTGTGTTTCATCATCATCAGAGATGTGCTGCGGTGGTCCTTCCATGTCCACATCCTGAAACATAAGTGGTTGGGCATCAGTGCACTCAATCTCTTCCACTTCTGGGGCAGGGCTAGGTGGATGGCCCACGGAAACCCTGCCAACAGAGTAATCAAAAAGCATAAGAGACTGCTGCATGACTTGGGGCTCAGACTGCTTGCCTAATTTGCAAGGGGGTGAGGTGAAAGATAGATGCCCATGGGCTGCAGGTGCCAACTCTGCTCTTTCAGCAGGGGACCGGGTGGGAGACAATGTGAAGGAACTGAAGGCACTGTCAGCCACCCAATCTACTACCCCCTCTACTTGTTCTGGCCTCACCATTCGTACACCAGTATTCGGACCTACAAAATAACGCTGAACGTTCTGTCGCCTACATGCCCCTAAGGTAGGTATTTAATTTGGGCGTGAAGCTGGCACAGATCGACCACGTCCTCTCCCTGCAACAGGAGCTCCACCAACACCAGCAGCACCACGACCAGGGCCATGTCCCTTATTTGATGCTCTCCTCATTCTTTGAGGTCACCCACTGAACTAACAGATGGATTAACTATATTAATTTTCGTGTCATGTATGCAGTGCAGGTGTAACTCACACCAAAAGTGGGCATGTCACCCACCGAACTAACAGACGGATTAACTATATTAATTTCCCTGTCACGTATGCAGTGCAGGTGTACCTCACACAAAAAATGGGTATATGTCACTCACTGATCTAACAGACATATTAACTATATTAATTTCCCTGTCACTGATGCAGTGCAGGTGTACCTCACACCAAAAATGGGTATATGTCACCCACTGAACTAACAGATGGTATAACTATGTTAATTTCCCTGTCACGGATGCGTGCAGGTGTACCTCACACAAAAAATGGGTATATGTCACCCACCGATCTAACAGATGGATTAAGTATATAAATTTCCCTCTCACTGATGCAGTGCAGGTGTACCTCACACAAAAAATTGGTATATGTCACCCACCGATCTAACATACGGATTAACTATATTAATTTCCCTGTCACTGATGCAGTGCAGGTGTACCTCACAACAAAAATGGGTATATGTCACCCACCTATCTAACAAATGGATTAAATGGATTTGCACCCACGAATAAATCACTATAGGTCACCCACAGAATTAACAGCCAGATTAATTATATTTCTGTGTCAGGGTGCAAAGATACTCTCCCTCACTTTAGCTGCCTGCTTCCTGTCCCTGCACTACTCAAAGCTGATGGACGGTGCTACACGTGATCCAGCTTGTATAGAGACTGGGTCACATGATGCATCGGCCAATCACAGCCATGCCATTACTAGGCATGGCTGTGATGGCTTCTAAGTGGCCACAGCTTAAAAGCTTGTTGATTAGCTGCCCTGCAGCCTTTCAACAAGCTTTATTAAGTGCCCGAACACCGAACCCGAACTTTTACTGCAAAGTTCGGGTTCGGGTCCAGGTATCCGAACTTGCAAAATTTGTTACGGACCCGAACTTTGCTGTTCGGGTTCGCTCAACACTATCAGTCATCAACACAAACTCTGCTCCTGTCAAGATGTCTGCAAACTTTTCAGTCACCACCCACACCACTGCTAGCAGTTCAAGTTTGAAGGACCTGTAATTGTCAGGGTTCTTCTCACTCTCCCGCAGAGTTCTACAGGCATTGCATACCACACATTCTTGACCATCTTGTTCTTGGGTCAGCACAGCTCCTGGTTACTTTAGGCTCCAATCAGTTTGCAGCACAAAAGGTTTTGTGAAATCTGCATAGGCCAGTATGGGGGCACTGGTCAACAGCTTCTTCAACTCCCTAAAGGCCAGGTCAGCCTTTTCATTTCAGACCACATTCCAGGTTTCTCCAAGTGAGTACCCATTGAGGAGAGTGTACAGGGGCACTGTTACTATGGCAAAATCCTTGATGAATCTCCTGTAATACCCGACAAGTTTCAGGAAGGCCCGCAGATTACTGACGTTGTTGGGTATGGGCCATTGCTGCAGGGCTTGAATCTTCTAGTCCATGGGCCGGACTCCTTTTTTTGTCACCCCATGGACTAGATACTCAATGCTCTCCTGGAACAAGTGGCACTTACTGGGTTTCAACTTCAGCCCATGTTTCTCTAAGCAGCTGAGGACCGAGTCCAATCACTCTAGATGCTCTACAAAGCTGTGTGAAAAGATGATGATATCCTCTAGGTAGATCAGAGGGCATTCATAGTTCAGGTAATCCAAGCATCAGCCTCTGAAAGGTCGCCTGGGCATTGTTCAGTCCAAAGGGCATCCGGAGGAACTCATATAGCCACATAGGTGTAAAAAAGCTGTCTTCTCTCTGTCTTTTTCTACCACCGGCTCTTGCCAATGCTCGCTGGCCAGGTCCAGGCATTCAGGCACTAGTAGTTAACACAGAAGCACAGGGTCTCATTTTTCTTCTTTATAAGTACAATTGGTAAGACCCAGAGGCTCTTGCTAGGCTGGATGACTTAACTTTCCTGCATCTGCTTCTGAGATGAGAGTATTTGTCGATAGCGCTCCTGCACTGGTGGAGCATCTTTAGTCGGAATTTAATGTTCCAGTGTTCGTGTCATTCCAAAGTCAGCTTCATGATGGCAGAACACATTCGGGTGCAACCCCCTCTGCTCCCTCTGCACTTTGGTCATCTTGGCATCTTCTAAATGTACCTAATTCAGGAGCTGTTCTCCAGTTGTTCTGACAGATTTAGTCCTGTGACGCATTGTGAGGATGGCAGAGGCCATATCTGTGGACTTGATGCGCCAGCTAGATTCCTGTAAGGCTTGCAACTCTTGCATGGGAAACACATCTGCTATCAGTTCTTTGGGTGCCAAGAGCACACTGTGGTTATTAACATTCATGAATCTCATCTGTACTTGGCCATCCTGGACTGTGCAAATGTCTGTCCCACAGCTATCCCTTGTTTCTGTAGAATGGGCTCTACCATCACTGCAGCTCCTTGCAAACTGTGGCTGGTGCCCACTGGCAGGGGTAGCAACACATCATGGCCTGCACTTCCAAAGAAGTTAAAGGGGGAACTCTCAGACATCCCACTTTTCCAACCAGACCAGACAGTATTGCTTGCATCCTGCATTGTTTGAGCGATCTCTGCAAGGACACCTGTGGTGGTTTCAAATTTGGGACATTCTTCCAATACTTGGGACCCAGCTCTAAAGCCATCAATCTTATTCTTGCAATACGTTCTTCCCTATTATCACAGGGACTTCTGGGTCCATTGCACTCTATACCACCTCAACTCCTTTCTTTTCCATCATCCGGCCCCAAAGCTCAATGTCAGCTTGCATGACTAGAACCATTGAAATGGGCAGACTATTGGCAGCATTCAGCTTCACCCAATCTGCACTTCCCTGGTGTAGGGCGGAGGGAAAGTGAGTCTCGAAGACTTTCTTTGCCATTGTCGTTACTTGTGACCCAGTGTCTACTAGATAGGACAGTTCTACTCCATTAAACTTTCGCTGTAACAACTGGGCTTTCTCCCACTAAGTCCACAGCTTCCAGCAGGGGGCAAAAATCTGTACTTTCTCCTGCGATTTGCCACTCAAATCTCAATGGTTGCTGATAATACCACGGTTGGGGCAGTTCCTGGTTAAGTGCCCCTCCTGCTTACATGTCCAGCATTTTCTTGCATGTCGAGCCCCTCTGTAGAACTTGTTGTCTCATACATAGTGAACTTGTTAGATTAAAATATCCACACATGATGAGTTTCACATAACCTTCAGTTGAGTTCCGCTCCGGGCACACGGGATAAGATTACCGAACAGGTGAGCTGGACAAACGAATCATATACCTCTGTAGAACTGCCTGGGTGCAGATAGGCTTGTCCTCTATCATGAGTCTGAGGTGCCACTCTTATGCAATGTGCTGGAACAGAGGGGGCAGTGAGTGTAGTGGTGGTGAGCCGGTGGCTGTAGTAGTTCATTTACTCAGAGTTAAGTTGACCCCTGGGCCGGCGTGCAGTGGATGGGAAGAGAGCACTAAATCCTCCGGGGCACTCTCGGTTGCAGGGAACACCAGCCAGATGGAAGTTGAGGTGCCCTTGATGGTGGTGTTTAGGGTGCTTTGGTGGCTGGGCCCCTGTGTTGTTGTTCGTGATGCCAAATAAGAGATGGAGCAGAAAAATGAGGCAGTAGTTAAACCAAACAGGAACTTTATTTGTCAGATGTAGTAAGGCATCCAATATCATCACTTTGTCTTGCATACAGATGGCAAAAAATGATAAATCTGCAAATCCAAATTAGCAGACTCCTTGAGGTGAAGTGTATAGGTTAGCTCCAGTTCACTTTAGTAGAGGTGATATTCTTACTTGTACTTGGTTCCTGATCTTGCTTTTGTCTCTCAGACTTTCAATAGTACTTTAGATTAGAGTTGAGCGGACACCTGGATGTTCGGGTTCGACGAGTTCGGCCGAACTTGAAAAAAAAGGTCGTGTTCGGGACCCGAACTTGACCCCGAACCCTTTTGAAGTCAATGGGGACCCGAACTTTGGGGCACTAAAATGGCTCTAAAATAGTCCTGGAAAGGTATCAAAATGTGCTTAAGAGCATGGCAACTGTTCTGCAAACAAATGTGGATAGGGAAATGACTTAAAATAACATAAAATAGAGAAAAAATTAAAATAACAATCTGGTTCTAGGAGTAGGAGGTTGAGGAGGCGGTGGATGGGTGGATGTGGTGATGTAGGTTGACGTGGCGGTGTAGGTGGAAGCGGCTGTGAAGGAGGAATAGGTAGCCAACACTGATTTGTGTTATTTTTTATTTTTAAATTAGGGTATCCCCAAAAATATTGGGACATATAACAAAATAAAACAAAGAATAAGTGCACTTGAGTACAAGAATGGATGGTTGAGGCTGGTATAATAGTCTATTCTGCACAAGGTACGGACAAGTCCTGTGGGATCCTTGCCTGGTTCATTTTAATAAACGTAAGCTTGTCCACAATGGCTGTGGCCTGTGATAATGCTCTCTGCCGTGCTAAACACACGTTCACACTATACACTGGCTGCAGGGCAGGTCAGCACCTCCAAGGCTGACAAAGCTTTTCCACATTTGGGCCATGCTAACCCTGCCTACTCAGGTGCTGGCGGTGCCCCAGCTGCGTTGGCGACCTCTTCCTCCTCCTCTGCCTTCGCCTTGTGCTTCCACTGTGCCCCCGCTGTCAGGTGGGAATTCCATCAGCAGTGTGCGCTTGTAGTCGCGCATCTTCCGATCAGTAACAGATGTTTTCACTAAATTTAGTTCCCTGTCAGCAATGCAGAGCAGGGGTTCATTCACGGCAAAAGGGGGTTCATGTCACCCAGCAATAGAACAGAGGATTTTGAGAGATTTAGGCCCATGTCACCCAGGCACAGCAGGGGTTCATTCATGGCAAAAGAGGGTTCATGTCACCCAGCAATAGAACAGAGGATTTGAGAGATTTAGGCCCATGTCACCCAGGCACAGCAGGGGTTAATTCACGGCAAAAGGAGGTTCTTGTCACCCAGCAATAGAACAGAGGATTTTGAGAGATTTAGGCCCCTGTCACCCAGGCACAACAGGGGTTCATTCACGGCAAAAGGGGGTTCATGTCACCCAGAAATAGAACAGAGGATTTTGAGAGATTTAGGCCCATGTCACCCAGGCACAGCAGGGGTTCATTCACGGCAAAAGGGGGTTCATGTCACCCAGCAAAAGAACTGAGGATTTTGAGAGATTTAGGCCCCTGTCACCCAGGCACAGTAGGGGTTCATTCACGGCAAAAGGGGTTCATGTCACCCAGCAATAGAACAGAGGATTTTGAGAGATTTAGGCCCCTGTCACCCAGGCACAGTAGGGGTTCATTCACGGCAAAGGGAGGTTCTTGTCACCCAGCAATAGAACTGAGGATTTTGAGAGATTTAGGCCCCTGTCACACAGGCACAGCAGGGGTTCATTCACGGCAAAAGGGGGTTCATGTCACCCAGCAATAGAACAGAGAATTTTGAGAGATTTAGGCCCCTGTCACCCAGGCACAGTAGGGGTTCATTCACGGCAAAAGAGGGTTCATGTCACCCTGCAATAGAACAGAGGATTTTGAGAGATTTAGGCCCCTGTCACACAGGCACAGTAGGGGTTCATTCACGGCAAAAGGGGTTCATGTCACCCAGCAATAGAACAGAGGATTTTGAGAGATTTAGGCCCCTGTCACCCAGGCACAGCAGGGGTTCATTCACGGCAAAAGGAGGTTCTTGTCACCCAGCAATAGAACAGAGTATTTTGAGAGATTTAGGCCCCTGTCACACAGGCACAGCAGGGGTTCATTCACGGCAAAAGGGGGTTCATGTCACCCAGCAATAGAACAGAGAATTTTGAGAGATTTAGGCCCATGTTACCCAGGCACAGTAGGGGTTCATTCACGGCAAAAGAGGGTTCATGTCACCCTGCAATAGAACAGAGGATTTTGAGAGATTTAGGCCCCTGTCAGACAGGCACAGTAGGGGTTCATTCACGGCAAAAGGGGTTCATGTCACCCAGCAATAGAACAGAGGATTTTGAGAGATTTAGGCCCCTGTCACCCAGGCACAGCAGGGGTTCATTCACGGCAAAAGGAGGTTCTTGTCACCCAGCAATAGAACTGAGGATTTTGAGAGATTTAGGCCCCTGTCACACAGGCACAGCAGGGGTTCATTCACGGCAAAAGGGGGTTCATGTCACCCAGCAATAGAACAGAGAATTTTGAGAGATTTAGGCCCATGTTACCCAGGCACAGCAGGGGTTCATTCACGGCAAAAGGGGGTTCATGTCACCCAGCAATAGAACCGAGGATTTTGAGAGATTTAGGCCCATGTCACCCAGGCACAGCAGGGGTTCATTCACGGCAAAAGGGGGTTCATGTCACCCAGCAATAAAACATAGGATTTTGAGAGATTTAGGCACCTGTCACCCAGGCACAGCAGGGGTTCATTCACGGCAAAAGGGAGTTCATGTCACCCAGCAATAGAACAGAGGATTTTGAGAGATTTAGGCCCCTGTCACCCAGGCACAGCAGGGGTTCATTCACGGCAAAAGGAGGTTCTTGTCACCCAGCAATAGAACAGAGTATTTTGAGAGATTTAGGCCCCTGTCACACAGGCACAGCAGGGGTTCATTCACGGCAAAAGGGGGTTCATGTCACCCAGCAATAGAACAGAGAATTTTGAGAGATTTAGGCCCATGTTACCCAGGCACAGTAGGGGTTCATTCACGGCAAAAGAGGGTTCATGTCACCCTGCAATAGAACAGAGGATTTTGAGAGATTTAGGCCCCTGTCAGACAGGCACAGTAGGGGTTCATTCACGGCAAAAGGGGTTCATGTCACCCAGCAATAGAACAGAGGATTTTGAGAGATTTAGGCCCCTGTCACCCAGGCACAGCAGGGGTTCATTCACGGCAAAAGGAGGTTCTTGTCACCCAGCAATAGAACCGAGGATTTTGAGAGATTTAGGCCCATGTCACCCAGGCACAGCAGGGGTTCATTCACGGCAAAAGGGGGTTCATGTCACCCAGCAATAAAACATAGGATTTTGAGAGATTTAGGCACCTGTCACCCAGGCACAGCAGGGGTTCATTCACGGCAAAAGGGAGTTCATGTCACCCAGCAATAGAACAGAGGATTTTGAGAGATTTAGGCCTCTGTCACCCAGGCACAGCAGGGGTTAATTCATGGCAAAAGGGGGTTCATGTCACCCAGCAATAGAACAGAGGATTTTGAGAGATTTAGGCCCCTGTCACCCAGGCACAGCAGGGGTTCATTCACGGCAAAAGGAGGAGGAGGAGCTGTGTTTCTGCCTCTGTGCTGCACTCTGTGAGAGGATCGAGTGCCTGACATCGTGTGCTGGGGGATACGCTGCCCTTTCCCCAGGGGGTGGCGTGTTCTCCAGGTATGGATCCTCGAGCCCCTGACTGCCGCCGTTTATCTACACGTGCCGGCAGCCATAATGGAACCCCGCGTGCGGCAGGAAGACCCCCTGAAACTGGAGACTTACCTCCTGATTCTCCAGCATCAAGAATCAGCGGCAATGTGACATCGGCGGCCAGTGGAAAGCCTCAGAGAACCCCGCAGCGTGCGGCTGCAAAGCCGCAGGGAACAGGTGACAGCCCCGCTCAGACTGCGGGCAGGAGAGGAGCAGCAACCAGGAGCAGCAGAGATCCACTGCAGGAATCCCTGTGTGACTCCAGCAGTGCACCGGGCGGGGTCAGGAGAGGTCCTGGGAGGAAAACAAGCCTAGGATCCTCTCTGAGCTCCTCTTCAGAGCAGATAACTCTGCACCCAGGAAAGCTGGATGGAAAAGAAAGGCCCGCTGCTGAGCAGGCAGCGGGTGAGCAGAGAGCAGAGCCGGCGGGACAAGTTGCTGCACAAGCAGCCTGCGAAGTCTCTGGACCAGGAAAAGCTGCAGGAATGGAGCCTGGAACCCCAAAGGGTGAGGTATGTGAAGCTGGGAGTAGTATTTCTGTGCCTCAGCCCAGAAGGGGTGCTTCAGGTGTAACTAGCAGTGACTTAGCTCCTGGTGTGGTTGCTGGTGTTTCTGGCTCTTCTCCTGGTTTCTCCTCTGGTGTACAAGCTGGAGAGGCCAGGAGACTGTTTAATTGGGGTGTCATGAGCCCCACTGAAACCCCCTCATTATACTCATCAAGGGTGGCGTATTTTTTAAACCAGTATGAGGAGGTAAAGAAGCAATTAAAACGACTTAAATTGCAGTATAAGAATGTGAAAGTTCAGGACAACATGTTACCAAGAAGTAAAAAAGCGGTCCTCTCCTCCAGGCTGGAGAAGCTGGAGGAGGAGATTGCGACTTTGGAGGAAAAGAGGGCCTCTATAGTGAAAAATGGAGGGCCGTTTATGGAAAAATTTAAAAATGACTGTCGGTTTGAAAGCATGTCTGGCTCCAGTCCGTTAGGGCTGCGGTCTGGAAGCCAGAGGACGGTGAAGGAGTCGGCGGTGGAATCAGAGGTGGACTCATTACCGGGTGGCCAAGGGGACCCCTCTGAACCAGTTATGTCATCCTCTGGGGATGAAGGCAGGTCTGGGGGGAGACTAATGGTGGAGATCAGGCAGCTGGAATCCCCAGTGGGCAAATTGTATTTCGGTGACGAGGAGGTCCCAGAGGATGAGGTGGTAAAAGAAAAGAAAAAGAAGATCATAAAAGAAGAAGTATTACGTTTTGTGCCTTCTGAACCCATTGCTGAGCCCAGCCCGGTTCCTGTAGTGGAATCAGGCCAAACAGCACGGGAGAATGAATCTGAGATGGTGGCAGAAGGTGTCCCCCTTTCCTGCAGTGGAAAGGAGAACACAGGAGCAGACAGGGTTAAAACCCCTGACAGTGTTGCGGACAAGGTGAAGGATGGAATGGCTGCGGACAAGGCTCAGAAAAAGGCATTAGAAAGGGCCAGGGCAAAATCTGGAAGGTTTATAAAGACACCAGTAAAGAAACCAGTAAAGAAACCATTAAAGTCTGTGGAGGTTGCAGAATCTTCAGGGACTGTGCGGGCTGCAGAGAGGGTGAGGGGTGTGGAGGATAAGAGGTCCTCTGCAGTTCATGAAATGGGGGGCCCTTCAAACCCTGCCTTTAATGGCGCCAGTACTTCTCTAGGGAACCCGACCAGTCTGAGGGGAGTGAAGAGCGATGGGATTGTAAGCAAGGTAAAAGATGTTGCGAGTGGTAACTTAGGAAGAGACGCAAATGAGAGTATGAATGAGAGTATGAATGAGAGTATGAATGAGGACATTGTTACAAATAAGGATGGAAATAGTGAAATGAATGGCGAGGCAAATGAAGATATAACTGGCAGCAGATACGGAAGTCGAGGAGGAAGAGGCTGAGGAAGAGGCTGACGGGAGGAGGCAGGTTGCAAGGGAAGCAGGGGATTGTGTAAGTCCAAATAGGAGATCATATGCTCGTGTGGCTGCAGGTGACTCTTTGCCCAGGGAATCAGGTAATGGTAACTTGCAACGGCGCCTCTTGGAGGCTTTGAGGAAGGGGAAAGAGACTTCCATGCAGGTGGCGGGTGAACTCGTTAACCTGTCTTTTTGGACAGAGAGACATGGTCTGAGAACCTTCCGAGAGGAAAGAGCGGGAGAGACCGTTTGGTCTCTCCCTACATCCGGGGGGAGCCGTAGGAATGTGGCCCGTCTCTCTTGGAGGAGTGAAGAAGCAACGCCTTCTAGGAAAGACGTTGTAGAGCTTCTCCTGGGGATGGGCTTTGTGGCAAATGACATCTTTGCCCTAATCCATCCCTACGGCACCAAGAGTTTTGATGTTAGTTTTGTTAGACCAGAGGGGCTTGAGCTCTTCTGGTCTAAATATGAACTGGCAAAGAACACCCCGGCCTGGCGGGGATTTTCTGTCCAGGCTATAACCCGCCAGACGATGGTCAAGAAAGTGACGGTATTAACCTGTAACGAATCACTTTCTAGCGTGGACATTATGACATGGCTCAGTCGTTATGGCGAGGTTGGACAATTCCCCGCCAAAGTTTTGGATGATCACGGCATCTGGTCAGGTGCCTGGACCTTCAGCGTAAAGCTGAGGGCACAGGGCAACTCAGTTGCTCATATCCCCTCCTCTGCTTTCTTGGGTAGAGATAGAATTATGGTTTTCTATCAGGGACAGCCGAAGGTCTGCTATAGGTGTGGTAGTCCCACCCACTTTAGCGCACAATGCGACGTTCGCAAGTGTGCAAAGTGTGGGGACATTGGCCATCTTGCCGCATCCTGTAGACGGATTCGGTGTAACCTATGCGGGGACCTGGGTCATCCCTTCAGTCGTTGTCCGCTTGCCTTTTCCAACAAGGCTCAGGGACGGGCCCGGACTCAAGCGGATGCTAGCCATGAAGCTGGGTCTGTTGTTGAAGAAGGGCCTGCTGCCGGGACTGGGCCGGTTGGTAAAGGGACGAGTGCAGGTGATACCAGCACTGGAAGAAGCAGACAGGGTACAGTTAAGAACTTAAGGCCTTCCAAGATTAAACGGCAAGAAAAACGACGTAGAGATAGGGAGCAGGCGGCAGCTGGTCCCTTGGTTGATCCTCTGGCAGGCCTTTTGGCTGGGGATCCAGGTTGTAGCGACCCAGGGTACAGCGATGAGGAGGGAGGACCTGGGGTTCAGCCTGAGGAAGCCAACCCCTCTACTACATCCGTATCCTCGTACGGCGAAAGCATGGATGAGGATTACAGGATGTGGTTGAGGGATAGGAGGAACAAACGGAGCAAGAGGAAAAAGAAAGGAGAGGGTCGCAAGCCCTCTCTGGAGTGGGATTCATCTGTCCCACTCACCCTTGACCAGATGCCAGAGGAAGAATTAGTCGGGGCCCCTCCTGTGGATCTCTCCAACCGGTATCAGGTCCTTGACGAGGATCCCCCAACTCCAGTTGGGGAGGAGGAGGATGTGGTACCGGAGGGCGCAAAGGCCTCCTCGCAGGTTGCCGGGCCCTGCCCTCCTTCTTCTGGAGGGGGGGCTAAGCCTGATTCCGTGGGCAAACAGAACGGTATGGATGTATCAGTGTGTCTGAAAAGGCAAAAGGAAAATGAAGGATCAGGAGATAATGATGAGGAGAGTGGTGGTGGACGGGGGAAAAAGAAAGCTATCCAACTCGATCATGTATGATGGCGGAACTCACCCTGTTGACGCTAGCAAGTATTAATGTTGCTAGCATTAAGTCAGACGTGGCCCGTTTTATGGCCTTTGATTTTTTCAGCCGTATTGATGCTGATATTTTATTTTTGCAAGAGACCTGGTTAACAAGTGTTGAGTTGCTGGCGAAAGCCAAGCAGGAATGGCGGCTCGGTCCGTCATTCTGGTCTCTTGCGGCCGAGCCACGTAGCGGGGTGGCGGTCCTTTTTAAAACCGCCGAAAGAGTAGAATGCAGGAGGATTATCGAGTTGGAAATGGGAAGGTGCCTGATTCTGGATGTCCTCATGGGAAGACAAGAATTAAGATTAATCAACATCTATGGACCACAAAGTAGGTGGGACCGTAAATGTCTTCTTATGAGGATTAAGCCTTTTCTTTTTACCAGCCGACAAGTGATCTTTGGAGGAGACTTTAACAATGTGACTAGAGTCTGTGATAGGGGGGTCCCCAGAGGTGGGCTGGATGCTGATGGCGTCGTCTTGAGTAGAATAGTTGAGGAAGCTCGTCTGGTGGATGCTCATTTACGGCACAAACCGGATCACGTGGATTTCACCTTTAATCAGGGAAATCGTAGGTCTAGAATAGATAGGTTTTATTTGAAGGAGGAGGCTGTTTTTTCGGCTTTACAAGCTGAGGAAGTGGAATTCTCCGATCACTGTTTAATTAGTTTCTCTCTGAATGTTACAGAGACTCCCCGCATGGGAAAAGGAATATGGAAGTTGAATTCGTCTCTCCTGGAAGAAGCGATGGTAAGACAATCCTTTGAGGATTTCCTTCAGAGCCAGGTACCTTTGGTGGACATGTGCAACAGTAAGTCGGAGTGGTGGGAGATGTTTAAAAAAAGGACGGCAAGGTTTTTCCGAAAGCTCTCTAACCTCAGGAGCTGGGACAGATACCGTCTGTACCAGGAACTGAGGAAGAAACTTGAAAGACTTGTGTCGACGGGAGATAGCCGCGAGGATATCTCTCGTGTGAAATCCTTGCTCAAGAGGTGTCAGTATGATAGGTACGCCTCTTTGGTTACCGAGAGGGATTTCGGGAAATACCGCTCGCCCGACCCTTACGGGAACTTCTCAATGTGGACAGAAAGATTTTGGCAAAGATACTCTTCTGCAGATTGGCGAAATTTGCGCCGAAGCTTCTTTCGGGGTCCCAGCATTGTTCAGTTCCCGGGCGGAGCGCTTTTAGCGCCGTTCTCAGTGTCCGAGAGGCCGTGGAACGGGGCAGGGCGGGTCTTTGGAAGGGGCTTTTGTTATCCCTGGATCAGGCTAAGGCTTTTGACCGAGTGAATCACGAATACCTGTGGTCTGTCCTCTTGTGGTATGGTCTACCCGGGAGGTTTGTAGATTGGCTAAAAACCTTGTACAAAGGGGCCGAGAGTTTCCCGTTGGTTAATGGTTGGCTGGGTCGTCCTTTTGGGGTGGCTTCCGGTGTCCGCCAGGGATGTCCTTTAAGCCCTCTGCTGTACGTGTTTGCAATCGATCCTTTCATCAGAAGGGTAGATCGTGGACCGTTGGCGGGGGTGAGGATGGAACTGGCGGTGGGGGGGCCATCTCTGAAGGTGGTAGCGTATGCCGATGATGTCTCTATTTTTACCTCTTCGGAAGAGGAGGTGGGATGGGTGATGTCGGAGGTGAATCGCTATTCGGAAGTTTCCGGGTCCCAGATTAACCGGGACAAATGTGAGACTCTCTGGCTGGGGGAAGGGGATCCTGTCTTCGATCTTCAGGGCACTCTTCCAGAACCCCAGAAATCAGTAAAGATCTTAGGCATCAACTTTGGCCAAGATGAGGATTATCATCAACAAAATTGGGAGGGTAGACTGAAAGATGTCGCCCAAAAGGTGGACCGCTGGAAGGGGTGGTCTTTATCCCTCAGGGAAAGGGTTCACTTGTGCAAAGCTTACCTGATTCCTGTGCTTTTATATCTGAGCAGTGTCTGTGTCTTGCCAGGCTCTCTCTGGGCAACGGTCTACAGCCTCTTTTTCCAGATGTTATGGGGAAATAGGCTGAACCTAATCAGGAGAGAGGTGACTTACCGCACAAGGAGACTAGGCAGGTTGGATATGGTCAACCCAGTGGTATTTTTAACAAATACCTTCTTGAAAATAAACATTGCAAATCTCTGGAAAGAGAGGGCTCCTTTGTGGGTAATTTCCTGTAGGGAATGGTTCCGGCCCTTCTTCCAGGAATGGGAGACAGGAGGGCGTGTGAAAGACCTGCGTGCATCACATGGACATCTCCCGGCTTACGTTGCCCCGGTTCTGAAGATCATAAGGCGGTGGGGCCTGAGAAGGACTGAGATAGAGACCATGTCGAGGGGTTCCCTTGACAGGGGGGTCCTGTCTTCTTTCTTCCAGGCGCCGCTGGCCTTGAAGGATTGCCCAAGTCAGGATCTGGAGGGTGGGCTACTTTTGCTTAATTCAGAAAGGATCCCTAAGAAGGTTTGGGATGTGACTTGGCGCTGCTTTCATGGAAAGCTATATGTAAGGGATAATATGAAGTGCAGGAACCCCGAGGAAAGGGGTTGTCCCCGGGAGGGGTGTGGGGGCGTGCTGGAAAGCATGGACCACTTCCTGCTTCACTGTCCCTTTAATATAGAGGTGTACAAAAGGGTGGGGGCTTCCATCGGTTGGCCCAGGCTGGCCGCCTTGTCTTATGCGGAATGGGCCTATGGCGCATTCAAAGACCTTGGTGGGAGGGACCGTCGCACTTTATTTTTAGTCAGTGCAGTGGTTAGGCATCACATCTGGTGTGCACGGTGTCTAGTGTCGACGAATCGCAAAATCCTCCCAGTGGAAACGGTACATAGGAACATTAGGGGTGACCTGGTGAAGGTGCGCTCTCTGGAGTATGAAAAGTGGGGGGACCCCAAGGCCTCTCGCCTGTGGAGGGGCTTTTGTTTTGGGGTTCCCTGACTGAGTAATACTCCTTGTCCTGGTGGTGGGCTGATCTAGAAGACACAGTTAGAGTTTTGTTTTGTTTTAAGAATAGGATGAAAAGGCTTACAGGCTACTGAACCATAGCCGACAAGTTGTGGGAAGTGTTCGGTGTTGTAGATTTTGGAAAGTAGTTAATTTGTACTGTATTATATTATATTAAGTTATGTTGTAATAATATGTTGTATTATATTAGTAGAGGTGTAGTGGGGCTTAGTTAGGTTGGGAGGGGGGTGTGGGGGGAGGAGGTGGGGTATATGTATATATGTGTATATAAGGGGGGGATATATATATAAAAAAAAAAAAATGTGTGTGTATATATATATATATATGTGTATGTATGTATGTATATATATGTATATATATAAAAAAAAATAATAATAATAATAATAATAATAATTGTGTGTGATACAAACTGGTCGACCCCAGTCCAACTGGGGATGAACTTACGGACTGACAGAGCTCAGGGTTTTCTTTTCCCTTTGAACTTTGAGGGTGGTCAGTTTGTCCGTTTGCAGTGGGGGTTGGTGAAGGGTTTAATAGTTAGTATTTAAGTTAAGGTTTCTGCTTGTGTTTTGTATATTTGTTTTTTATATACGGCTGGCATATAATTATTACATTTTGTATATATGTCTGTATATATGTTTTGTATAAATGGATTTTAGATGAGCATGAAAGCATTTTAATATATAAATATGTAAAATAGGGGGTTTTGGGGTGGGAGACTGGTCGGGTAAGGGAATAGTATTTTTGCTAGACTCTGTGTTATGTCACTTGTTTGGTTTATTGCTATGTTTGGATAAGTTTTCCATTATGTAAGTTATTTATTTATATTTTAATAAAAAAGTCCAGCAATAAAACAGAGGATTTTGAGAGATTTAGGCACCTGTCACCCAGGCACAGCAGGGGTTCATTCACGGCAAAAGGAGGTTCTTGTCACCCAGCAATAGAACTGAGGATTTTGAGAGATTTAGGCACCTGTCACCCAGGCACAGCAGGGGTTCATTCACGGCAAAAGGAGGTTCTTGTCACCCAGCAATAGAACAGAGAATTTTGAGAGATTTAGGCCCATGTTACCCAGGCACAGCAGGGGTTCATTCACGGCAAAAGAGGGTTCATGTCACCCTGCAATAGAACAGAGGATTTTGAGAGATTTAGGCCCCTGTCACCCAGGCATAGCAGGGGTTCATTCACGGCAAAAGGAGGTTCTTGTCACCCAGCAATAGAACAGAGGATTTTGAGAGATTTAGGCCCATGTCACCCAGGCACAGCAGGGGTTCATTCACAGCAAAAGGGGGTTCATGTCACCCAGCAATAGAACCGAGGATTTTGAGAGATTTAGGCCCATGTCACCCAGGCACAGCAGGGGTTCATTCACGGCAAAAGGGGGTTCATGTCACCCAGCAATAGAACAGAGGATTTTGAGAGATTTAGGCCTCTGTCACCCAGGCACAGCAGGGGTTCATTCATGGCAAAAGGGGGTTCATGTCACCCAGCAATAGAACAGAGGATTTTGAGAGATTTAGGCCCATGTCACCCAGGCACAGCAGGGGTTCATTCACGGCAAAAGGGAGTTCATGTCACCCAGCAATAGAACAGAGGATTTTGAGAGATTTAGGCCTCTGTCACCCAGGCACAGCAGGGGTTCATTCATGGCAAAAGGGGGTTCATGTCACCCAGCAATAGAACAGAGGATTTTGAGAGATTTAGGCCCCTGTCACCCAGGCACAGCAGGGGTTCATTCACGGAAAAAGGGGGTTCATGTCACCCAGCAATAAAACAGAGGATTTTGAGAGATTTAGGCACCTGTCACCCAGGCACAGCAGGGGTTCATTCACGGCAAAAGGGAGTTCATGTCACCCAGCAATAGAACAGAGGATTTTGAGAGATTTAGGCCCCTGTCACCCAGGCACAGCAGGGGTTCATTCACGGCAAAAGGGGGTTCATGTCACCCAGCAATAGAACAGAGTGCAGACAGCCAGTAGCGCAGGGGCAACATGTGAGGTGCACGGTGGACCGATGAGGGGCCAAAATATAACACACAGTTCATCAGTTTACTCACGGTTAGCAGAAAGCCTCCCTGGGCTGGCAGCACAGTGTTGAGGTGGACAGCACGAAATCCTCCGGGGCACACTCTGTGGTAGGGAAGCATCAGCCAAGATGGTGGTTGAGGTGCCCTTGATGTTAGGGGTGCTTAGGGTGCTTGTTGTGGCTGAGTCCCTTGATGGTTTTTGTCGTGACACCAGTACCGTTAATGGTGGTACAACCATTAGTAGTAATAATGAGGTAGACAGTGGTAAGATGCAACTCACAACTTTTACTGTTGATGACTTTGGTTGGTAGCAGTACAAAATACAGTCTCTTGATGGTAACAGAGTAGATCTGCAAATCCACTGTTTCTAGGCTTTATAGGCTTGACTTGGAGCTGTGGGTTAGGTGTACCTTGTTCCTGTTGATGTGCTCAGTCCTATTCCTTGTCCCTTCCCTACAAGCTGAACATCGGAGACAGGTAAACTCGTCTGTTTCCCAGAGTTATGGTGTGGCTGCCAGAAGCTATAAGTCCTCCACCATGCACAAAGGTGTCTGTAGCCCTCAATAATGACTGTTATCAACGATGATTCCTTAGGAAGCTTGTTTCTATTCCAGGGAGGCAAACTCTCTCCTACTGGTCAGGGATGCAAGTGTATAGTCCGGCCACAGAAGGAAAACGCTCTTCTGCGCCTCACATCTTAG
This sequence comes from Bufo bufo, assembly GCF_905171765.1. Classification (NCBI taxonomy): domain Eukaryota; kingdom Metazoa; phylum Chordata; class Amphibia; order Anura; family Bufonidae; genus Bufo; species Bufo bufo. The sequence continues at coordinate 70,907,774 of NC_053397.1, read as the reverse complement.
TACTACCTCATAGCGAAGTTGGTTCCACTCACTAATCTGTGTCATGGGGTCTTCACTCTACATTTTCTCCCACTAATCGAATCTGATTACTCAGATCTGCTCTAATCTCTAACTCCTTCTCACTACTCTCACTACTACTCAACTATGATCTGCCTCACTAGGCCTGACCTAGGTACAGTTGCAAGAAAAAGTATGTGAACCCTTTGGAATTATATGGATTTTGGCACAAATTGGTCATAAAATGTGATCTGATCTTCATCTGAGTCACAACAATAGACAATCACAGTCTGCTTAAACTAATAACACACAAAGAATTAAATGTTACCATGTTTTTATTGAACACACCATGCAAACATTCACAGTGCAGGTGGAAAAAGTATGTAAACCCCTAGACTAATGACATCTCCAAGAGCTAATTGGAGTGAGGTGTCAGCCAACTGGAGTCCAATCAATGAGATGAGATTGGAGGTGTTGGTTATAGCTGCCCTGCCCTATAAAAAACAGACACCAGTTCTGGGTTTGCTTTTCACAAGAAGCATTGCCTGATGTGAATGATGCCTCACACAAAAGAGATTCACAGAAATATAGTGGAAAATATGGGGGAACTGCTCAAACCCCAAACACTGTAGCGTGTTTCTCATTGGGGGAGCAGTCCCACCGCATGTGGACCGCAGCAAACAACCATCCCCAGCAAAAAATGCGTACAATGGAGGATACCGGCGCGGTCCACATGCACCACAAAGGCATCCTACACAAAACGGAGCATTGTGCAGATGAAAATATAATTATATAAATCACAGAAAAAAATGCACCAAACGGATATGCCACTGACTATACTAGCTAGTCATACAAGCAGATATTAAAAGCTGAGACTTATGCCAATATATTCCTGTCAGGAACACATCGGAGCCCATCATGCACCACGTCACGGTTTCTCAGCATGGCAAGCTCCAAAAGCCTTGCTGTTCATCAGTCCATGGTAAGACAAATTCTCTATAAATAGAGAAAGTTCAGCACTGCTGCTACTCTCCCTAGGAGTGGTCATCCTGTAAAGATGACTGCAAGAGCACAGCGCAGACTGCTTAATGAGGTGAAGAAGAATCCTAGAGTGTCAGCTAAAGACTTACAAAAGTCTCTGGCATATGCTAACATCCCTGTTAGCAAATCTACGATACGTAAAACACTAAACAAGAATGGATTTCATGGGAGGAAGCCACTGCTGTCCAAGAAAATATATTGCTGCACGTTTACAGTTTGCACAAGAGCACCTGGATGTTCCACAGCAGTACTGGCAAAATATTTTGTGGACAGATGAAACCAAAGTTGAGTTGTTTGGAAGAAACACACAACACTATGTGTGGAGAAAAAGAGGCACAGCACACCAACATCAAAACCTCATCCCAACTGTGAAGTATGGTGGTGGGGGCATCATGGTTTGGGGCTGCATTGCTGCGTCAGGGCCTGGACTGATTGCTATCATCGAAGGAAAAATGAATTCCCAAGTTTATCAAGACATTTTGCAGGAGAACTTAAGGCCATCTGTCCACCAGCTGAAGCTCAACAGAAGATGGGTGTTGCAACAGGACAACGACCCAAAGCAAAGAAGTAAATCAACAACAGAATGGCTTAAACAGAAGAAAATACGCCTTCTAGTGTGGCCCAGTCAGAGTCCTGACCCCAACCCGATTGAGATGCTGTGGCATGACCTCAAGAAAACGATTCACACCAGACATCCCAAGAATATTGCAGAACTGAAACAGTTCTGTAAAGAGGAATGGTCAAGAATTACTCCTGACCGTTGTGCTTGTCTGATATGCAACTACAGGAAATGTTTGGTTGAAGTTATTGCTGCCAAAGGAGGTTCAACCAGTTATTAAATCCAAGGGTTCACATACTTTTTCCACCTGCACTGTGAATGTTTACTTGGTGTGTTCAATAAAAACATGGTAACATTTCATTCTTTGTGTGTTATTAGTTTAAGCAGATTGTGATTGTCTATTGTTGTGACTTAGATGAAGATCAGATCACATTTTATGACCAATTTGTGCACAAATCCATATAATTCCAAAGGGTTCACATACTTTTTCTTGCAACTGTATATATATATGACCTAAGCTTTAACCCCATCTAGTGGTGGGATGTATACATTACACCTAATCTGCCTGGTAACAGGGATTTTGCAGATACATTAATACAAAGTCATACAATACCGCACAATACAATTGTTAAGATAAAAAGTGCTTTTAAGCAGTGCCCACACACACGTAGTGGGACGCTGCAAGAGGATTTTGAGAGATTTAGGCCCATGTCACCCAGGCACAGCAGGGGTTCATTCACGGCAAAAGGGGCTTCATGTCACCCAGCAATAGAACAGAGGATTTTGAGAGATTTAGGCCAATGTCGCCCAGGCACAGCAGGGGTTTGTATACGCCAAAAATGGTAAAATGTCACCCAACAATTGAAAATAAGATTTTTTTCAATTTTGGGCACTAAAATAGTCCTAGAGAGATGTAAAAGGCAGTAAAATGTGCTTAAGAGCATGGCAACTGCTCTGCAAACAAATGTGGATAGGGAAATAACTTAAAATGAAATACAATAACTAAAAATTACAAATTATTAACCTGCAACTCAGAGAAGGAGGTGGATATGGAGTCGAAGGTTGAGGAGGCAGTGAATGTGGTGTTGTAGATGGAGGCAGCAATGGAGGAGGAACAGGTAGCTAACAATGTTTTTTTATTTATTTTTTATTGGGTAGGTAGCCCCCAAAATATTGGGCCAAATAAAAAAAAAGAAAACAAAGAATCATTGCACTTGAGTACAAGAATGTATGTTTGATGGTGGTATAAATGTCTATTCTGCACAAGGTACAGACAAGTCTTGTGGGATCCAAGCCTGGTTCATTTTAATGAACGTGAGTTTGTCCACGTTGGCTGTGGACAAGCGGCTGTGTCTGTCTGTAATGCCGTGCTAAATACACGTTCAGAGAGTACACTGGCTGCAGGGCAGGCCAGCACCTCCAAGGCATACAGGTCAAGCTCTGACAATGTGGACAATTTGGAGACCCAGAAGTTGAATGGGGCAGAACCATCAGTCAGTACGTGTAAGCGTGTGCACAGGTACTGTTCCACCATGTTGTTCAAATGCTGCCTCCTGCTAACACGCTCCATATCAGCAGTTGGGGCCGGTTGTTGCGGCGAGGTGACAAAGCTTTTCCACATATCGGCCATGCCTTCTGAGGTGCTGGTGCTGACACAGCTGCGTTGGCGACCTCTTCCTCCTCCCCTGCCTTCGCCTTGTGCTTCCACTTGTCCCCCGGCATCAGTCGGGAATGCTCTCAGGAGCGCGTCTACCAGCGTGCGCCTGTAGTCGCGCATCTTCCGATCACGCTCCAGTGAGGGAATTAAGGACGGCACATTGTCTTTGTAACGGGGATCCAGCAGGGTGGCCACCCAGTAGTCAGCACACGTTAAAATGTGGGAAACTCTGCTGTCGTTGCGCAGGCACTGCATCATGTAGTCGCTCTTGTGTGCCAGGCTGCCCAGAGGTAAGGACAAGCTGTCCTCTGTGGGAGGCGTATCGTCTGCGTCCTCCGTATCCCCCCCCCCCCAGCCGCGCACCAGTGATGGGCCCGAGCTGCATTGGATGCCACCCCGCTGTGAACATGCTTCATCCCCATCCTCCTCCTCCTCCTCCTCCTCCTCCTCCAGTAGTAGGCCCTGGCTGGCCAAATTTGTACCTGGCCTCTGCTGTTGAAAAAATCCTCTTTCTGAGCCACTTCTAAAAGACTGGCCTGAAAGTGTTAGAGATGACTCCACTTCCTCCTCCTCGTCCTGGGCCACATCCTCTTCCATCATCGCCCTAAGTGTTTTCTCAAGGAGACATAGAAGTGGTATTGTAACGCTGATAACGGCGTAATCGCCACTGGCCATGTTGGTGGAGTACTCGAAACAGCGCAACAGGGCACACAGGTCTCGCATGGAGGCCCAGTCATTGGTGGTGAAGTGGTGCTGTTCCGCAGTGCGACTCACCCGTGCGTGCTGCAGCTGAAACTCCACTATGGCCTGCTGCTGCTCGCACAGTCTCTCCAGCATGTGCAAGGTGGAGTTCCAACTGGTGGGCACGTCGCATATGAGGCGGTGAGCGGGAAGGCCGAAGTTACGCTGTAGAGCAGACAGCCGAGCGGTGGCAGGATGAGAACGCCGGAAGAGCGCACAGACGGCCCGCACTTTACGCAACAGCTCTGACATGTCGGAGTAGCACCACCAAATTCAGCACATGTGCCAGGCAAGGGATGTGCGTAAAACCGGCTAGTCTCAGAGCTGCAACGAGATTTCGCCCATTATCGCACACCACCAGGCCGGGCTTGAGGCTCACTGGCAGCAACCACTCGTCGGTCTGTTGCTCTATACCACGCCACAACTCCTGCGCAGTGTGGGGCCTGTCCCCCAAACACATCAGTTTCAGAACGCCCTGCTTACCCCTGGCTGTGCTGAAGTTGGTGGTGAAGGTCTGTCGCTGACCGGATGAGGAGGTGGTAGAAGAGGAGGAGGAAGCCGAGTAGGAAGAGGAGGCAACAGGAGGCAAAGTCGCAGCAGTTGGCACCTGTGTTTCGTCATCATCAGAGACGTGCTCAGGTGGTATTCCCATGTCCTCATCAGGAAACATAAGTGGTTGTGTGTTAGTGGATTCTATGTCTTCCACCCCTGGGGAAGAGCAAGGTGGATGCCCTTGGGAAACCCTGCCAGCAGAGTCTTCAAACAGCATAAGAGACTGCTGCATGACTTGAGGCTCAGACAGGTTCCTCGATATGCACAGGGGTGATGTGACAGACTGATGGGCATGGGTTTCAGGCGCCACCTGTGCACTTTCTACAGAAGACTGGGTGGGAGATAATGTGAATGTGCTGGATCCACTGTCGGCCACCCAATTGACTAGCGCCTGTACTTGCTCAGGCCTTACCATCCTTAGAACGGAATTAGGCCCGACCAAATATCGCTGTAGATTCTGGTGGCTACTGGGACCTGAGGTAGTAGGTTTAGTAGGATGTGTAGCTGTGGCAGAACGGCCACGTCCTCTCCCTGCACCAGAGGCTCCACATACACCACCACCACCATGACCGTGTCCCTTATTAGATGTTTGCCTCATAGTTAGCGTTCACAAAGCAAAGTAAAAAGTGGTTAAGTCTGTTAAAAATAATTAACCGCCAATATAAACCCTGATGTAGGGTATTGCACTCAATTTAAATTTTTTTAACTCTACATGACAGCAGTATTTGTGGCCTAAATTTCACAGTAATTTATGAACATCTAATCCCAGATGTGCAGTATATCAGAGGGTTTTTTCACCCCAGTAACCAAAAAGCCGTATTTCTGGCCTAAATGTGACAGTCACTTATGCACGTCTAATCCCAGATGTGCAGTATATATTAGAGGGTTTTTTCACCCCAGTAACCAAAAATCCGTATTTCTGGCCTAAATGTGAAAGTCACTTATGCACGTCTAATCCCAGATGTGCAGTATATTAGAGGGTTTTTTCACCCCAGTAAGCAAAAAGATGTATTTCTGGCCTAAATGTGACACTCACTTATGCACGTCTTATCCCAGATGTGCAGTATATTAGAGGGTTTTTCACCCCAGTAACCAAAAAGCCGTATTTCTGGACTAAATGTCACAGGCACTTATGCGAGTCTAATCCCAGATGTGCAGTATATTAGAGGGTTTTTTCACCCCAGTAACCAAAAAGATGTATTTCTAGCCTCAATGTGACAGTCACTTCTGCACGTCTTATCCCAGATTTTGCAGTATATTAGAGGGTTTTTCACCCCAGAAAGCAAAAAGATGTATTTCTGGCCTAAATGTGACAGTCACTTATGCATATCTTATCCCAGATGTGCAGTATATTAGAGGGTTTTTTCACCCAAGTAACCAAAAAGCCGTATTTCTGGCCTAAATGTGACAGTCACTTATGCACGTCTAATCCCAGATGTGCAGTATATTAGAGGGTTTTTCACCCCAGAAAGCAAAAAGATGTATTTCTGGCCTAAATGTGACAGTCACTTATGCACATCTTATCTCAGATGTGCAGTATATTAGAGGGTTTTTTCACCCAAGTAACCAAAAAGCTGTATTTCTGGCCTAAATGTGACAGTCACTTATGCACGTCTAATCCCAGATGTGCAGTATATTAGAGGGTTTTTTCATCCCAGTAACCAAAAGATGTATTTCTGGCCTAAATGTGACAGTCACTTATGCACATCTTATCCCAGTTGTGCAGTATATTAGAGGGTTTTTTCACCCCAGTAACCAAAAAGCCGTGTTTCTGGCCTAAAAAATACAGTCACTTATGCACGTCTAATCCCAGATGTGCAGTATATTAGAGGGTTTTTTCACCCCAGTAAGCAAAAAGATGTATTTCTGGACTAAATGTGACAGTCATTTATGCACATCTTATCCCAGTTGTGCAGTATATTAGAGGGTTTTTTCACCCCAGTAACCAAAAAGCCGTATTTCTGGCCTAAATTTGACAGTCACTTATGCACGTCTAATCCCAGATGTGCAGTATATTAGAGGGTTTTTTGACCCCAGTAAGCAAAAAGATGTATTTCTGGCCTAAATGTGACACTCACTTATGCACGTCTAATCCCTGATGTGCAGTATATCAGAGGGTTTTTTCACCCCAGTAACCAAAAAGCTGTATTTCTGGCCTAAATGTGACAGTCTCTTATGCATGTCTAATCCCAGATGTGCAGTATATCAGAAAGTTTTTTCACCCCAGTAACTAAAAAGCCGTATTTCTGGCCTAAATGTGGCACTCACTTATGCACGTCTTATCCCAGATATGCAGTATATGAGAGGGTTTTTTCACCCCAGTAACAAAAAATCCTTATTTCTGGCCTAAATGTGACAGTCACTTATGCATGTCTAATCCCAGATGTGCAGTATATTAGAGGGTTTTTTCACCCCAGTAACCAAAAAGCTGTATTTATGGCCTAAATGTGACAGTCACTTATTCATGTCTAATCCCAGATGTGCAGTATATTAGAGGGTTTTTTCACCCCAGTAACCAAAAAGCCGTATTTCTGGCCTAAATGTGACAGTCACTTATGCACGTCTAATCCCAGATGTGCTGTATATTAGAGGGTTTTTTCACCCCAGTAACCAAAAAGATGTATTTCTGGCCTAAATGTGACAGTCACTTATGCATGTCTTATCCCAGATTTTGCAGTATATTAGAGGGTTTTTTCACCCCAGTAACCAAAAATCCGTATTTCTGGCCTAAATGTGACAGTCACTTATGCACGTCTTATCCCAGATGTGCAGTATATTAGAGGTTTTTTTCACCCCAGTAACCAATAAGCCGTATTTCTGGCCTAATTGTGACAGTCACCTATGCATGTCTAATCCCAGATGTGCAGTATATTAGAGGGTTTTTTCACCCCAGTAACCAAAAAGCCGTATTTCTGGCCTAAATGTGACAGTCACTTATGCACGTCTAATCCCAGATGTGCAGTATATTAGAGGGGTTTTTCACCCCAGTAACCAAAAAGCCGTATTTATGGCCTAAATGTGACAGTCACTTATGCACGTCTAATCCCAGATGTGCAGTATATATTAGAGGGTTTTTTCACCCCAGTAACCAAAAAGATGTATTTCTGGCCTAATTGTGACAGTCACTTCTGCACGTCTAATCCCAGATGTGCAGTATATTAGAGGGTTTTTTCACCCCAGTAACCAAAAAGATGTATTTCTGGCCTAATTGTGACAGTCACTTCTGCACGTCTTATCCCAGATTTTGCAGTATATTAGAGGGTTTTTTCACCCCAGTAACCAAAAAGCTGTATTTCTGGCCTAAATGTGACAGTCACTTATGCACGTCTAATCCCAGATGTGCAGTATATTAGAGGGTTTTTTCACCCCAGTAACCAAAAAGATATATTTCTGGCCTAAATGTGACAGTCACTTATGCATGTCTTATCCCAGATTTTGCAGTATATTAGAGGGTTTTTTCACCCCAGTAACCAAAAAGCCGTATTTATGGCCTAAATGTGACAGTCACTTATGCACGTCTAATCCCAGATGTGCAGTATATTAGAGGGTTTTTTCATCCCAGTAACCAAAAAGATGTATTTCTGGACTTGCAGACTTGCAGATAGCCTGTGCTGGTGCACTATCGTTGCATAAAATGGCTGCCGATTATGTATTGATATTGACAAACTGAAGTAAACAAAGTTCGTTTTCAGCAGTAGTTGGCTCAGCGCAGGCTTAAATAAATTGTGTACTGCACCCACAAAACACATTTGCTGTAGATCGCTGAGTAAAAAAAGCAGTTCTTGATAAGATTTCTCCCTGATCTCTCCCTCACAGCAGCTTCAGCCTCTCCCTACACTAATCCGAGCAGAGTGACGGGCGGCGCTACGTGACTCCAGCTTAAAAAGAGGCTGGGTCACATGCTGCAGTTGGCTAATCACAGCTATGCCAATAGTAGGCATGGCTGTGATGGCCTTTTGGGGCAAGTAGTACGACGCTTGTTGATTAGCTGCTGTGCAGCCTTTCAAAAAGCATCAAGAAAGCGCCGAACACCGAACCCGAACTTTTATATAAATGTTCGGGTCCGGGTGCCGAAAAACCTAAAGTTCGGTACGAACTCGAACTTTACAGTTCGGGTTCGCTCAACTCTACTTTAGATCCTCTGTAAGTAAGTATTCTGACAGATGGCCTTTCTGTCCTTGGTTATTGTGGGCAGCCTATAGCTAGCTTATAAACTCTCCACCTAGTGCAAAGGTGAGTAAAACCTGATAAACGGCAGTTATCTTCCTTTGCCAATAGTCTATAGTTCAGTAATCCAGCAACCCAAGGTTGATCTCCCCCACGGCAGACAAACTCTCTGCTTCATTATTTTAAAAGGTTGCGCTCCTCAAAGTGATAATTCACTTTATACCCCGGAAGGGTAATCTACATTGTAGGATCAGATAGTCCTAATCTTGGACTCAAAGGTTGAGGTAAATTGGTTCCCCGGGCCATGCCCGGGAGAACAGAGACAAGCCTGTCTCCTTTCCTTTCTTCCAACTCACAACTCCTAATCTCGCTCTAACTTCCTGTGGCTGCACTATATAAATGGTGGAAGCATGTAATGCATGTTACCAGCCTGTAATATGGATTCAGCAGCATAGACAAAGGAATAGTGAAAAATGACATAATACTATATATAACAATTTGGAGTGGACCATACACACATATGTGGGACACTACACTCTCTCTTTCTCACAGTCAGTGCCTCCTTTAGTTCTCTAATCACCTCCTCCAATGTTGACACCTGAGTCTCCACACTCTTCTCTTTCGTGTGAGTTAACTGTATTTGCTGGGCTATTGAGACTGTTGTAACCTGTTGGTGTAAGGTTAAGTGGGGCTCCAGCTTGAGTCTCCTGCTTAGGGTCCTCCGTAATGGCTGACTTTTTAGGCAGAGGAGAAATTGATCTTGCAGGACCATTTCCACATTAGTGAAGGATGTGACTTCCTGTCCTTCTTTTCTTTGTAGTGTGGCCATAAGCTGTTGCAACTTGCAATCCATTTGCATACTGGGGCAATGTTTTATCTTCCCCCTGGTATCTGGTGAAGAATTTCTTTCTCAGCATAGTTTCAGACGTTGTGTTCCTGTATACATCCTCCAGGATGCATGATATCTGCTCAAACATCTGCCTCGTTGACTACAGCAGTACTGTCTTTCTGGCTTCTCCTTCTTATGTGCTCAAAGATAATTCATCTTTTATATGTGGGACAACATCACACAGGCATGCGGCTCCCTCCAGCCTCTCTTTCCAGTCTTCTAGTAACACATTGGAACCGTTAAACTTGGGTAGGTGACTCAGTAGTGCCCCCAGGACAATGGGCTGTGTCCCGCTTATGGAGAATGTTGCACCTTCTGTTGCCATATTCATATCCATCCTGCCGACTACTGCCACCTAAAAGGTACACAGGAAGATGGCGACAATTTCACTCTGACAACTGAGGAATGCTGGAACAGCTTTACTAAAGATGATTTTGCAATATAGCAACAAGTTCTTGGACTTGAAACTGGTAAATTTACATTCAATAGGGATCCTGTCTCTTTAAGAAACTGAGTTGATAACAGGGAGGGTGTAAGCACAGTCTCTGTGGGATTGGTTTAACTTTATACAGTCTTTCAGGGGCTACACATACTGATCCTGCTAGCTGAAGGTGGCACCTTTGTCTTTCCTGCAGTGGAGAATCTGGCTGGGCACTTCTGAGGCCTTGCTTGTCTGACACGTTCTCCACACTCTGCTCCCTTGCACTGGTCTGTGTTGCACTCTTCCTTCAGTGCCACACAATGCTATGCCTACCACAGCCTCTCTGTACCAATCTGGGATGCACTGTTTTACTTGGGTGGCCACATCAACACCGCCCCTCAGCTCTGATAACAGACCCTGCTTTGAATTTCCTGCACTGCACTCCTTCTCCAGTCACTGGAAGAACTGCTCTTCCTGTGCAGCAGGCTTTTTCTTCCCCTGTTATCTCTAGCTGGGAACTGGCTCCCTCTGCTGGACTGGAATCATGACAGAAAGTCTCTATGTCCCAGCACTGCAACTGCTTCTCCTGACACTACACTACCACCACTGTGTTTCACATATGGGATGAGGTTTTAATGCTGGAATGCAGTGTTTTCTATTCTCCAAACATAACTCTTCTCATTTAAACCAAAATGTTCTATATTGGTCTCATCCATCCACAATATAATGAAAAGCTTTCTGCCTTGTCCAGATGATCTTTAGCAAAATGCAGATGGGAAGCACTGTTCTTTTTGGAGAGCACTAGATATTTTTTTTGCAATCTTGGTATGCACTACTTTGTTGTTCACTGTCCTCCTGATGGTGGACTCATGAACAATAATAACATTATCTAATGTCAGAAAGGCCTTCAGTTAAGTTCCTTAGAGATTACCTTGGTTTCCATTGTGACCTCAAGGCCTCTTACATGCCTTACTCTTTGAGTGATAATTGCCGGTCAACCACTCTTGGTGAGGGTAATAATGGTCTTGAATTTCCTCCATTTGTACACAATCTGAGTATGGATTGGTGGAGTCCAAACTCGTTAAAGATAGTTTTGTAACCTTTTCTAGCCTGAGCACCAACAACACCTCTTGCTCATCATGCTGGCAAAGCAGCAGCAGTGAGACCTCTTATGCTGATCCCATCATACACGTGCACAGTTCAGCACTGTGAATGATGCAAGCAAAGCTGTTTTGTATAAAGCAATGCTCAATGAATAATCTGTCACTGAAGGAAAGGTGGGGGTTTGAAGAGGGAGAATGCTGGAGGAGTGGGAAGTGGGAGAAGGCTGTAGTCACTGTAAAACAGATGGGAGGGATTACAGTGCTGCTGCCAGTGGAGGAGGTGTAGAAAGAGGGACAATGCTGCTGCAAGTGGGGAAGGTGTGGGAGTGGGGACAAGGTTGCTGCTATTAAGGGATGCATGGGAAGGGGGGCAATGATGCTGCCAATAATGCTGAACTGTGATATTTGGTCCTTTGGTCCTTCTTGGAAGGTATTTTGAGTTTCACTATGGATTTTGTTTGGTGCTTCTAGGGAGGTATGTTGTTTTTTACTGTAGTATTCGGTGGTGCTAGGGGGTATAATGTGTGCTGCATGGTGATATTGCTAGTGCTGATAATAGATTGTTTGGTGCTGTGTCATCTAAGCCCCTAAGCAGTGGAGATACAGTAAAAAAAAATGCAAAGCATTACAAGTTTTAAAGATTCTAGTGCGGGAAGGGGAAAGGCAAAGTGCAAAAGGGGACATAGTATTTTTGGGGTATAATGCACAGGGGGAGAGGTTTGCTTTGGAACTTATAGGACTCTAATTACACCACTAATTGGAGAAAATCCATCATGTTGGATATATGTTTTCCCAGGTGGCAGCAGGGAATCAAGGGTCTGTCAGGTTCTGTAGACATGGTATCATTGGCGAAGCCTGTCCAACAGTCAGTATCTGTCAATATAAAAGGTACATCTATGGGTTGCATTACACAGTGTGAATCAGAACTGATGTATAGGTAAGAATTCTGGTTACCGATCCTGATTAAGTCATCTGTTCGCACGTTCCCGTCTTGTGTGTTCACGCGTTCCCGTCTCGCATACGATGTGCTGTTTATGCTTCTCACTTAGTAAGCTCTGAAAGGGGATCTATCAGCCAGTTCCCATAAACAGATTTCTCTAAGTTTGCTCGACAGGAAGATTGCAGATTATAAATTATACAGCATTTATAATCATGAAAACATCTGTTGTAGGAGAATTCCAGTGTCTCAGGCCAGCTCAAGGCTCCAGGACACAGTGTGAAGGGACCGCTCCAATCAGCACCTGTCTGCTCCCATATTCTATTTGATTTTTATGATCTTTGACATCAGCCTTCACAACAGATGATCTATCTGCGCGTCTGCCGAGCTGCCTTTTTTTTGGCTGACTGCTGCTGACTCAAACTTTGTCTGCCGGTAGTTGGAGAGACTCGAACTAAACTCTCGGGTTTTATAGTTTATGTTTTTGTCATATTCATATACTGTAGTTTAATATAATGGAAATTGTGTTTAATAGTTAACCATAACTCACCAGAGGATACGGTTTCGCACTCTGGTTTAAGACATACATTTGCAGCGTCCCACATATGTGTGTAAAAGGGACACTTTAACCCCTTCAGGACCCTGCCATTTTTCACCTCAAGGACCAGGTGATAACTTTAAAAGGCTTTTACTTATCCATGCCATTCTGAGACTGTTTTCTCGTCACATATTGTACTTCATGACAGTGGTAAAATTTAGTAAAAATACCTATTTTTTATTTATAAAAAAAATGCTAAATTGACAAAACATTTGGAAAAATTAGCAAATTTCCAAATTTCTATTTCTCTACTTTTATAATAGATAGTAATACCTCCAAAAATAGTTATTAATTTACATTCCCCATATGTCTACTTCATGTTTGGATCATTTTGTGAATGCCATTTTATTTTTAGGGGACGTTAGAAGTTTAGAAGCAAATCTTGCAAAACACACTTTTTAAGGACCAGTTCAGGTCTGAAGTCATTTTGTGAGGCTTACATAATAGAAATCACCCAAAAATGTCCCCATTTTAGAAACTACACCCCCTCAAGGTATTTAAAACTGATTTTATAAACTTTGTTAACCCTTTAGGTATTCCACAAGAATTAAAGGAAAATGGAGATGAAATTTCTGAATTTCACTTTTTTGGCAGATTTTCCATATTAATCATTTTTTTTTACACAAAGCAAGGGTTAACAGCCAAACAAAACTCAATATTTATGGCCCTGATTCTGTAGTTTACAGAAACACCCCATATGTTGTTGTAAACTGCTGTACAGGCACACGGTATTGCGCAGAAGAAAAGGAATGCCATATGGTTTTTGGAAAGCAGATTTTGCTGGACTGGTTTTTTGACCTAATGTCCCATTTGAAGACCCTGATGCACCCCTAGAGTAGAAACTCCAAAAAAGTGACCCCATTTTGGAAATTACGGGATAAGGTGGCAGTTTTGTTGGTACTATTTTAGGGTACATATGATTTTTGGTTGCTCTATATTACACTTGTTGTGAGGCAAGGTAACAAAAAATAGCTGTTTTGGCACGGTTTTTATTTTTTGTTATTTACAACGTTCATCTGACAGGTTAGATCATGTGACATTTTTATAGAGCAGGTTGTTACGGACGCAACAATACCAAATATGGTTGTTTGTTATTTGTTTCAGTTTTACATAATAAAGCATTTTTGAAAAAATATTATAAATGATTTTTTGTGTCTTTTACATTCTGAAAGCCGTAGTTTTTTTTATTTTGTGTAGGGGCTCATTTTTTTTGGGGGTGAGATGACGGTTTTATTGCTACTATTTTAGGGTGTATATTACTTTTTGATCGCTTGCTTTTACACTTTTTGAGATGTAAGGTGACAAATAATAGCTTTTTTGACACACTTTTTATTTTTTTATGGTGTTCATCTGAGGGGTAAGGTCATGTGATATTTTTATAGAGCAGGTTCTTACGGACACGGCCATACCTAATATGTCTACTTTTTTTATTTAAGTTTTACACAATATAATTTTTGAAACACAATAAATGATGTTTTAGTGTCTCCATAGTCTGAGAGCCATAGTTTTTTCAGTTTTTGGGCGATTGTCTTAGGTAGGATATAATTTTTGTGGGATGAGATAATGGTTTGATTGGCACTATTTTGAGGTGCATATGACTTTTTGATCACTTGCTATTACACTTTTATTTATGTAAGGTGACAAAAAATTGCTTTTTTGACACCTTTTTTTTATGGTGTTCACTTGAGGGGTTAGGTCATGTGGTATTTTTATAGAGCAGGTCTTACGGATGCGGCGATACCTAATATGTATACTTTTTTATATATATTTAAGTTTTACACAATAACAGCATTTTTTAAACCAAAATAATCATGTTTTCGTGTCTCCATAGTCTGAGAGCCATATATATATATTTTTTTTTGGGCAATTGTCTTAGTTAGGGTATAATTTTTTTGCAGGATTAGGTGATGGTTAGATTGCTACTATTTTGGGGGGTATACGCCTTTTTAATCGCTTGGTGTTGCACTTTTAGTGAAAAAATGTTTTTTTTAGCACATATTTTTATTCTTTTGACGGTGTTCATTTGAGGGGTTAGGTCATGTGATATTTTATAGAGCTGGTCGATAATTTAATTTCTTTGTAAAATTTATCCTCTGGATAGATTATCAGCATCTGATCGGCGGGGGTCCGACACCTAGGACCCCCGCTGATCAGTTGTTTGAGAAGGCAGCGGCGCTCCAGCAGTGGCGCGGCCTTCTCACTGTTTACCGCTGGCCCAGTGACGTCACGACTAGTATCAATTAGCATGGGCGGGGCTAAGCTCCATTCAAGTGAACAGAACTTAGCCCCGCTAACGCTAGTTGATACTAGTCGTGACGTCACTGGGCCTGCGGTAAACAGCGAGAAGGCCGCGGCGCTGCTGAAGCGCCGCTGCCTTCTCAAACAGCTGATCGGTGGGGGTCCCGGGTGTCGGCCCCCCACCGATCAGATGCTGATGATCTATCCAGAGGATAGATCATCAGTTAAAACAAAGCGCAGAACCCCTTTAAGCAAAAAGCATAAATGTTGGTAGGCAATAACAAGTGCTCGGCGGCACTAAATCAGGTGCTCGGCGGCACCAAATCAGAAACCATATGTCCTACCACAATCCGGGGGGTTCCAGTGCACATCAATGAATCCCGGAGGGAAAGCAAAAACGATCTATCCCTGGGCTAGATGATGATGTGGTATTGAAGGACAGGGTGGGCAAAGAACTGTCCCTGATATTGCCCTACAGGGGGGTGCTATTCTGGCCCTGATAGCCTAACCACAGACCACCCACCCTGAAGAGCGACCTCGTCCGGAACCTTACCCTATATAAAAATGGCCCTAGTAAACCCCTAGCCCCTAAGCCCCTGACTTCCAGGTGATCACTATATAGATCTATGTGTTTTTGACTCATAAAAGTATAAGTATATCGCACCCCTCTGTGTATCACACCTATCGATAGCACACCTATACTAGTCCTTAAATTTACTTTTGTGGTCCTATTAGCTAGCGTTTGGTGTCCCTAACAGTCTGTCCCTGCTCCACACAGCAACCTCTCCCTACACTGGCAAAACACTGAATGTAAAATGGCTGCCAGATCAGGTTTATTTATAAGGTAGGGGGTATGTCCATGTGCTGAAATGTCTCAATTGGCTGTCCTGTACCACCTGATGGATGTGTCATGGGTCAAAGTTCTTCATAATGTAAAAGATTATGGCGGGCTCGAATTTCTCCATATGTTCGTATGTTCGGCGAATTGCGAACACGACCGCCGGGCGAACCGCAAGGCCATCTCTAATTACAGAAATCTTGCCTGTAAAGTGTCAACCTTAAAGAGAACTCCTGAACTGACAATTGCCTAAACCCGATAAAAGGAATACTACTGAAGCTACAAACCGGATTCCAAAAAAGTTGGGACACTAAACAAATTGTGAATAAAAACTGAATGCAATGATGTGGAGATGGCAAATGTCAATATTTTATTTGTAATAGAACGTAGATGACAGATCAAATGTTTAATCCGAGTAAATGTATCATTTTTAAGGAAATAATACGTTGATTCCAATTTTCACTGTGTCAACAAATCCCCAAAAAGTTGGGACAAGTAGCAATAAGAGGCTGGAAAAAGTAAATTTGACCATAACGAAGAGCTGGAAGACCAATTAACACTAATTAGGTCAATTGTCAACATGATTGGGTATAAAAAGAGCTTCTCAGAGTGGCAGTGTCTCTCAGAAGCCAAGATAGGTAGAGAAGCACCAATTCCCACAATGTTGCGCAGAAAGATAGTGGAGCAATATCAGAAAGGTGTTACCCAGCGAAAAATTGCAAAGACTTTGCATCTATCATCATCAACTGTGCATAACATCATCCGAAGATTCAGAGAATCAGGAACAATCTCTGTGCGTAAGGGTCAAGGCCGTAAAACCATACTGGATGCCCGTGATCCCCGGGCCCTTAAACGACACTGCACCACAAACAGGAATGCTACTGTAAAGGAAATCACAGAATGGGCTCAGGAATACTTCCAGAAACCATTGTCAGTGAACACAATCCACCGTGCCATCCGCCGTTGCCAGCTGAAACTCTACAGTGCAAAGAAGAAGCCATTTCTAAGCAAGATCTACAAGCTCAGGCGTTTTCACTGGGCCAGGGATCATTTAAAATGGAGTGTGGCAAAATGGAAGACTGTTCTGTGGTCAGACGAGTCACGATTCGAAGTTCTTTTTGGAAATCTGGGACGCCATTTCATCCGGACCAAAGAGGACAAGGACAACCCAAGTTGTTATCAACGCTCAGTTCAGAAGCCTGCATCTCTGATGGTATGGGGTTGCATGAGTGCGTGTGGCATGGGCAGCTTGCATGTCTGGAAAGGCACCATCAATGCAGAAAAATATATTCAGGTTCTAGAACAACATATGCTCCCATCCAGACGTCATCTCTTTCAGGGAAGACCCTGCATTTTTCAACAAGATAATGCCAGACCACATTCTGCATCAATCACAACATCATGGCTGCGTGGGAGAAGGATCCGGGTACTGAAATGGCCAGTCTGCAGTCCAGATCTTTCACCTATAGAGAACATTTGGCGCATCATAAAGAGGAAGGTGCAACAAAGAAGGCCCAAGACGATTGAACAGTTAGAGGCCTGTATTAGACAAGAATGGGAGAGCATTCCTATTTCTAAACTTAAGAAACTGGTCTCCTCGGTCCCCAGACGTCTGTTAAGTGCTTTAAGAAGAAGGGGAGATGCCACACAGTGGTGAAAATGGCCTTGTCCCAACTTTTTGGGATTTGTTGACACCATGAAATTCTGATTCAACATATTTTTCACTTAAAATGGTACATTTTCTCAGTTGAAACTTTTGTTCCGTGATTTATGTTCTATTCTGAATAAAATATTAGAAGTTGGCACCTCCACATCATTGCATTCAGTTTTCATTCACGATTTGTATAGTGTCCCAACTTTTTTGGAATCCGGTTTGTATTTCTGAGTCAGCACTCATGCCATACAAATGAACTGTGTCTGTACTGACTACCTGAAGACAATTTATTCAGTAAATGTTCAACTGTTTGATTACAACTGACTCCTCATCATTTCTACTACTACACTCAACATTTGCACCTTTTGGTGCTGGCGTCACGAACACAGGGGCCCAACCACCAAATCACCTTAAAAAACACCTATACCATCAAGGGCACCTCAACTTCCATCTGGCTGGTGTTCCCAGCAATAGAGTGCCCCGAAGGATTTAGTGCTGTCTTCCCATCCACTGCACTGCTGGCCCAGGGAGGCTCTGCTAACCACGAGTACATGAACTACTACCCCCATTGGCCCACCGTGAGCCTCATGTGTTTCCCCTGCGGACCTAGTCGCTGCATATGGACTTGTTTCTGTAGCATGTGCATTGGTTTTAACAGACCACATTCTAAGGAATGGGATGGAGGGACTCTACTGCATGAGCATACTTACCAACATTTTAGTTGATATAATCGGGGGTATAATCTAAGCCCCGCCCCTGGGAACAGCCAGACCCCATTTTCAGCCCGAGTGCCTAAGTGCCTATTGCAGGAGCTTTTGGCTATGGAGAGGGGTCAGTATGGTTACACTGACTGATATGCTGGTGTGCAGGCCCAAACTGCACAGAAACTGTGTCCTGACCTTTTAAGCAATTTGTGCTACAGTATTTTTCCACAATGATTAAAAACCATGGCAGGAAGCACACTATGGTGTGATCCATCTGCAACATTTGTTTTTGTGTGCAGAAGGAAGCCCAAGACCTCAGTGTGCAATGCCCAGACACCCTAAGGGTGTTGGGTGCGAGCGTACTAGTGATGATGTGCAGAGTGGGGGTAGTAGTACTCACAGTTAAGTTGTCCCCCTGGAGCAGCATGCAGTGGATGGAAAGATAGCACTAAATCCTCCGGGGCACTCTCTATTGCAGGGAACACCAGCCAGATGTTGGTTGAGGACAGGTGCCCTTGATGGTAGTGGATATGCTTAGGGTGCTTTGGCGGATGGGCCCCTGTGTTTGTGATGCCAGCACAGTGAGGTGCAATGAGGAGATTATATGGAATGATGAAAGAGGCAGCAGTTGAACCAAACATGAACTTTACTTGTCAGTTGTAGTCTTACATGAAGTTGGTAAAGATGATGAAGCTGCAAATCCCAATTAGCAGGCTCTGTGAGATGTGGTATGTAGGTTCCAGCTCAACTTATGCAGGAGTGGCAATGATACTCTACTTGGTTCCGGGTCTTGCTCAGGCTTTTTAGGCTTGCGATAATATGGATCCTCTGGTACTAATAGTATACAACCAAAGGGCGGTCTCCCTCGTGGCAGGCAAACTCTCTGCTCCATTTTTTGAAAAGGTTGTCTGAACTATAGTCCAAGTAGTGTCTGGCCTTGCCCTTGACTCTACAATGTAGGATTACTAAATCCTGCTTCTGGATTCCAAATGTTCAAGTAGATTACCTCCTAGGCAAGGCCCAGGAGAACAGAGACAGAGTCTGTCTCCTAGACTTCTCACTCCTCTTCTCCCTAAACTCCTCTCCTCTCGAACTTCCTGTGGCCGGCCTATCTAAATGATGTTGTAGTGACCTCTAGTGTTGGTAGTGTGTAATGCATTTTAACAGCCTGTAATAGGATTTTAGCAGCATTGACTACAGAAAATTCAGTGATTAGTGCAAGATGACGTGACGTGAAAGGGCTCTTTCACACATAAGTGGGACACTACAAGTGCCTCAAGGTAACAATAAACAGTAACCACTTAGGTTATGTCAAATTCTAACTAACTAGCTATTCTGTCTTTAAAGATAAGATTTCTTTTTTTTAGCTGTCAGGCATCCTATGACAATTATATATACCCACAGAAAATACATGCATTATGGGCAAGTCCACCTGCCAGGGTTCCGCCAGGGTTCAAGTGATCCTCCTTCAATGTGTCTAAAATTAATAACTAAAGTTAACTTTTGGAATACATTAGAGACTACGAACCTAAGCTCAGGCCCCCTCCTTCTCTGAAAGGTGCCTAATATACCCAGGGACAGCCAGCCATAGGCTGGAGCAGAATGTGTCCCATTAAAGAGGTTGGCCCATCTTGTATATTGGGGGCTTATCACTAGGATATGCCCCCAATGTCTGACAGGTGCAGGTATCACTCTGCGACCTGTGCCTATCTTTACAGCAAAGCTCGCAAAGTAAAGAAGGGTGCACCGCAAATACGTGGCCGCCGTCCATTCATTTCTATGGGAGTGCCGAAAATAGCCCTGGCTTGGCTGGCTCGGCTATTTCTGTCATCCCCAAATAAGTGAACGGAACAGTGGCAGCATTTCCCATATAAATAAATGGAGAGCAGCTGCACATGCACCCGCACCAGTGAGACAGGTGGGGGCATATCCTAGCGATATGCCCCCATATATAAAATGGGCCAATGCATTTATGAGGCCAAGCACGAGCGCACACACCCAACAGAACGGGCCTGGAGGCCCCTAACAATGCATGCAGGCTGAGGCCTGCAGAAAACACTTTAAAGAGCCTCTGTCAGCAGATTTGTACCTATAAAACTGGCAAACCTGTTACATGTGCGCTTGGCAGCTGAAGGCATCTGTGTTGATGCCCACATTACTGAGAAAAATTATGTTTGAATATATGCAATGAGCCTCTAGGAGCAAAGGAGGGCATTGTGTCACGAGGGTCTCAAGAGCCACGCCTGACTCCGTTATACCCGGGGTCAGAAAGTCGCAGCGGGTGGCTGCGCGCTCTATGTCTAAAGACAGTGCTGTTTATTAATGGTAGCTTTCTGGGTTTGCCTTGCAATCCTTTTTGGGTCACTCAGGGATCCGTAGCTTCTCCTCCTCAGCTGTTTCTTGTCCAGCAATCCCAACCTCCTTATATTCCCATCTCTCACTTTTCTGGTTGCCAGATATAGAGCTTCCTGCCTGGACTTCTATACTGACCCACTGGAGCTGTGTAGCTGTGTTTCCTGGTTGTTGTTCCAGAACGTTACCCTCCGGATCCCTGTTGGGCCTTGGTGGTCTGCTGTTGTCGCCCACCTGGGATTATATGTTTGTCTGTATTGTCTGTCCTCTCCTTGGTGTTTTCCTCTTAGTGTCAGTGGTGCGGACTAGTGATCCCACCGCCCCGTTCACTACAAAGGGCTCATCTTAGAGAAAGCCAGGGTTTAGGCACGTGATCGGCGTACGGGTGAGGAACCCGTCTAGGGACGTCAGGGCAGTCAGGTGCCGGCCGCAAGGTGAGTCAGGGGTCACCATCTTTCCCTCTCCCTTGGACAGGGCCTTCCCATTTCCCTCCCTTTGCGTGACGCCGGTCATTACACATTGCCATTGTAGAGAGAGCTGAGTCTATTGCTCCTAGAGGCTCATTTGCATATATTAAAACTTCATTTTTCTCAGTAATGCGGGCACATATGAACATGTGACCAACACAGATGCCTTCAGCTGCCAAGTGCACATGTAACAGGTCAGCCAGTGTCATAGATACAAATCTGCCGACAGATGCCCTTTCAGCTCTGGCAGCCTCGACTGTCACTAGCTGGAGGAAGAATGAGAGTGGGTCCAGACTGTCAGCAGAAAGAAAAGGCCAGCTGGGTGAGTAGCGTGCTGCCTGTGGCCACAAACATGAGCTGGACAATAGTAGGCAGAGGACGCAAGTGCCACATCTACCGTATATGTTCTGGAAGTATACTTTGCACTTGTCTTTGTTTAGTCACACAATCAAATTTACTGTACTTTTGAGATGTCTAAGAGGGGGATATATTTGTATATATAAAATATATATATACAAAAAAAAGTAAAACTTGTACTATGTAAAATCCTTTTAAAAGATAAGGGGGCTCTTCCTTCATCTAGAGTAGAAAATGTTCAGTCTCAGAGGTAACAAGACGTGTGGAATAGTCTACCGCAGGATGTGGTTACTGCAGTAATGATAAATTCAAGAAAGGATGAGCTGATATCTTCAAACAAATATACAGAACTGTGGTTTGAATGCTATGCCTTGCAAAAGCATCATTCCCCTTGAGCTTTTCCAAATTTTTTCACATTACACCCACAAACTTAAAGGCTATGTACACCGTTGGTGGCAATTTTTTTTATTTTTGCATTGAACTTATTTTGAGCTAAAAATCCTTTTTTCAATTGGTCTTTATTAAAATTGATGAGATGTTTTCCCTACACAGCTTTGAGTTTATCTACTAGCAGTGGTCAACCAATATTAACCGGACAGATTAATATCAAAAACATCGGGCCCCCAAGGAGTCATAATAATCACAAAAAAAATGAATGAAAATAACTTACATATGTATGAAGATCCAAACAACTTTATTGTAAGTATATATAAACATATAAACAATACATACATATATAATAAAACAGGCAGCACAAGGCGGGACACACAGATGAGTAGCAGGACCCAAGGAGAGGCCGGGAGATCGATGCACGAAATAACAGGGAAAAAGAATGCTAGCTGAAAGAGCATACCTCAAAACCTCATAGCAGCAACGCCCCAAACAAAGTGCAAAGGAGGCGATTGTAGAGATTGAGGTTGAAATAAAAAGGACAAAGTATAAACATACCCTGAATGGTGCAGAGATCTCTCGGCCGACTCCTGACCCTTCTTCCGGAAGAAGCCAGATCTGCTGGCGAAACGGCGTTGGGTCAGGAGTCGGCCGAGAGATCTCTGCACCATTCAGGGTATGTTTATACTTTGTAGAGATTGAGGTTGAAATAAAAAGGACAAAGTATAAACATACCCTGAATGGTGCAGAGATCTCTCGGCCGACTCCTGACCCAACGCCGTTTCGCCAGCAGATCTGGCTTCTTCCGGAAGAAGGGTCAGGAGTCGGCCGAGAGATCTCTGCACCATTCAGGGTATGTTTATATTTTGTCCTTTTTATTTCAACCTCAATCTCTACAATCGCCTCCTTTGCACTTTGTTTGGGGCGTTGCTGCTATAAGGTTTTGAGGTATGCTCTTTCAGCTAGCATTCTTTTTCCCTGTTATTTCGTGCATCGATCTCCCGGCCTCTTCTTGGGTCCTGCTACTCATCTGTGTGTCCCACCTTCTGCTGCCTGTTTTATTATATATGTATGTATTGTTTATATGTTTATATATACTTACAATAAAGTTGTTTGGATCTTCATACATATGTAAGTTATTTTCATTCATTTTTTGGGTGATTTATCTACTAGCAGTATCTGTATTTTCTTTCTGCCCTGTCGGGCAGGGAGCTGACGGGCTCCTTATATCTGCTCTTTGACCTTATAAAAACTCATTATAGCTCAATCTACAATGAACAAAAATATAAACACAACACTTTTGGTTTTGCTCCCATTTTGCATGAGCTGAACTCAAAGATCTGAAACATTTTCCACATACACAAAAGACTCATTACTATCAAATATTGTTCAAAAATCGGTCTAAATCTGCCGAAATAATCCATCCCACCTCACAGGTGTGGCATATCAAGGTGCTGATTAGACAGCATGAATATTGCACAGGTGTGCCTTGGACTGCCCACAATAAAAGGCCACTCTGAAATGTGCAGTTTGATCACATAGCACAATGCCACAGATGTCGCAACGTTTGAGGGAGCGTGCAATTGGCATGCTGACTGCAGGAATGTCTACCAGAGCTGTTGCCCGTGCAATGAATGTTCATTTCTCTACCATAAGCCATCTCCAAAGGCGTTTCAGAGAATTTGGCAGTACATCCAACCAACCTCAGAACCGCAGATCACGTGTAATCACGCCAACCCAGGACCTCCACATCCAGCATGTTCACCTCCATGATCGTCTGAGACCAGCCACCCGGACAGCTGCAGCAACAATCCAAGCCGGGGTCAGGTCCAAAGCGGGTAGTCATCCAAATCGGGGTCAGATCTAAAGTCTGTCGATGCGGGGTCGAGAGCCAAAGGAAACGTCAGCCAGGCCGGATCATACACAGGAACACACAAGGAGCTCAGACTGCCAGAGATGCACCTTGGAGAAGAAACGCAAGGGCAATGAACCTGAAGCCTGAGCAGACTGATATAGTCAGGTGTTGCCACATCATCACTGTGCAAGCCCAGGCAGCTGGCAAGTGATGTTGCACTCAGAGGTCATAAGAGACTGCAGTCTGCAGATGTCCAAAATGGCGCCACCATGAGGACAAGGTAAGACCTTGACAAAGTTCATACCGTATTTTCCGCTCCATAAGACGCACTTTTTCCCCCCCTAAAAGTGGGGGGGAAATGCCCCTGCGTCTTATGGGGCGAATGCTGCAATTTTACACCGCAGTCTGCGATGCTGCAGCATCGCAGACTGTGATGTATCAGCTGGAGGGGGGAGGGAGGAGGGGCCAGTGTCATGCAAATATGGGGGCCGATGCGGTCACTGTACTCCGGCCCCGCCGCTCACTCACTGCTTTATTGACTAAACCTTTTATATTAATAACCTTAATTTAAGTTCCGATCCCCAGCCCCATCTGTACTACTTACTAAATGTCCTGTAGCAGGCAGAGCAGGGCGGGCGGGCGGCCGGCCGTAACTTACTGACGTCACGTGCCTGCGCCGCCTACTTCATTCATAAAGTAGGCGGCGCAGGCACGTCACGTGACATCAGTGAGTTCTGGCCGCCCGCCCTGCTCTGCCTTCTACAAGACATTTAGTAAGTAGTACAGTGACCGCACCGCCCCCCCCCCCCCCCCGCATTTGCATGACACCGGCCCCTTCTCCCTCCCCCCTCCCACAGGTTTAGCTCCGGTATATTAGGGCATCTGTGGATGCCACTATTATGGGGTGGGGGATATGTGGATGGCACTGTTATGGGGTGGGGGATCTGTGGGTGACACATATATAGCAGTGCCATCCATAGATCCACCCCCCATAACAGTGCCATCCCCAGATCCCCCTCCATAACAGTGCCATCCACAGATCACCCCCCCATAACAGTGCCATCCACAGATACCCCTCATAACAGTGCCCCCCTCAGATCCCCCCCATAACAGTGCCAATCACAGATCCCCTTATAACAGTGCCATCCACAGATCCCCCATAACAGCGCCATCCACAGATCCCCCATAACAGTGCCATCCACAGATCCCTCATAGTAGTGTCATGCACAGACCACCATTAGTTCAAAACCCAAGCACACCTTTTGGTTAAAAATATTTTTTTTCTTATTTTCCTCCTCAAAAACCTAGGTGCGTCTTATGGGCCGGTGCGTCTTATAGGGCGAAAAATACAGTATGTCTTTTTCAGCTGTACTTTGTGAATATCTAACAGATGCACTCACTCATTCCTTTGTTTGTTTAGTACATCTATGGAAGAAATTTGACTATCATTGGAATTGTCCAAAAAAGCTGAACACATTACAGCCATGCTCCTGCCTAATTAATTCCTACTTTTCTTCTGTAAAATCCAGTTCACAGGTACCGTAACTCATTAATGTCTTAATTAAATAACGAGACGAAGACAACATTTAGGTTGTTCATATTTAATGTGTCACATTAACCAGGAGTAATTACATATTTCATTTGAACTGTAAAATGCTTATTTTCTGCGCATTTCCAATTTTTTATTTTTCTGTTATTTATGAGAAATTCAGTTGGATCTGTCAAATTGCATCATGCTGAAAGCAAATTGCACTGCTGTCAATGAGCAGCTCCTAATGGCGGATTTACACATCCGAGGAGCAGCCGATTATTGGGAAGGCAGCGTTCCTTCCTGACAACTGGCTGCTCGTTCAGTAGGGGTGAAGCAGTTCATTTACATGTAGCGATCACCTCCAAGGTATCAAGACGAGGGATCTCTTTTGCCATAAGGCTCCATTCACACGTCCGTGGTGTGTTGCGGACCCGCAAATTGCGGATCCGCAACACACCCGCCCGGCACCCCTATAGAAATGCCTATTCTTGTCCGCAAGCGGCGGACAAGAATAGGACATGTTCTATCTTTTGCGGAAGATTGGGGCCGCGCTCCGCAAATGCGGATGCTGACAGCACACTGTGTGCTGTCCGCATCCATTCCGTCCCCATAGAAAATTAATGGGCCCGCACCCGTTCCGCATCCAGCTGCATTGTTTCTGGGCAGAAGAGTGTTGTTTAGACATCATGATCTGCTGCCAAAAAATGATAAGTTACTTGCCTGCATAAACGACTCAGTGTGCGACTCATTGTGCTGTCCGCATCCGTTGTTCCGTTCCGTTCCGTTATGCGGATCCACCAAAAAAAAAAATAGAGCTTGTCCTACTATTGTCTGCAAAATGCAGTCCATGGTCCCATTGTAGTCAATGGGTCCGCAAAAATGCGTATGACATGCGGAATGCATCAATATGTCATCCGCATGTCATCCGGAATTGCGGATCCGTTTTACAGGATATAAAAAAAATATATATTTTTGTACCCTAGCAACATATATTCCCCCTTCCGTTTTTTTGCTGAAAAACGGAATGGATGCGGATGTACAATTGGTAAAAACTGAAGGTTTTTGAGGAAACACGGATCCACAAAAAACGGAACGAAAATCTGGAAAAGAAAAATACTGACGTGTGAATGGACCATAACACATCTACCAACTACCGGGAAGCTTGTTGCTTAGAAAAGGTATAGATGTTGAGCAAAAATGTAAACGCAACACTCGGTTTTGCTCCCATTCTGCATGAGCTGAACTCAAAGATCTGAAAAATTTTCTACATACACAAAAGACCCATTACTCTCAAATATTGTTCACAAATCTGTCTAAATCTGTGTTAGTGAGCTCTTCTCCTTTGCTGAGATAATCCATCCCACCTCACAGGTGTGGCATATCAAGGTGCTGATTAGATAGCATGAATATTGCACAGGTGTGCCTTAGACTGCCCACAATAAAAGACCACTCTGAAATGTGCAGTTTGATAGCACAATGCCATAGATGTTGCAACATTTGAGAGAACGTGCAATTGGCATGCTGACTGCAGGAATGTCTACCAGAGCTGTTGCCCGTGCAATGAATGTTGATTTCTCTACCATAAGCCGTCTCCAAAGGTGTTTCAGAGAATTTTACAGTACATCCAACCAGCCTCACAACCGCAGACCACGTATAACCACACCAGTCCAAAACCTCCACATCCATCATGTTCACCTCCATGATCATCTGAGACCAGCCACCCGGACAGCTGCAGCAACAATCCAAGCCGAGGTCAGGTCCAAAGCGAGTAGTCGTCCAAGCCAGGGTCAGAACCAAAGCGGGTACGTCTGCCGATGCGGGGTCGAGAGCCAGAGGAAATGTCAGCCAGGCCGGATCATACACAGGAACACACAAGCAGCTCAGACTGCCAGAGATGCACCTTGGAGAACAAACGTAAGGGCAATGAACCTGAAGCCTGAGCAGACTGATATAGTCAGGTGTTGCCACATCATCACTGTGCAACGCCCAGGCAGCAGGCAATTGATGATGCACTCAGAGATTATAAGAGACTGCAGTCTGCAGATGTCCAAAATGGTGCCATGAGGACAAGGTAAGACGTTGACATCGGGGTCTGGACCTGACTGCAGTTCGTCGTCGTATCCGACTTGAGTGGCAAAATGCTCACATTCGATGGCGTCTGGCACGTTGGAGAGGCGTTCTGAGTCCCGGTTTTCACTGTTCAGGGCAGATGGCAGACAGAGTGTGTGGCGTTGTGTGGGTGAGCGGTTTGCTGACCTCAACATTGTGGATTGAGTGACCCATGGTGGCGGAGGGGTTCTGGTATGGGCAGGCGTATGTTATGGACAACGAACACAGGTGAATTTTATTGATGGCATTTTGAATACACAGAGATACCGTGACGAGATCCTGAGGCCCATTGTTGTGCCATTCATCCACGACCATCATCTCATGTTGCAGCATGATAATGCACGGCCCCATATTGCAAGGATCTGCACACAATTCCTGGAAGCTGAAAACATCCCAGTTCTTGCATCGCCAGCATACTCACCGGACATGTCACCCATTGAGCATGTTTGGGATGCTCTGGATCGGTGTATAAGACAGCGTGTTCCAGTTCCTGCAAATATTCTGCAACTTCGCACAGCTATTGAAGAGGAGTGGACCAACATTCCATAGGCCACAATCAACAACCTGATAAACTCTATGCGACAGACAGAGATGTGTTGCACTGCGTGAGGCAAATAGTGGCCACACCAGATACTGACTGGTTTTCTGCCCCCCCCCCCCCCCCCCCCCCCCCCCCCCCCGTAAGGCAAAACTGTGCACATTTCAGAGTGGTCTTTTATTGTGGGCAGTCTAAGGCACACCTGTGCAATATTCATGCTGTCTAATCAGCACTTTGATATGCCACACCTGTGAGGTGGGATGGATTATCTCAGCAAAGGAAAAGTGCTCACTAGCACAGATTTTGACAGATTTGTGAAAGATATTTGAGAGTAATGGGTCTTTTGTGTATGTAGAAAATGTTTCAGATCTTTGAGTTCAGCTCATGCAAAATGGGAGCAAAATCTAAAGTTTTGTTTTTATATTTTTTGCTCACTGTAGTTTGAGGTGCTCTACTCTGTATATAGATATACAGAGTAGAGTCCCATTAATATGATCACCAGCTAATATTCAAAGTAACCATCATGTGCAGCACAGACAGCAGCTAGACGGGCTGAGAGTTACTCAATAAGGTCCTAGTAGGTCACAGGTATCTGGAGCCATGCTGACTGCAGTGCATCCCACAGCTGCTGGAGGGTGTGTGGGGAAGGATCCCTAGAGCGAACACAACGATTAAGGTTGTTCCACAGATACTTAATTGCCTAAGTCTGGTGAATTAGGAGCCAGGGTAATACTTGAAAGTCTTTGTCATACTCTGCCAACTAATGTCGGATGTTTCTAGCAGTGTGCCATGCCACATTGTTTTGCTGGAAGATCCCATCCAGGTAAAACAATCAGCATGTATGGGTATACATGATCTGCAATGATGAATTCATACCCAAATCGGCTGAGAGTGTCTTCCACATGGATGAGTGGGCCCAGAGAATGACACAAACACATTCCCCAGATCATAACGCTGCCACCACCCGCTTGTGTTCTTCCAGCAATGGTTGCAGGGTGTTTGCTCTCTGATGTTTCTCCCCTGACACTCCAATGTCCATCTGTTCAATGAAGCAGAAAATGTGACTCATCGAGAAGGCAACCCTTTGCCAATCAGCTGAAGTCCAATTCTAATGCTGCCTCAAAAATTGAAGCCTTTTTTTGCGGATGCAACTTCGTTAGCAGAGGTTCAGTGACCATTCGTCTGCTTCGGAGTGCCATACTGAATTGTTTTAGACACACATCTGGTAGCCCCCTGTTCATTTTGGTGATGAGCTTCTCCACTGTAGCATGTCGGTCCACCCTCCCACAACTTTTGTAGCCATCATTCACCTTTGACATCAATGGCATGTGATACACGGCAGTTTTCTCGTCACTTATTGACAATGGTGCCATTTGTCCACTCACAATTTATTTTCACCACAAGCACCACATGAACAGTTCACAAACTGCACAGTTTTAGAAATACTACAACCCTTGGCCCAAAAGAATCATCCCTTTTTGCAACTCTGATAAATAACCCCTTTTTCCCATGACATCAATGAGGGATATGTGTGCAGACAGTCTATCACACTCCTTATATATTCACCAAGCCAGCTCACACCTGACTTCCTTCATGAGCTACGTGCTGCCGACATCAAAAGTAGGAAGTGGTCATAATAATGTGACTTGACTGTGTATGAACATCTGAAAATGTTGCTTCTCTTTGCTTGTTCATTTTTACTTACTGCACCTAATAAATCTGGTCATTGATGCACTTATACTATACAGATTCTACATTTATACTGATCTCCAGGACTCATCAGTAGATGTCATTCCGCTGTCTTAATTCTTGAAATGTAATCCTAGAAAGTGTCAGAATGAAAGTCAATAATATTCTCCTGAATTGAATCCATCATTCATCTAATATCTTTCTTTACTACAGTATTTTATATATTTACGATAATATATAATATTTATACTTAAATGTACATATCATATAATTATAATTTTTTGGCATCTCACTTCATCACCCATGCCCTGTGCATGCTCGGAATGCAGGGCATCCTGGGATACTAAAGGTGAATTGTAACCCACCAGCGTATTATTGGACAGTGTGAATTTTTATGTGGTAGTCAGGAGCAGTAACAGAAAACCATGTTATAAAAAGTAAAGTAAAAAATACTAGTAAAAAATAAATAATTAAATCAACCCTAAAAAAGTAATTCAAATTTTAATTTGCAGACCTTTAAATGCTCATTTTTTGGTAGCAGTTTATATTCTGAATCTGTTGAATTAAATTAAATTGGCTATTGTCCAGTGTTCTGTAAGCACAGAAGGTGCCGTCACTCATACTCCATAATAATTCCCCCATCCCCATCTGTAGTATTTTGTACAAAGTGTTACATCTGAGAGGTGTGGTCAGGACAGAATTAATGACTATGGACATGGTGTGTTATATTAGCTCATATGTTTAGCCCATGCATTATGTGAAATCTAAGCCAGTCTGGATCTAAGTAGCTGAATACATTTCAATCTCATTTTTATGTCAAGTTTCTCAGCTCTCACATAGAACACAAGAGTTTTCCATCCATTATCAAATCATAAGGGATCACCCAATCACCCCAACTAAGCCACACCCAAAATGTATATGCAATGCGCTGCCCCCCAGGGCCCTATCGCGCCCCAGGTTAAGTGGAATGCCACTTTAGTGGTGTGGAGCGGCCCTTAATAGTCTCTATGTGTCATGGTTCTTCTACCTGGATACCCCAGGCTTAGGCTCTGAATCAAATAAAGGGGTGATAGTTGAGTTAGGGGATAAAGAATAATTTGAGTCCAGACCTTAGTAAACTTAAACAGCAGCTTTACTTGGGTAAACTTGATTCAAGACAATATTCAGGCTTTTCGTACATTCAGGCTTTCTCTTGGTTCCAGCAGGCTTTGACATAAACTGGCAGGCAAATTTGATAACTCTGCTCTCTCTCTCTTTCTCTGCTGGACTGAAAGGCTTGCTTAATAACTCTGATTTCTTTCTCTCTGCTGCGCTAAACTCTGCTTGGGTCTGGTTAATGGACTTTTGGTCAGTCCTGGTATCCTTGGATTAGGGTGCCTTGGACTGTTATCCCCTCCTGACACTCCTGATTAAATTAGCATCCGGGTGCTCTACAAGCTACTTCGCTTTGGTGGCTCCTGCTCCAGCCAAAGAACACTTTCCTCTGGCTGCTATATCTTTCATGTCTTCTCAGTTCCAATATGGAGTCTAAATAATCTAGAACTGCCACCCCTCCCTTCTGGTAGGAAGCAGGGCTGGCCCACCTCTTCTCAAAGGGGGGGGGATCAAATGGTGAGTTCCATTCTATCTAAGTAACGCTCTGCCATATACGCTGCCACCTGCTAGTGAACCAGGCATATAACATGAACAAAACTGTTTCATAACAGTAATATCAATGCACAGTGGTGAAGGACCTGGGAATAAATACAAAGATGACATTTATGTTAACCATTACAGACAGTAGCAGTGTGCAGAAATGGTAGTACCACTTTGGGGTATTACATATAAAGCTAGACTCCAGTTATATAGCTAAAGAAAACTATTTTACTGACAAGAAAGGTTAGTTTCATACCTGTGATAGAGCCATCCACTCCCCGCTTCACCATTCTGCTCAGCTGCTGGCTCTCCCCAGCAGCAGGCAGGATGAAGTCAGACATCCCACTGTTGGGCTGTGTAAGAGGATTGTGCAGGCCGGGAATCAGCCTGTGCGATCCTCCTAAACAGCACAGCAGCATGATGTATGGCCATATTCTGCCTGCTGCTACTGGGGAGCGCAGGGTGAGCTATGAAGATCATCGGAGGAATGACTAGGTGAGTGCTTACGGTTGTTGTTTTTTTTCTTTTTTTACATCATTAAGAAGGATGGGGGGCACAATGTAGGCTCATAACTGCTTTAAAGTGGGCACAACTACTGTGAAGGAGGCACATGTGGGCATAACTACTGTGAAGGGGCACATGTGGGCATAACTATTGTGAAGGGGGCACAAGTGGGTATAGCTACTGTGAGAGGGCACATGTGGGCATAGCTACTGTAAAGAGGCACACTGTGGGCATAACTACTGTAAAGGAGGAATATGTGTGCATAACTACTGTGAAGGGGCACACGTGGGCATAACTATTGTGAAGGGGGCACAAGTGGGTATAACTACTGTGAGAGGGCACATGTGGGCATAGCTACTGTAAAGAGGCACACTGTGGGCATAGTTACTCTGAGGGGGCACATGTGGACATAACTACTGTGAAGGGGCCACATCTTTGCATAACTACTGTGAGTGGGCACAAATGGGCATGACTACTGTGAAGGGGGCATATGTGGGCATAACTAATGTGAAAGGGGCACATGTGGGCATAACTACTGTGAAGGGGGCACAAGTGGGTATAACTAATGTGAGACAGTACATGTGGGCATAACTACTGTGTGGTGACACAGAGGGGAAATAATTACTATGTGGGGGCATTAAAAGGGGACTGGGTGGGATTGGGTGTATATAGTTATGTTATGAGTAGTAGGAAAAAAATGCATCACACATATTGTCCTCCTTTGTGATTTTCAAAAGTTGAGAGGTATGCTAACTATGCAGCCGTGTCACCTACAACTAGCTCTTTTAGGACAAAACCCCTGTAACGGATCTCCTGGCACCCCGACCTGGTACCTCCGTTGATGGATGCTCCTAGTGCTTCCTGAGGACTCCAAGAACTCAACTCAACACCGTAACCACCACAGGAACCAGGAACAGGAACAGCTTGGTTTGGGTGTCACCGTCCTCCACCCACGCTGGACCCAAGACCGGGCTTCAGCTTCCAGTGGGTGAACCTCTTCTAAATCCAGAGAGCAGGAACCATGAACAAGCTCTTACAAAAGCTAGTAGTTATAGCCAGGGAAGTATAGCAAATCTTCAGCGTATAACAATCCCCAGTGTCGATCAGTTACCCAAACACCAGCCTCAACATGATGAAGGGTAAAACAGGAACTCTTTATTAGACACACAAGCATTGACTTATATACACATTTTCCAACAAGAGTACCACCCCCGTGGACCTGGTTAAGAACTGAGGACATAACATAGCAGCCAATCCTTTACAGTTTTACAATTTAAACACAAAAACTATACATTCAACAAACACAATGGCATCGTCTGTGACACAATTAACAAACACAATGGCATTGCCTGTGACACACTCAATAACAGAATAGGCATTGTCTTTGATGCAATCAACAAAATACACTTACCAAAACACAATGGGCTCTGCCTGTGATACAATTACCAAACATAATGGGCTAACTTAATCACTCACAGGCAGAAAACACACATTTTTCCCCAAAACACAGAAAACACCTCAAAACCCCACATATCTTCATAATTTATACACCCATGGATAGCTCTGATCTGGGTGAACAACATATTCAAAAATCACCCAGATCTGAGCAAGGGTTCCCGAATTCCATGTCTACCTTCTCATTCAAAGTTAGTATATGGGCCATAATCCTGAGGCAAGAGGCTGGCAAACAGGCCCCTCCAAAACCCAGTGGTGAGGTTATTTTCGCTGCACATTTCCCCCTCCCAGGGAAGACTAACCAGATACCTGACCTCACACCGGTCGGTACCTGAGTTAGTCTGGCAGCCCACCCACAACCAAATACTGGACCTGTTGAATTTGGTAGCCTGTCTCTGTCCAGTGAGTCCACCAAGGTTGTGTTGGTAACTGGTACTCCCGGTCTCTGTGTTGCTCCCTGGCTTGGAGTGGAGGTTGCTTTGTGGGCAGGGATCAGCAGTACTCTGCCCTGGTGCCAGCGCATCAGCTAGGCTAGTCTGTGGGGAGTCAGCCTCTGGACAAGAGGATAGGAGAGGGCAGAGGCCAACTGCGCTAGGCCCAGATGCCAGCTCTTCTGCTGGGGTAGCCTGTGGGGAGTCAGCCTCTGGACAAGAGGATAGGGGAGGGCAGAGGCCAACTGCACTCTGACCAGATGCCAGCTCTTCCGCTGGGGTAGCCTGTGGGGAGTCAGTCTCTGGACAAGAGGATAGGGGAGGGCAGAGGCCAACTGCGCTCTGCCCAGATGCCAGCTCTTCCACTGGGGTAGCCTGGCGGGAGTCAGCCTCTGGAAGGGAGGATAGGGGAGGGCAGAGGCCGACTGCGCTCTGCCCAGATGCCAGCTCTTCTGCTGGGATGGGGTCAGGCAATCCTACCCCCAGGACCTTGTTGGGGATTGGCTGTGGAGAGGAGGGATCGCTTACCTCCTCCTCCTGGCATTCCTGCGGGTTTGGTGGGGGATCTGTACCGGCTATCCAGCATTCCGGTAGGCCTGGTGCAGAGACTGCGGTCCCATCTGCACCATCAGAGTTAGGGGTGCTGTCCCCCCTGTGGGTGGGGAGAGAGACCAGTTGTCTCCCCTCCCTTCAAGGTACACTGCCGCTGGGGAATGGAGACGATGCTCTTCTCTCCCTGCAAAACATACTGCCGCTGGGGAGCAGGACCGACTGTCCCTACTCCCTGAAAATCCGGCTGCCATTGGGGATCTGAGCCGACTGCCCAGCATCCCTGTAGGGCCGGTGGAGAGACCTCAGTCCCATCTCCACCTGCCATATGGGGTTCCCCCCAGGACCAGTCTATGAGGTCCCCTACCTTCGCAGTTGGTACTGAAGCAGGGGATACTTCAGTCGGGTCTTCCCAGCTGTAGGGTTGTAGGTCTGGGACTGCCACCCAGCTCTCCGGCAGTGTATATTGGGGCCGAATTGAGCTGAGGAAGTATTGGTAATCCTGCTCCAGCTCCCACTCCATGGTCACTAGAGATGCCAGGTCTTGTCTCACCTCTATCGCTGTAGCCCAATCATGCATAGCCTCCCTGTAGTCATAGATATCCCAGAACCGGGACTCTCCAGCATCTCCAAACTCCGGTTCTGCAAAGGACTCAAACAACAGGCCAGGGCCATCATGATCCTCACCCTCGGGTCTGTCTTGCTCAGCCATTCAGGGGGAGTGCCGAAACACATACCACCAGAGTGCCTGGTAGGCGTCGTCTAGCCAAAGCTCCTTCCATACCAGGCTCTCGAGTTCTGTCACCCACTCATCCAGGGGCTGCTCTCCCAGAAGGTGCATTCGCAGGGCCACTCGCATCCGCAACTGCTGCTCCTCACTGGGGAGACTCTCGCCCCGCCGACGCTGTACATCTTCCAGGGCCTCATGCCAGATGCCTTTCCGGACTGCTTCCCTCCAGTCTGGGTCATCCTTCTCCTCGTAGTGGAACTCTGTCCGAAGACTAGCCGATTCCATCCTGCTGTAGCCAGGGGCGCTGTACGGACACTAACATTGCCCTCAATATTCTCCATGAACGGTGTCTCCGAGCTGCTTCTCCTCGCACTAGGACGCCATCCCACCGCTGCCACCACTGTAACGGATCACCTGGCACCCGACGGGGTACCTCCGTTAAAGGATGCTCCTAGTGCTTCCCGAGGACTCCAAGCACTCCACTCGACAACGTAACCACCACAGGAACCAGGAACAGGAACAGCTTGGTTGGGGTCTCACCGTCCTCCACCCACGCTGGACCCAAGACCGGGCTTCAGCTTCCAGTGGGTGAACCTCTCCTAAATCCAGAGAGCAGGAACCATGAACAAACTCTTACAAGAGCTAGTAGTTATAGCCAGGGGAGTAAAGCAAATCTTCAGTGTATAGCAATCCCCAGTGTCAATCAGTTACCCAAACACCAGCCTTAACATGGTGAAGGGTAAAACAGGAACTCTTTATTGGACACACAAGCATTGACTTATATACACATTTTCCAACAAGAGTGCCACCCCCGTGGACCTGGTTAGAAACTGAGGACATAACATAGCAGCCAATCCTTTACAGTTTTACAGTTTAAACACAAAAACTATACATTCAACAAACACAAGGGCATCGTCTGTGACGCAATTAACAAACACAATGGCATTGCCTGTGACACACTCAATAACAGAATAGGCATTGTCTTTGACGCAATCAACAAAATACAATTACCAAAACACAATGGGCTCTGCCTGTGATAGAATTACCAAACATAATGGGCTAACTTTGGCCGACCGCAAGCATGGCTTTCCTGCCCAAAACAGTTCCACAGATTTAGGCTGTGCGGCCAGTCTACCTTCTCATTCAAAGTTAGTATATGGGCCATAATCCTGAGGAAAGAGGCTGGCAAACAGGCCCCTCCAAAACTTAGTGGCGAGGTTATTTTCACCACAACCCCTTTATCAGAGTAAGGGCTCATGCTAACAAACATAAGGGCTCCGTGCCTGTGCTGCGGACCACAATTTGAGGTCTGCAGCACGGGCACTGACCGTGGGGCAGCTGCATGTGGATCACGGACCAATTCACTTGAATGGGGTCTGCGATCTGCATCTGACGGCCCGCACTGCAAAAAACTAGTCCATGCAGTGGGGTTCTGATACGTGCTTCCGCACCGCATCTCCGGGTTTGCGGACCCATTCCGTGATGCACACGGCCGGAGCCCCGTGTATTGCGGACCCGCCGTATGTGGGCCGCAATACGGCCACGGCGGGGCAATGGCCGTGTGCATGAGCCCTAAAGTAGATGAGAACAGTTTTTCAAGTTGCAAGGCCTTAGGGGGAAACTCTGGGTGGCTACTATTTCTATTACAGAGAATGGTTGATATACGTGACTGACAACTATTGTAGGCTAGAGAACGCGCCACTTGATTTATGGGGAAAATATCTGCAAATTATCTAACATCTGCTGGCACTAGGTTTAGAAAGCTAATTTGAATATGTTTCCCAGAAACCCAGAGAGCATCACCTGGCCTACAATGCTGTGTAGTCGGTATACTAGGGGCTCTCCATAATAAGAAAGAGTATCCCTTAGACAACGCATCTACATTGTTGAAGAGCACACATTTATATACTAGTGTCTCTCTCTTATGCCTCCTCCCTTTAAAGTCTTCTGATATCACATAATAAATAATGGCCTGGACATGCTTGTAGTTGTAGTTCCCGCCACTTCTACCTCCTCCTCCTGTAATGTCATCTGATATCACATAATAACAGCCTGTACATGCCGGAAATTTTTGTGCCCTTCTCTTATACCTCTCCCTGTAATATCTTCTGATATCACATAATAAAAGATTGGACATGCTGGGAATTGTAGTTCTCTCTTAATATCTCCTCCTGTAATGTCCTCTGATTTCATATAATATCAGCTTTGAAATGTTGGGACTTGTAGTTCCCTCCTCTTATACTTCCCCTTGTAATGAGCTCTGTTATCACAAAATAACTGCCTGGACATGCTTGGAGTTGTATTCCTCTCCTACCTATATTGTCCAATAGCAGTCTTTTGGAGGCAACAAGGAAAGGCATTAAATATCTCAAGGATGCGCCAAGTTTGGTGAGTAAAGCAATCATGTTGTAGATTTCTAGTGTAATTTGGTTGATGTTGTTAGATTATGGGACCTGCAGACGGGGGCGCGTGAACGAGCAGAAGATCCACATGAATTTCCCTGTGGATTTCTATGTGTTTCTGTACCAAACAGCAAACAAAGCTGCCATTTCTAACAGCATTTTTTTTTTATTGAAGATTAGATGTGGTTTTGCTGCAGATCTCACCTTCACCTTCGTTAGGGTGATGGCACACAGTGCAGTTCTGACATGCAGTTAGGATGCAGTTTTTTATTGTAGCAAGCTGAAATTAATTAAACCATTCACACAATGCAGAACACCAGGGGTTAATGAGGCTGCTAAACTGGTTAAATTGAAAACTGCATCCTGAATGCATGTCAGAACTGCACTGTGTGCCATCACACTAACGAAGGTGAGATCTGCAGCAAAACCACATCTAATCTTCAATTTAAAAAAACCGCTTAGAAAAGGGTAAAATCCACAAAGTTGCAAACATAATTGACATGCTGTGGATTTCTAAGTCCGCACATCAGGACAATTTCTGCATAAAAACATCCACAAAGTGTACATGACCGTGGTATTGGTTACTTACTGCTCGACCCTCTAATACTTACCTGATTACAGATGAATACCCAACCTAACTATCCCAAACCCAGTAAGACACAGACACCAGGTTGGATTAATATCGGCCACAGCAGCCGTTTTATCACCATAAACCTTTTTTAAATGACATAACATTACAGTAACCCATATGCAACGGGATATGAACAATACCCATTCCCCATATGTATAACATATAAAATAATTACAGGGGAGTTCCTTGAATCCCCAAATAATGATCTAACCCCATTCGGGGTAAGCCATCTTGCCACCAGCCGATAAGCGTCAGCTTGGGGGCACCACTGACAGCCCCTTAACTCTGCCAGAACCAACCACCAACCATGGGAGTCCAGCCCCAACTGTGGAGCCCTCCCATCATTCCTACCGGACCTTTATTCCAACTCAAAGGACCTCTCCCTGCCACCAGTGCACAGACTTGATCCCCTTTAAGTCTGCGT
This sequence comes from Bufo bufo, assembly GCF_905171765.1. Lineage (NCBI taxonomy): Eukaryota > Metazoa > Chordata > Amphibia > Anura > Bufonidae > Bufo > Bufo bufo. Next base: position 70,869,629 of record NC_053397.1, on the reverse strand, counting down.
GTCCCTCCACACCCCCAACGCCATCTCAATGCCTTCCTGCAGAGCCAGACAGCAGATGTCAATTCCTACCGCATTCAAGTGCACCTCGTCATCCTGCCAAAATCCCCCAAGGCCTTTCTCCAACACCAAATGCCTCACTGCCACCGCTCCATTTGCCCAATTAACTTTAACACGAGTCCTGTTCACAGCCTCGACTAAGCGAGCCCCACACCATACCCATTGCAGGACGATGTCAGACCAGACAGTAACCAGCCTCGGGAACAAAGACCACAACCTAAGCAGGTCAAATTTTATGTTCCTGACCAATTTCCTAAAAGGCTGTACACCCAAATCATTCTCCCCCCACTTGCAATACTAATACATCTGGAGCCCTGTCTAACCTAACAAAACGGTGAACCTCCGGAAAAACTCCCCTCCAAACCATCCCTCTGCGACCCAGCCAACTTACCACCACCAGCAACCAAGATAGAACAAGCTTCTGTCCGTCAGGATGCACCGACACCCATAAGGCCCCCTAAAAAACATAGGAGTGTCCTAGGATCCACACCAAGGCTGGTTTCGCACCTGCAACAGAAGAGAAAACACCAAGGAGTAACCCTGCAGAAATGCTCACCCCTTTCCCTCCTTTTAAACAAGGCCTATCTCCATTAAGCCCTATAATCTATCAAGTCTAACATAAGATAGGTATCCCACATACCGGGCACCAGAAACGACTGGATGAGCCCCGCTACTGTGCCTCCAATAGATCCCACAGACAAACAGGGCATGCCAGCCTGACCCAAGCATTAAGTGACAAGCATTCCAACACTAACTGTTGTAAAAGCCACACCACTAAGGGCGACGATGCCGACAATCCGTTAATCGCCTGGACGACCCCCCAATTATCACAATGAAAACAGATCTTTTTATTATGGTAAAGCTCCCCCCAATGCATCACTGCCACCACGATTGGAAAGAGCTCCAACAAGGCCAAATTTCACACCCAGACTTTGGAAACCCAGCTATGCAGTCATACCCCAACATAACACTGGCCTTGGCAGTAAACCCCAAATCCGTAACCCCCAACCGCATCTGAAAATAACTCAAAATCAAAGGATTTAACCACCTTCCCCATGAACTACGACCTGCCATTATAAGTATCCAAGAAAGAGCTCCAAATCTGCAGATCTGTCAGCAACTCCCGACCCAAACGAATGTGATGTGATGTGACCCCTGCTATTGCCCTGACAACCGCCGACTAAAAACTCTCCCATGGGCATGATCTGGCAAGCAAAATTAAGTTTTCCCAGTAGGTATTGACGCTCCCTTTCCACCGCTGGCATGTTTCCCGAGTCCTTAAGGATCCATGACGTACCGGTACGTCATGAGTTTAAAACTAGATTGCGGCGCTGCGGGTTGCGGCGCTGCGGGGGTTAATCGGAACAGGATGCCTGCTGAAATCATTCAGCGGGCATCCTGTCACAACGCTGGGGGTGTCATATGACCCCCCGTATCGGCGATCGCAGCAAACCGCAGGTCAATTCAGACCTGCGGTTTGCTGCGCTTTCTGCAGATTTTTTACCCCCCCTGCACCCCTGAATGATTTTATGGCGGCGGGTGGTGCAGGGGGGGGTGTTGCAGGCGGTGCGGGAGGCGGGCGGTGTGGCAGGTGGGATCGCGATCCCCCGCCCGCCTCCTCTTGAATATTCATTGGCGTCTAGTGGTATACAAGAGTGTCAGCACATTACTGACACTCTGGTATAAACGGCTGACATCTGTGCTTGGATGTCAGCCGTTTAACCCTTTCCATACCGCGGTCCGTACGGACCGCTGTATGGAAAAGGTTAACAGTAAGAGGGGGCTTCCTCCCTCTCCCATTGGGGGGCTGCTGTGCCTTTGCAGCCCCCCAACAGGATGGGGTCACAGAGGGAGGGAGCCCCCCTCCTTACCCTTCCCCGTCTGCTCAGTTGTGGCCACAACTGAGCAGACGGGGAAGGTTCCCATGGCAACAGGACGCCTTCTCAGGCATCCTGCTGTCCATGGTGCTGAACAGATCTGTGCTAAAGGCATAGATCTGTTCATACAAAGTGTAAGTAAAATACAGTACAATACACTATATAGTGTACTGTACTGTATTATACAGACATCAGAACCACTGGATCTTCAAGAACCAAGTGGGTCTGGGTCAAAAAAAGTGAAAAAAGTAAAGATAAAAAAAACACATTTATCACTGAATAAAAATTAAAAAAATAAAATACACTACACATATTAGGTATCGCCGCGTCCGTAATGACCTGATATATAAAACAATCATGTTACTTTCACGGTGAATGCCAAAAAACAAAAAATTAAAAACTATAAGGAAATTGAAATTTTGCCCACCTTACTTCCCAAAAAAGGTAATAAAAGTGATCAAAAAAGTCACATGTACGCCAAAATTTTACCAATCAAATGGTCATCTCATCCCGCAAAAATCATACCCTACCCAAGATAATCGCCCAAAAACTGAAAAAACTATGGCTCTTAGACTATGGAAACACTAAAACATGATTTTTTTTTGTTTCAAAAATGAAATCATTGTGTAAAACTTACATAAATAAAAAAAAAGTATACATATTAGGTATCTCCGCGTCCGTATCGACCGGCTCTATAAAAATATCACATGACCTAACCCCTCAGATGAACACCTTAAAAAAAAAAAAGAAAGAAAACGGTGTAAAAAATGCCATTTTTTGGTCATCTTACGTCACAAAAAGTGTAATAGCAAGCGATCAAAAAGTCATATGCACCCCAAGATAGTGCCAGTCAAACCGTCATCTCATCCCACAAAAAATTAGACCCTACCTAAGATAATCGCCCAAAAACTGAAAAAACTATGGCTCTCAGACTATGGAGACACTAAAACATGATTTTTTTTGTTTCAAAAATGAAATCATTGTGTAAAACTTACATAAATAAAAAAAATGGTATACATATTAGGTATCGCGCGTCCGTGACAACCTGCTCTATAAAATTACCACATGATCTAACCTTTCAGATGAATGTTGTAAATAAAATAAAAAACGGTGCCAAAAAAGCTATTTCTTGTTACCTTGCCGCACAAAAAGTGTAATATAGAGCAACCAAAAATCATATGTACCCTAAACTAGTACCAACAAAACTGACACCCTATCCCGTAGTTTCTAAAATAGGGTCACTTTTTTGGAGTTTCTACTCTAGGGGTGCATCAGGGGGGCTTCAAATGGGACATGGTGTCAAAAAAACCAGTCCAGCAAAATCTGCCTTCCAAAAACCATATGGCATTCCTTTCCTTCTGCGCCCTGCCGTGTGCCCGTACAGAAGTTTACGACCACATATGGGGTGTTTCTGTAAACTACAAAATCTGGGCAATAAATATTGAGTTTTGTTTGGCTGTTAACCCTTGCTTTGTTACTTGAAAAAAAATATTAAAATGGAAAATCTGCCAAAAAAGTGAAATTTTGAAATTGTATATCTATTTTCCATTAAATCTTGTGCAACATCTAAAGGGTTAACAAAGTTTGTAAAATCAGTTTTGAATACCTTGAGGGGGGTAGTTTCTTAGATGGGGTCACTTTTATGGAGTTTCTACTCTAGGGGTGCATCAGTGGGGCTTCAAATGGGACATGGTGTAAATAAACCAGTCCAGCAAAATCTGCCTTCCAAAAACCAAACGGCGCACCTTTCACTCTGCGCCCCGCTGTGTGGCCGTACAGTAGTTTACGGCCACATATGGGGTGTTTCTGTAAACGGCAGAGTCAGGGAAATAAAGATACAGTCTTGTTTGGCTGTTAACCCTTGCTTTGTTAGTGGAAAAAATGGGTTAAAATGGAAAATTAGGCAAAAAAATGAAATTCTCAAATTTCATCCCCATTTGCCAATAACTCTTGTGCAACACCTAAAGGGTTAACGAAGTTTGTAAAATCAGTTTTGAATACCTTGAGGGGTTTGGTTTATAGAATGGGGTCATTTTTGGGTGGTTTCTATTATGTAAGCCTTGCAAAGTGACTTCAGACCTGCAGTGGTCCCTAAAAATTGGGTTTTTGTAAATTTCTGAAAAATTTCAAGATTTGCTTCTAAACTTCTAAGCCTTGTAACATCCCAAAAAAATAAAATATAATTCCCAAAATAATTCAAACACGAAGTAGACATATGGGGAATGTAAAGTCATCACAATTTTTGGGGGTATTACTATGTATTACAGAAGTAGAGAAACTGAAACTTTGAAATTTGCTAATTTTTCCAAATGTTTGGTAAATTAGGTATTTCTTTATGCAAAAAAAACAATTTTTTTTACTTTATTTTACTAGTGTCATGAAGTACAATATGTGACTAAAAAACCATCTCAGAATGGCCTAGATAAGTCAAAGCGTTTTAAAGTTATCAGCACTTAAAGAGACACTGGTCTGATTTGCAAAAAATGGCTGAGTCCTTAAGGGGTTAAATGGTGTGTTCAATAATTATTTGTGTGTTATTAGTTTAAGAAGACTGTGACTGTCTATTGTTGTGACTTAGATGAAGATCAGATCACATTTTATGACCAATTTGTGCACAAATCCATATCATTCCAAAGGGTTCACATACTTTTTCTTGCAACTGTAGATGCGTGGCCTAGTATTTAAAAAAATTGTAGCAGCGCATTGAACATATTGTCCCTCTTTGCAATTTTCAAAAGTTGGGAGGTATAGATGGTCATGGTGTGGTATTACCTGGATTAGGGACCCACTCAGGTGACGATTGCTGAACCCCTATTTATGCTCCTGAGTCATGCCACTGATTATGACACACTCAAATACAAATATTAATGGGCAACAATATATGAACCTTATAGTGATTCCCCGTACCACCCACACTCATTAGAAACACCAAAAAGAATAGAATAGGAAATGCCAATAAAGGAACCTTTATTCAGTACAATTAAAAATGACATAATATTTCATAATGGTAGTGTCAGGCGTATCTTACAGTAACTGATAAATGCAGGAATATACCCCGGTGGGAATATCATCAATATATATATATATATATATATATGTATACATAATTCTTTCACATAACTACAAAATCATATTTTTGCTCAAAATGTAAAGTGCAAGTGCTATTTTGTAAACATAAGGGGATAGTGATAAAAGCATGAAGCGAAGGTTTTTACTACATTTTGGAGTATTCATATTTTTGTTGCACTGTTGATAATGACCACTAGCACTTGCACTTTACATTTTGAGCAAAAATGTGATTTTGAAATTTTAATTGTATTGAGAAAAGATTCATTTATTGGCATCCCTTATGCTGTTCTTTTTGTTCTTTTTGATTATGACACACTCAGACTCTGTAGACGATGACTTCACAAATAGTGTTTCTAAGGAAACAAGAAACGTTATCGTGCCAGGATTCTAATGATGACATCACAAATGGTGTCTTAGCATGAGAGCGGCCATCTTGAATGTAATGGGCTCACATTTTATGAACATACCCTTAATAGAGATATCACCAGTGGGTGGCGTATTACTTGGAGGAATAATTTGTTTTGCGACTAGGTTTCTGGCATACTAAAAGCCACAAATTTTGGTGCCCCCAAATTTTATGCAAGTAAGTAAGTTTCAGGTTCCAGCTCTGAACTTACTTAATACACCCTTAAGATACCTATAGAAAATTGGGGCTGAGTACAATTTGTGCAATTTGATAATTAAGTGAAATAAAACACAAATTAAAAAAAAAAAAGTTTATTATAGAAAATGTTAGGTTTTCAGTGCATTTTTTGAGGCTGTGGCTCTTTAAAGGCGGTAGTGGCGGTAGTGGCTAGATTTAGGTCCACTAAGGCTATTTTCACACTCACGTTTTGGCTTTCCGTTTGTGAGATCCATCATGGGCTCTCAGAAGAGGGCCAAAACGGATCAGTTTTGTTCTAATGCATTCTCAATGGAAAAGGATCCGCTCAGAATGCATCAGTTTGCCTCCAATCAGTCTCCATTCCGCTCTGGAGGCAGACACCTGTCTGTCCGCTTGATGAAAACTGAGCCAAACGGAGCCGTCCTGGCACACAATGTAAGTCAATGGGGACGGATCAGTTTTCTCTGACACAATCTGGCATAATAGAAAACTGATCCGTCTCCCATTGACTTTCAATAGAGTTCATGACGGATCCGTCTTGGCCATGTTACAGATAATACAAACAGATCCATCCATGATGGATGCATGCAGTTGTATTATTGTAATGGATCCGTTTTTGCAGATCCATGACGGATCCGCCGAAAACGCGAGTGTGAAAGTAGCCTAACTTGTAGAGAGGAAGTGGGGGTTGAACATCTGGCAGATTTTTGGGGACGGAATAGTGTTACGAGAGGTTCCTCATGTTGTTTTGTAGTCAGATCCTAGAAGAGAAAATATCTAAATAAAAAAGAAACAGTTTACAAAAACACAAGGAGAAGATTGAAGGACGCAGCAAAACTTACCAGATCTGGTGGTGCTCTGCTCATCTCCATGGGAATTTCAGATGGTTTGGATGGTAAAAACCATCTGTAGATGGCAAATGGGCCCCAAGGGGTAGATGGTAAGTGGGCTCCAAGGAATAGATGGTAAATGGGCTACAAGCTGCAGATGGTAAATGGCCTCAGGCGGCAGATGGTAAGTGGGAACCAAGCAGCAGATGGTAAATAAGTGGCCAAGGGGCAGATATTAGTGTTGGGCGAGCATGCTCGGCCGAACACAAATTTTACTCCAGCATTGCGATGCTCGGCGCATCGTGGTGACCAAGCGCGATCCTCGAGTCTCCTCCCTGCACGTTTGTTGGCTGCTATGCAGCCAATAAACGTGCAGGTAAGTACTGACATTCACTGTAATGCTGTAGCCATGTTGGCTACTGGTATTACAGTGATTGGCTGGCCAGAACGCGTCATCGGGTTCTATATAGCACCCGATGATACATGTTCGGCTCAGTCTTAGTCAGGGAGAGCTGTGCTGAAGAATGGACAGATAGTGTAGTGAGTGAAATACTAATATTTTTATTGAAAAAACTTGTTAGAGACCCAAAAGTCCTTTTAAGGACTATTGTTGTTTCTGGCAGCAATATATATATTTTTAGCGCAACCTGCGCTAAATAGCTTACAATTGTTTGGCCTCTGTAGACAGCGACATTATCTGCGCTACATCTCCTGTCTAACGTGTACGCATCCCAAAAATATCTGTGACATCTAGTGCACTTTTTCCGTAGATGGTGTCGACTGCGGACAGTTACATTACCTGCGCTACATCTCCTGTAACGTTTGCGTATCCGAAATATCAGTGACATTCAGTAAAAAATTTTTGCTGCTGGTGACAGCGACATTACCTGGGCTACATCTCCTGTATAACGTTTGCGCATCCTAAATATCTGTGACATGAATTCAGTGTAATTTTTTATTAGCCGCTGGTGACAGCGACATTACTTGCACTATACCTCCTGTATAACGTTTGTGCAACCTAAATTTCAGTGACATTCATTCAGTGTAATTTTTTATTAGGCGGTGGTGACAGCAACATTACTTGCGCTATACCTCCTGTATAACGTTTGTGCAACCTAAATATCAGTGACATTCATTCAGTGTAATTTTTTATTAGCCAGTGGTGACAGCGACATTACTTGCGTTATACCTCTTGTATAATGTTTGTGCAACCTAAATATCAGTGACATTCATTCAGTGTAATTTTCTATTAGGCGGTGGTGACTGCGACATTACTTGCGCTATACCTTTTGTATAACGTTTGTGCATCCTAAATATCAGTGACATTCATTCAGTGTAATTTTCTATTAGGCGGTGGTGACTGCGACATTACTTGCGCTATACCTTTTGTATAACGTTTGTGCATCCTAAATATCAGTGACATTCATTCAGTGTAATTTTTTATTAGGCGGTGGTGACAGCGACATTACTTGCGCTATACCTCCTGTATAACGTTTGCGCATCCTAAAATTATCTGTGACATTCAGTGTACTTTTTTCATAGACGCTGCGGACAGCGACATTATCTGTGCTACATCTCCTGTTTAACGTGTGGGCATCCTTAAAGTATCTGTGACATTCTGTGTACTTTATTTGCGCATACACTTACAAAACCTGTGATGCTGTACGTGTGACATACTTGCAAGCATATATACCATTTAAGTGGCCATGCTCTCTGTGTTGCACGCAGAGGCCGTGGCCCTGGGCGCTGTTAAACTGTGCCTGCTGCCAGAGTACAAGAAACACACTCATCCACCATACCTAGCTTCATGTCCCAGTTTGCAGGGCGGCGCAGGACACCACTCCCGAAGTCAGACCAGTGCGACTAGGTGGTCGGTTGGATTGCAGCAGATAATGCTTCCAGTCAGTTAAGCACCACCCTGTCTTCCACAAAGTCCAGTCTCAGTAGCCAAGAGTCTGGTCAACAGAATCCTCACCCTGATCCTCCTTCCTCCCACCTTGGAGAGTCTTGGCAAACAAATGATTCCACACTCGGATATCCAAGGAGCTCTTTCCATCACCATTCCTTGATTTGAGCCTCTCGACAAGCCTGCTTGAAGAGGGACATGAGGAGATATTGTGCCTGATTCCCAAACTCTTGAGCATCCACAGTCACAAGAAGATGACGGTGGGGAACGGCATATAG